>NC_086128.1:66394920-66434920 GCF_963921235.1 Mobula hypostoma | reverse complement strand
GCCTCAGGACCCACACCACCAGGTTCAGGAACAGTTATTACCCCTCAACCATCAGGAAGGAGGTACAGGAGCCTCAGGACCCACACCACCAGGTTCAGGAACAGTTATTACCCCTCAACCATCAGGAAGGAGGTACAGGAGCCTCAGGACCCACACCACCAGGTTCAGGAACAGTTATTACCCCTCAACCATCAGGAAGGAGGTACAGGAGCCTCAGGACCCACACCACCAGGTTCAGGAACAGTTATTACCCCTCAACCATCAGGAAGGAGGTACAGGAGCCTCAGGACCCACACCACCAGGTTCAGGAACAGTTATTACCCCTCAACCATCAGGAAGGAGGTACAGGAGCCTCAGGACCCACACCACCAGGTTCAGGAACAGTTATTACCCCTCAACCATCAGGAAGGAGGTACAGGAGCCTCAGGACCCACACCACCAGGTTCAGGAACAGTTATTACGCCCTCAACCATCAGGAAGGAGGTACAGGAGCCTCAGGACCCACACCACCAGGTTCAGGAACAGTTATTACCCCTCAACCATCAGGAAGGAGGTACAGGAGCCTCAGCACCCACAACACCAGGTTCAGGAACAGTTATTACGCCCTCAACCATCAGGAAGGAGGTACAGGAGCCTCAGGACCCACACCACCAGGTTCAGGAACAGTTATTACGCCCTCAACCATCAGGAAGGAGGTACAGGAGCCTCAGGACCCACACCACCAGGTTCAGGAACAGTTATTACGCCCTCAACCATCAGGAAGGAGGTACAGGAGCCTCAGGACCCACACCACCAGGTTCAGGAACAGTTATTACGCCCTCAACCATCAGGAAGGAGGTACAGGAGCCTCAGGACCCACACCACCAGGTTCAGGAACAGTTATTACGCCCTCAACCATCAGGAAGGAGGTACAGGAGCCTCAGGACCCACACCACCAGGTTCAGGAACAGTTATTACCTCTCAACCATCAGGAAGGAGGTACAGGAGCATCAGGACCCACACCACCAGGTTCAGGGACAGTTACTACCCCTCAACCATCAGGAAGGAGGTACAGGAGCCTCAGGACCCACACCACCAGGTTCAGGGACAGTTATTACCCCTCAACCATCAGGAAGGAGGTACAGGAGCCTCAGGACCCACACCACCAGGTTCAAGAACAGTTATTACGCCCTCAACCATCAGAAAGGAGGTACAGGACCCTCAGGACCCACACCACCAGGTTCAGGAACAGTTATTACGCCCTCAACCATCAGGAAGGAGGTACAGGAGCCTCAGGACCCACACCACCAGGTTCAGGAACAGTTATTACGCCCTCAACCATCAGGAAGGAGGTACAGGAGCCTCAGGACCCACACCACCAGGTTCAGGAACAGTTATTACCTCTCAACCATCAGGAAGGAGGTACAGGAGTGTCAGGACCCACACCACCAGGTTCAGGAACAGTTACTACCTCTCAACCATCAGGAAGGAGGTACAGGAGTGTCAGGACCCTCACCACCAGGTTCAGGGACAGTTACTACCCCTCAACCATCAGGAAGGAGGTACAGGAGCCTCAGGACCCACACCACCAGGTTCAGGGACAGTTACTACCCCTCAACCATCAGGAAGGAGGTACAGGAGCCTCAGGACCCACACCACCAGGTTCAGGAACAGTTATTACCCCTCAACCATCAGGAAGGAGGTACAGGAGCCTCAGGACCCACACCACCAGGTTCAGGAACAGTTATTACCCCTCAACCATCAGGAAGGAGGTACAGGAGCCTCAGGACCCACACCACCAGGTTCAGGAACAGTTATTACGCCCTCAACCATCAGGAAGGAGGTACAGGAGCCTCAGGACCCACACCACCAGGTTCAGGAACAGTTATTACCCCTCAACCATCAGGAAGGAGGTACAGGAGCCTCAGGACCCACACCACCAGGTTCAGGAACAGTTATTACCCCTCAACCATGAGGAAGGAGGTACAGGAGCCTCAGGACCCACACCACCAGGTTCAGGAACAGTTATTACCCCTCAACCATCAGGAAGGAGGTACAGGAGCCTCAGGTCCCACACCACCAGGTTCAGGGACAGTTATTACCCCTCAACCATCAGGAAGGAGGTACAGGAGCCTCAGGACCCACACCACCAGGTTCAGGACCAGTTATTACCTCTCAACCATCAGGAAGGAGGTACAGGAGCCTCAGGACTCACACAACCTGGTTCAGGAACAGTTATTACCCCTCAACCATCAGGAAGAAGGTACAGGAGCCTCAGGTCCAACACCACCAGGTTCAGGAACAGTTCTATCTCTGTGATCACAATTCTATCTCCTTTACCATAGTACTGGAGAGGGCTAGGAACAGACAAGTTAGGAAAGCGTTTAATTGGAGTAAAGGGAAATACGAGGCTATCAGGCAGGAACTTGGAAACAGATGTTCTCAGGGAAAGGTACAGAAGAAATGTGGCAAATTTCAGGGGATATTTGTGTGGGGCTTTGCATACGTATATTCCAATGGGACAGGGAAAGGATGGTAGGGTACAGGAACCGTGGTGTACAAAGGCTGTTGTAAATCTAGTCAAGAAGAAAAGAAAAGCTTACGAAAGGTTCAGAGAGCTAGGTGATGTTAGAGATCTAGACGACAATAAGGCTATCAGGAAGGAGCTTAAGAATGAAATTAGGAGAGCTAGAAGGGGCCATGAGAAGGCCTTGAGGATTAAGGAAAACCCCAAGGCATTCTACAATTATGTGAAGAGCAAGAGGATAAGACGTGAGAGAATAGGACCAATCAGGTGTGACAGTGGAAAAGTATGTATGGAACCGGAAGAGATAGCAGAGGTACTTAATGAGTACTTCGCTTCAGTATTCACTAGAGAAAAGGATCTTGGCGATTGTAGGGATGACTTGCAATGGACTGATAAGCTTGAGCACGTAGATATTAAGGAATAGGATGTGCTGGAGCTTTTGGAAAGCATCAAGTTGGATAAGTCACCAGGACCGGGCGGGACGTACCCCAGGCTACTGTGGGAAGCAAGGGAGGAGATTGCTGAGCCTCTGGCGATGATCCTTGCATCATCAATGGGGATGGGAGAGGTTCTGGAGGATTGGAGGGTTGCGGATGTTGTTCCCTAATTCAAGTAAAGGAGTAGAGATAGCCCAGGAAATTATAGACCAGTGAGTCTTACTTCAGTGGTTGGTAAGTTGATGGAGAAGATCCTGAGAGGCAGGATTTATGAACATTTGGAGAGGCATATTTTGATTAGGAATAGTCAGCATGGCTTTGTCAAGGGCAGATCGTGCCTTGTGAGCCTGATTGAATTTTTTGAGGATGTGACTAAGCACGTTAATTAAGGTAGAGCCATAGATGTAATGTATATGGATTTCAGCAAGGCACTTGATAAGGTACCCTATGAAAGGCTAATTGAGAAAGTAATGAGGCATGGGACATTGCTTTGTGGATCCAGAACTGGCTTGCCCACAGAAGGCAAAGAGTGGTTGTAGATGGGTCATACTCTGCATGGAGGTCAGTGACCAGTCGTGTGCCTCAGGGATATGTTCTGGGACCCCGACTCTTTGTGATTTTTATAAATGACCTGGATGAGGAAGTGGAGGGATGGGTTAGTAAATTTGCTGATGACACAAACGTTGCGGGTGTCATGGATAGTGTGGAGGGCTGTCAGAGGTTACAGCGGGACATCGATAGGATGCAAGACTGAGCTGAGAAGTGGCAGGTGGAGTTCAACCCAGATAAGTGTGAGATGGTTCATTTTGGTAGGTCAAATATGATGGCAGAATATAGTATTAATGATAAAACTCTTGAGGATCAGAGGGATCTTGGGGTCCGAGTCCATAGGACACTCAAAGCTGCTACGCATGTTGACTCTGTGGTTAAGAAAGCATACAGTGTATTGGCCTTCATCAATCGTAGGATTGAGTTTAAGAGCTGAGAGTCAATGTTGCAGCTATATAGGCCCCTGGTCAGACCACACTTGGAGTACTGTGCTCAGTTCTGGTCGCCTCACTACAGGGAGGGTGTGGAAACCATAGAAAGGGTGCAGAGGAGATTTACAAGGATGTTGCCTGGATTGGGGAGCATGCCTTATGAGAATAGGTTGAGTGAACTCGGCCTTTTCTCCTTGGAGCGACGGAGGATGAGAGGTGACCTGATAGAGGTGTATAAGATGATGAGAGGCACGGATCGTGTGGATAGTCAGAGGCTTTTCCCCAGGGCTGAAATGGCTAGCACGAGAGGGCACAGTTTTAAGGTGCTTGGAAGTAGGTACAGAGGAGATGTCAGGGGTAAGTTTTTTTTTAAGCAGAGAGTGGTGAGCGTGTGGAATGGGCTGCCAGCGACGGTGCTGGAGGCAGAAACAATAGAGTCTTTTAAGAGAATCCTGGATAGGTGCATGGAGCTTAGAAAAATAGAGGGCTATGGGTAAGCCTAGGTAGTTCTAAGGTAAGGACATGTTTGGCACAGCTTTGTGGGCCGAAGGGCCTGTATTGTGCTGTAGGATTTCTATGTTTCTGTGTTTCTAGTTATCACCACCAGTTTCAGGAACAGTTATTACCCCCCGCCCCACCCGCCAACCATCAGGAAGGAGGTACAGGAGCCTCAGGTCCCACACCACCAGGTTCAGGAACAGCTATTACCACCTCAACCATCAGGAAGGAGGTACAGGAGTCTCAGGACCCTCACCACCAGGTTCAGGAACAGTTATTACCCCCCTCAACCATTAGGAAGAAGGTACAGGAGCCTCAGGACCCACACACCCAGGTTCAGGAACATCATGCACCTGAATTGGTGTGGATAAATTCACTCATCTCGCACTGAACTGATTCCCCAACCTATGGAATGACTCTACAATTCCTATTCTCAGAATTATTTATTTGTTTTTAATTTACTTTTTTGGTATTTGCGTAGTTTGTGTTCTTTTGCACACTGGTAGTTTCCCTGTATTTTGTCTATTTTAATTGATTCTGTTGTACTTCTTTGTTTCTACTATGAATGCCCTCCAGAAAATGAATCTCAGGGTAGTATATGCTGACGTATACGTACTTTGATAAAAAATTTACTTTGAGTTTTGACCTTTAGTGAACCATGAGCTGTTGGGTGACAGGTGTTTTTTTCTGTTCCTGGGAATGGTCATGCAGGATTCCCGAAAGGTTAATTTGCAGGTTGAGTCAGTGGTGAGGAAGGCAAATGCAATTTTGGCATTCATTTTGCGAGGACTAGAATATAACAGCAAGGATGTAATCGTGAGGCTCAATAGAGTGGATGTGGAGAGGATGTTTCCTATACTGTGGGAGTCTAGGACCAGAGGACACAGATAGAGTGGATGTAGAGAGGACGTTTCCTATAGTGGGGGAGTCTAGGACCAGAGGACACAGATGGAGTGGATGTGGAGAGGATGTTTCCTATGGTGGGGGACTCTAGGACCAGAGGACACAGATGGAGTGGATGTGGAGAGGATGTTTCCTATAGTGTGGGATTCTAGGACCAGAGGGCACAGATAGAGTGGATGTGGAGAGGATGTTTCCTACAGTGGGGGAGTCCAGGACCAGAGGACACAGATAGAGTGGATGTGGAGAGGATGTTTCCTGTAGTGGGGGAGCCTAGGACCAGAGGACACAGATAGAGTGGATGTGGAGAGGATGTTTCCCACGGTGGGGGAGTCTAGGACCAGAGGACACAGATAGAGTGGATGTGGAGAGGATGTTTCCCACGGTGGGGGAGTCTAGGACCAGAGGACACAGATAGAGTGGATGTGGAGAGGATGTTTCCTATAGTGGGGGAGTCTAGGATCAGAGGACACAGATAGAGTGGATGTGGAGTGGATGTTTCCTATAGTGGGGGAGTCTAGGACCAGAGGACACAGATAGAGTGGATGTGGAGAGGATGTTTCCCATGGTGGGGGAGTCTAGGACCAGAGGGCACAGATAGAGTGGATGCGGAGAGGATGTTTCCCACGGTGGGGGAGTCTAGGACCAGAGGGCACGGATAGAGTGGATGCAGAGAGGACGTTTCCCATGGTGGGGGAGTCTAGGACCAAAGGACGCAGATAGAGTGGATGCAGAGAGGACGTTTCCTATAGTGGGGGGAGTCTAGGACCAGAGAGCACAGATAGAATAGATGTGGAGAGGATGTTTCCTATAGTGGGGGAGTCTAGGACCAGAGGACACAGATAGAGTGGATGTGGAGAGGATGTTTCCTATAGTGGGGAGTCTAGGACCAGAGGGCACAGATAGAATGGATGTGGAGAGGATATTTGCTATCATGAGGGAGTCTAGGACCAGAGGGCACAGATAGAGTGGATGTGGAGAGGATGTTTCCTATAGTGGGGGAGTCTCAGACCAGAGGACACAGATAGACTGGACGTGGAGAGGATGTTTCCTATAGTGAGGGAGTCTCGGACCAGAGGACACAGATAGAGTGGATGTGGAGAGGATGTTTCCTATAGTGGGGGAGTCTCGGACCAGTGGACACAGATAGAGTGGATGTGGAGAGGATGTTTCTTACAGTGGGGGGAGTCTAGGACCAGAGGACACAGATAGAGTGGATGTGGGGAGGATGTTTCCTGTAGTGGGGGAGCCTAGGACCAGAGGACACAGATAGAGTGGATGTGGAGAGGATGTTTCCCACGGTGGGGGAGTCTAGGACCAGAGGACACAGATAGAGTGGATGTGGAGAGGATGTTTCCCACGGTGGGGTAGTCTAGGACCAGAGGACACAGATAGAGTGGATGTGGAGAGGATGTTTCCTATAGTGGGGGAGTCTAGGATCAGAGGACACAGATAGAGTGGATGTGGAGAGGATGTTTCCTATAGTGGGGGAGTCTAGGACCAGAGGACACAGATAGAGTGGATGTGGAGAGGATGTTTCTTACAGTGGGGGGAGTCTAGGACCAGAGGGCACAGATAGAGTGGATGCGGAGAGGATGTTTCCCACGGTGGGGGAGTCTAGGACCAGAGGGCACGGATAGAGTGGATGCAGAGAGGACGTTTCCCATGGTGGGGGAGTCTAGGACCAAAGGACGCAGATAGAGTGGATGCAGAGAGGATGTTTCCTGTAGTGGGGGGAGTCTAGGACCAGAGAGCACAGATAGAATAGATGTGGAGAGGATGTTTCCTATAGTGGGGGAGTCTAGGACCAGAGGACACAGATAGAGTGGATGTGGAGAGGATGTTTCCTATAGTGGGGAGTCTAGGACCAGAGAGCACAGATAGAATGGATGTGGAGAGGATATTTGCTATCATGAGGGAGTCTAGGACCAGAGGGCACAGATAGAGTGGATGTGGAGAGGATGTTTCCTATAGTGGGGGAGTCTCAGACCAGAGGACACAGATAGACTGGACGTGGAGAGGATGTTTCCTATAGTGAGGGAGTCTCGGACCAGAGGACACAGATAGAGTGGATGTGGAGAGGATGTTTCCTATAGTGGGGGAGTCTCGGACCAGAGGACACAGATAGAGTGGATGTGGAGAGGATGTTTCTTACAGTGGGGGGAGTCTAGGACCAGAGGACACAGATAGAGTGGATGTGGAGAGGATGTTTCCTATAGTGGGGGAGTCTAGGACCAGAGGACACAGATAGAGTGGATGTGGAGAGGATGTTTCCTATGGTGGGGGAGTCTAGGACTAGAGGACACAGATAGAGTGGATGTGGGGAGGATGTTTCCTGTATTGGGGTAGTCTAGGACCAGAGGGCACGGATAGAGTGGATGCAGAGAGGACGTTTCCCATGGTGGGGGAGTTTAGGACCAGAGGACGCAGATAGAGTGGATGCAGAGAGGATGTTTCCTATAGTGGGGGGAGTCTAGGACCAGAGAGCACAGATAGAATAGATGTGGAGAGGCTGTTTCCTATAGTGGGTGAGTCTAGGACCAGAGGACACAGATAGAGTGGATGTGGAGAGGATGTTTCCTATAGTGGGGAGTCTAGGACCAGAGGGCACAGATAGAATGGATGTGGAGAGGATATTTGCTATCATGAGGGAGTCTAGGACCAGAGGGCACAGATAGAGTGGAAGTGGAGAGGATGTTTCCTATAGTGGGGGAGTCTCAGACCAGAGGACACAGATAGACTGGACGTGGAGACGATATTTCCTACAGTGGGGGAGTCTAGGACCAGAGGACACAGATAGAGTGGATGTGGAGAGGATGTTTCCTATAGTGGGGGGAGTCTAGGACTAGAGGACACAGATAGAGTGGATGTGGAGAGGATGTTTCCTACAGTGGGGGAGTCCAGGACCAGAGGACACAGATAGAGTGGATGTGGAGAGGATGTTTCCTGTAGTGGGGGAGCCTAGGACCAGAGGACACAGATAGAGTGGATGTGGAGAGGATGTTTCCCACGGTGGGGGAGTCTAGGACCAGAGGACACAGATAGAGTGGATGTGGAGAGGATGTTTCCTATAGTGGGGGAGTCTAGGACCAGAGGACACAGATAGAGTGGATGTGGAGAGGATGTTTCTTACAGTGGGGGGAGTCTAGGACCAGAGGGCACAGATAGAGTGGATGCGGAGAGGATGTTTCCCACTGTGGGGGAGTCTAGGACCAGAGGGCACGGATAGAGTGGATGCAGAGAGGACGTTTCCCATGGTGGGGGAGTCTAGGACCAGAGGACGCAGATAGAGTGGATGCAGAGAGGATGTTTCCTATAGTGGGGGGAGTCTAGGACCAGAGAGCACAGATAGAATAGATGTGGAGAGGATGTTTCCTATAGTGGGGAGTCTAGGACCAGAGGGCACAGATAGAATGGATGAGGAGAGGATATTTGCTATCACGAGGGAGTCCAGGACCAGAGGGCACAGATAGAGTGGATGTGGAGAGGATGTTTCCTATAGTGGGGAGTCTAGGACCAGAGGGCACAGATAGAATGGATGTGGAGAGGATATTTGCTATCATGGGGGAGTGTAGGACCAGAGGGCACAGATAGAGTGGATGTGGAGAGGATGTTTCCTATATTGGGGGAGTCTCAGACCAGAGGACACAGATAGAGTGGATGTGGAGAGGATGTTTCCTATAGTGGGGGAGTCTCGGACCAGTGGACACAGATAGAGTGGATGTGGAGAGGATGTTTCTTACATTGGGGGGAGTCTAGGACCAGAGGACACAGATAGAGTGGATGTGGAGAGGATGTTTCCTATAGTGGGGGAGTCGAGGACCAGAGGACACAGATAGAGTGGATGTGGAGAGGATGTTTCCTATGGTGGGGGAGTCTAGGACCAGAGGACACAGATAGAGTGGATGTGGGGAGGATGTTTCCTGTATTGGGGTAGTCTAGGACCAGAGGGCACGGATAGAGTGGATGCAGAGAGGACGTTTCCCATGGTGGGGGAGTTTAGGACCAGAGGACGCAGATAGAGTGGATGCAGAGAGGATGTTTCCTATAGTGGGGGGAGTCTAGGACCAGAGAGCACAGATAGAATAGATGTGGAGAGGATGTTTCCTATAGTGGGTGAGTCTAGGACCAGAGGACACAGATAGAGTGGATGTGGAGAGGATGCTTCCTATAGTGGGGAGTCTAGGACCAGAGGGCACAGATAGAATGGATGTGGAGAGGATATTTGCTATCATGAGGGAGTCTAGGACCAGAGGGCACAGATAGAGTGGATGTGGAGAGGATGTTTCCTATAGTGGGGGAGTCTCAGACCAGAGGACACAGATAGACTGGACGTGGAGAGGATGTTTCCTGTAGTGGGGGAGTCTAGGACCAGAGGACACAGATAGAGTGGATGTGGAGAGGATGGTTCCTATGGTGGGGGGAGTCTAGGACTAGAGGACACAGATAGAGTGGATGTGGAGAGGATGTTTCCTATGGTGGGGGAGTCTAGGACCAGAGGACACAGATAGAGTGGATGTGGGGAGGATGTTTCCTGTAGTGGGGGAGCCTAGGACCAGAGGACACAGATAGAGTGGATGTGGAGAGGATGTTTCCCACGGTGGGGGAGTCTAGGACCAGAGGACACAGATAGAGTGGATGTGGAGAGGATGTTTCCCACGGTGGGGGAGTCTAGGACCAGAGGACACAGATAGAGTGGATGTGGAGAGGATGTTTCCTATAGTGGGGGAGTCTAGGATCAGAGGACACAGATAGAGTGGATGTGGAGAGGATGTTTCCTATAGTGGGGGAGTCTAGGACCAGAGGACACAGATAGAGTGGATGTGGAGAGGATGTTTCCCATGGTGGGGGAGTCTAGGACCAGAGGGCACAGATAGAGTGGATGCGGAGAGGATGTTTCCCACGGTGGGGGAGTCTAGGACCAGAGGGCACGGATAGAGTGGATGCAGAGAGGACGTTTCCCATGGTGGGGGAGTCTAGGACCAAAGGACGCAGATAGAGTGGATGGAGAGAGGACGTTTCCTATAGTGGGGGGAGTCTAGGACCAGAGAGCACAGATAGAATAGATGTGGAGAGGATGTTTCCTATAGTGGGGGAGTCTAGGACCAGAGGACACAGATAGAGTGGATGTGGAGAGGATGTTTCCTATAGTGGGGGAGTCTCAGACCAGAGGACACAGATAGACTGGACGTGGAGAGGATGTTTCCTATACTGGGGGAGTCTAGGACCAGAGGGCACGGATAGAGTGGATGCAGAGAGAACGTTTCCCATGGTGGGGGAGTCTAGGACCAGAGGACGCAGATAGAGTGGATGCAGAGAGGATGTTTCCTATAGTGGGGGGAGTCTAGGACCAGAGAGCACAGATAGAATAGATGTGGAGAGGCTGTTTCCTATAGTGGGTGAGTCTAGGACCAGAGGACACAGATAGTGTGGATGTGGAGAGGATGTTTCCCATGGTGGGGGAGTCTAGGACCAGAGGACACAGATAGAGTGGATGTGGAGAGGATGTTTCCTATAGTGGGTGAGTCTAGGACCAGAGGACACAGATAGAGTGGATGTGGAGAGGATGTTTCCCATGGTGGGGGAGTCTAGCACCAGAGGACACAGATAGAGTGGATGTGGAGAGGATGTTTCCTATAGTGGGTGAGTCTAGGACCAGAGGACACAGATAGAGTGGATGTGGAGAGGATGTTTCCTATAGTGGGGAGTCTAGGACCAGAGGGCACAGATAGAATGGATGTGGTGAGGATATGTGCAATCATGAGGGAGTCTAGGACCAGAGGGCACAGATAGAGTGGATGTGGAGAGGATGTTTCCTATAGTGGGGGAGTCTCAGACCAGAGGACACAGATAGACTGGACGTGGAGAGGATGTTTCCTATAGTGGGGGAGTCTAGGACCAGAGGACACAGATAGAGTGGATGTGGAGAGGATGTTTCCTATAGTGGGGGGAGTCTAGGACTAGAGGACACAGATAGAGTGGATGTGGAGAGGATGTTTCCTATGGTGGGGGAGTCTAGGACCAGAGGACACAGATAGAGTGGATGTGGGGAGGATGTTTCCTGTAGTGGGGTAGTCTAGGACCAGAGGGCACAGATAGAGTGGATGTGGGGAGGGAATTTCCCATAGTGGGGGAGTCTAGGACTAGAGGACACAGATAGAGTGGACGTGGAGAGGATGTTTCCTATAGTGGGGGAGTCTAGGACCAGAGGGCACAGATAGAGTGGATGCGGAGAGGATGTTTCCCACGGTGGGGGAGTCTAGGACCAGAGGACACAGATAGAGTGGATGTGGGGAGGATGTTTCCTGTATTGGGGTAGTCTAGAACCAGAGGGCATGGATAGAGTGGATGCAGAGAGGACGTTTCCCATGGTGGGGGAGTTTAGGACCAGAGGACGCAGATAGAGTGGATGCAGAGTGGATGTTTCCTATAGTGGGGGGAGTCTAGGACCAGAGAGCACAGATAGAATAGATGTGGAGAGGATGTTTCCTATAGTGGGTGAGTCTAGGACCAGAGGACACAGATAGAGTGGATGTGGAGAGGATGTTTCCTATAGTGGGGAGTCTAGGACCAGAGGGCACAGATAGAATGGATGTGGAGAGGATATTTGCTATCATGAGGGAGTCTAGGACCAGAGGGCACAGATAGAGTGGATGTGGAGAGGATGTTTCCTATAGTGGGAGAGTCTCAGACCAGAGGACACAGATAGACTGGACGTGGAGAGGATGTTTCCTGCAGTGGGGGAGTCTAGGACCAGAGGACACAGATAGAGTGGATGTGGAGAGGATGTTTCCTATAGTGGGGGGAGTCTAGGACTAGAGGACACAGATAGAGTGGATGTGGAGAGGATGTTTCCTACAGTGGGGGAGTCCAGGACCAGAGGACACAGATAGAGTGGATGTGGAGAGGATGTTTCCTGTAGTGGGGGAGCCTAGGACCAGAGGACACAGATAGAGTGGATGTGGAGAGGATGTTTCCCACGGTGGGGGAGTCTAGGACCAGAGGACACAGATAGAGTGGATGTGGAGAGGATGTTTCCCACGGTGGGGGAGTCTAGGACCAGAGGACACAGATAGAGTGGATGTGGAGAGGATGTTTCCTATAGTGGGGGAGTCTAGGATCAGAGGACACAGATAGAGTGGATGTGGAGAGGATGTTTCCTATAGTGGGGGAGTCTAGGACCAGAGGACACAGATAGAGTGGATGTGGAGAGGATGTTTCTTACAGTGGGGGGAGTCCAGGACCAGAGGGCACAGATAGAGTGGATGTGGAGAGGATGTTTCTTATAGTGGGGGAGTCTCAGACCAGAGGACACAGATAGACTGGACGTGGAGAGGATGTTTCCTATAGTGGGGGAGTCTTGGACCAGAGGACACAGATAGAGTGGATGTGGAGAGGATGTTTCCTATAGTGGGGGGAGTCTAGGACTAGAGGACACAGATAGAGTGGATGTGGAGAGGATGTTTCCTATGGTGGGGGAGTCTAGGACCAGAGGACACAGATAGAGTGGATGTGGGGAGGATGTTTCCTGTAGTGGGGTAGTCTAGGACCAGAGGGCACAGATAGAGTGGATGTGGGGAGGGAATTTCCCATAGTGGGGGAGTCTAGGACTAGAGGACACAGATAGAGTGGACGTGGAGAGGATGTTTCCTATAGTGGGGGAGTCTAGGACCAGAGGGCACAGATAGAGTGGATGCGGAGAGGATGTTTCCCACGGTGGGGGAGTCTAGGACCAGAGGACACAGATAGAGTGGATGTGGGGAGTATGTTTCCTGTATTGGGGTAGTCTAGGACCAGAGGACACAGATAGAGTGGATGTGGAGAGGATGTTTCCTATAGTGGGGGAGTCTAGGACCAGAGGACACAGATAGAGTGGATGTGGAGAGGATGTTTCTTACAGTGGGGGGAGTCTATGACCAGAGGGCACAGATAGAGTGGATGCGGAGAGGATGTTTCCCACGGTGGGGGAGTCTAGGACCAGAGGGCACGGATAGAGTGGATGCAGAGAGGACGTTTCCCATGGTGGGGGAGTCTAGGACCAGAGGACGCAGATAGAGTGGATGCAGAGAGGATGTTTCCTATAGTGGGGGGAGTCTAGGACCAGAGAGCACAGATAGAATAGATGTGGAGAGGATGTTTCCTATAGTGGGGAGTCTAGGACCAGAGGGCACAGATAGAATGGATGTGGAGAGGATATTTGCTATCATGGGGGAGTCTAGGACCAGAGGGCACAGATAGAGTGGATGTGGAGAGTATGTTTCCTATAGTAGGGGAGTCTCAGACCAGAGGACACAGATAGACTGGACGTGGAGAGGATGTTTCCTATAGTGGGGGAGTCTAGGACCAGAGGACACAGATAGAGTGGATGTGGAGAGGATGTTTCCTATAGTGGGGGAGTCTCAGACCAGAGGACACAGATAGACTGGACGTGGAGAGGATGTTTCCTATACTGGGGGAGTCTAGGACCAGAGGGCACGGATAGAGTGGATGCAGAGAGAACGTTTCCCATGGTGGGGGAGTCTAGGACCAGAGGACGCAGATAGAGTGGATGCAGAGAAGATGTTTCCTATAGTGGGGGGAGTCTAGGACCAGAGAGCACAGATAGAATAGATGTGGAGAGGCTGTTTCCTATAGTGGGTGAGTCTAGGACCAGAGGACACAGATAGAGTGGATGTGGAGAGGATGTTTCCCATGGTGGGGGAGTCTAGGACCAGAGGACACAGATAGAGTGGATGTAGAGAGGATGTTTCCTATAGTGGGTGAGTCTAGGACCAGAGGACACAGATAGAGTGGATGTGGAGAGGATGTTTCCCATGGTGGGGGAGTCTAGCACCAGAGGACACAGATAGAGTGGATGTGGAGAGGATGTTTCCTATAGTGGGTGAGTCTAGGACCAGAGGACACAGATAGAGTGGATGTGGAGAGGATGTTTCCTATAGTGGGGAGTCTAGGACCAGAGGGCACAGATAGAATGGATGTGGTGAGGATATTTGCTATCATGAGGGAGTCTAGGACCAGAGGGCACAGATAGAGTGGATGTGGAGAGGATGTTTCCTATATTGGGGGAGTCTCAGACCAGAGGACACAGATAGATTGGACGTGGAGAGGATGTTTCCTGCAGTGGGGGAGTCTAGGACCAGAGGACACAGATAGAGTGGATGTGGAGAGGATGTTTCCTATAGTGGGGGGAGTCTAGGACTAGAGGACACAGATAGAGTGGATGTGGAGAGGATGTTTCCTACAGTGGGGGAGTCCAGGACCAGAGGACACAGATAGAGTGGATGTGGAGAGGATGTTTCCTGTAGTGGGGGAGCCTAGGACCAGAGGACACAGATAGAGTGGATGTGGAGAGGATGTTTCCCACGGTGGGGGAGTCTAGGACCAGAGGACACAGATAGAGTGGATGTGGAGAGGATGTTTCCCACGGTGGGGGAGTCTAGGACCAGAGGACACAGATAGAGTGGATGTGGAGAGGATGTTTCCTATAGTGGGGGAGTCTAGGATCAGAGGACACAGATAGAGTGGATGTGGAGATGATGTTTCCTATAGTGGGGGAGTCTAGGACCAGAGGACTCAGATAGAGTGGATGTGGAGAGGATGTTTCTTACAGTGGGGGGAGTCCAGGACCAGAGGGCACAGATAGAGTGGATGTGGAGAGGATGTTTCTTATAGTGGGGGAGTCTCAGACCAGAGGACACAGATAGACTGGACGTGGAGAGGATGTTTCCTATAGTGGGGGAGTCTAGGACCAGAGGACACAGATAGAGTGGATGTGGAGAGGATGTTTCCTATAGTGGGGGGAGTCTAGGACTAGAGGACACAGATAGAGTGGATGTGGAGAGGATGTTTCCTATGGTGGGGGAGTCTAGGACCAGAGGACACAGATAGAGTGGATGTGGGGAGGATGTTTCCTGTAGTGGGGTAGTCTAGGACCAGAGGGCACAGATAGAGTGGATGTGGGGAGGGAATTTCCCATAGCGGGGGAGTCTAGGACTAGAGGACACAGATAGAGTGGACGTGGAGAGGATGTTTCCTATAGTGGGGGAGTCTAGGACCAGAGGGCACAGATAGAGTGGATGCGGAGAGGATGTTTCCCACGGTGGGGGAGTCTAGGACCAGAGGACACAGATAGAGTGGATGTGGGGAGGATGTTTCCTGTATTGGGGTAGTCTAGGACCAGAGGACACAGATAGAGTGGATGTGGAGAGGATGTTTCCTATAGTGGGGGAGTCTAGGACCAGAGGACACAGATAGAGTGGATGTGGAGAGGATGTTTCTTACAGTGGGGGGAGTCTAGGACCAGAGGGCACAGATAGAGTGGATGCGGAGAGGATGTTTCCCACGGTGGGGGAGTCTAGGACCAGAGGGCACGGATAGAGTGGATGCAGAGAGGACGTTTCCCATGGTGGGGGAGTCTAGGACCAGAGGACGCAGATAGAGTGGATGCAGAGAGGATGTTTCCTATAGTGGGGGGAGTCTAGGACCAGAGAGCACAGATAGAATAGATGTGGAGAGGATGTTTCCTATAGTGGGGAGTCTAGGACCACAGGGCACAGATAGAATGGATGAGGAGAGGATATTTGCTATCACGAGGGAGTCCAGGACCAGAGGGCACAGATAGAGTGGATGTGGAGAGGATGTTTCCTATAGTGGGGAGTCTAGGACCAGAGGGCACAGATAGAATGGATGTGGAGAGGATATTTGCTATCATGGGGGAGTGTAGGACCAGAGGGCACAGATAGAGTGGATGTGGAGAGGATGTTTCCTATAGTGGGGGAGTCTCGGACCAGTGGACACAGTTAGAGTGGATGTGGAGAGGATGTTTCTTACAGTGGGGGGAGTCTAGGACCAGAGGACACAGATAGAGTGGATGTGGAGAGGATGTTTCCTATAGTGGGGGAGTCGAGGACCAGAGGACACAGATAGAGTGGATGTGGAGAGGATGTTTCCTATGGTGGGGGAGTCTAGGACCAGAGGACGCAGATAGAGTGTATGTGGGGAGGATGTTTCCTGTATTGGGGTAGTCTAGGACCAGAGGGCACGGATAGAGTGGATGCAGAGAGGACGTTTCCCATGGTGGGGGAGTTTAGGACCAGAGGACGCAGATAGAGTGGATGCAGAGAGGATGTTTCCTATAGTGGGGGGAGTCTAGGACCAGAGAGCACAGATAGAATAGATGTGGAGAGGATGTTTCCTATAGTGGGTGAGTCTAGGACCAGAGGACACAGATAGAGTGGATGTGGGGAGGATGTTTCCTGTAGTGGGGTAGTCTAGGACCAGAGGGCACAGATAGAGTGGATGTGGGGAGGGAATTTCCCATAGTGGGGGAGTCTAGGACTAGAGGACACAGATAGAGTGGACGTGGAGAGGATGTTTCCTATAGTGGGGGAGTCTAGGACCAGAGGGCACAGATAGAGTGGATGCGGAGAGGATGTTTCCCACGGTGGGGGAGTCTAGGACCAGAGGACACAGATAGAGTGGATGTGGGGAGGATGTTTCCTGTATTGGGGTAGTCTAGGACCAGAGGGCACGGATAGAGTGGATGCAGAGAGGACGTTTCCCATGGTGGGGGAGTTTAGGACCAGAGGACGCAGATAGAGTGGATGCAGAGTGGATGTTTCCTATAGTGGGGGGAGTCTAGGACCAGAGAGCACAGATAGAATAGATGTGGAGAGGATGTTTCCTATAGTGGGTGAGTCTAGGACCAGAGGACACAGATAGAGTGGATGTGGAGAGGATGTTTCCTATAGTGGGGAGTCTCGGACCAGAGGGCACAGATAGAATGGATGTGGAGAGGATATTTGCTATCATGAGGGAGTCTAGGACCAGAGGGCACAGATAGAGTGGATGTGGAGAGGATGTTTCCTATAGTGGGGGAGTCTCAGACCAGAGGACACAGATAGACTGGACGTGGAGAGGATGTTTCCTGCAGTGGGGGAGTCTAGGACCAGAGGACACAGATAGAGTGGATGTGGAGAGGATGTTTCCTATAGTGGGGGGAGTCTAGGACTAGAGGACACAGATAGAGTGGATGTGGAGAGGATGTTTCCTACAGTGGGGGAGTCCAGGACCAGAGGACACAGATAGAGTGGATGTGGAGAGGATGTTTCCTGTAGTGGGGGAGCCTAGGACCAGAGGACACAGATAGAGTGGATGTGGAGAGGATGTTTCCCACGGTGGGGGAGTCTAGGACCAGAGGACACAGATAGAGTGGATGTGGAGAGGATGTTTCCCACGGTGGGGGAGTCTAGGACCAGAGGACACAGATAGAGTGGATGTGGAGAGGATGTTTCCTATAGTGGGGGAGTCTAGGATCAGAGGACACAGATAGAGTGGATGTGGAGAGGATGTTTCCTATAGTGGGGGAGTCTAGGACCAGAGGGCACAGATAGAGTGGATGTGGAGAGGATGTTTCTTATAGTGGGGGAGTCTCAGACCAGAGGACACAGATAGACTGGACGTGGAGAGGATGTTTCCTACAGTGGGGGAGTCTAGGACTAGAGGACACAGATAGAGTGGATGTGGAGAGGATGTTTCCTATGGTGGGGGAGTCTAGGACCAGAGGACACTGATAGAGTGGATGTGGGGAGGATGTTTCCTGTAGTGGGGTAGTCTAGGACCAGAGGGCACAGATAGAGTGGATGTGGGGAGGGAATTTCCCATAGTAGGGGAGTCTAGGACTAGAGGACACAGATAGAGTGGACGTGGAGAGGATGTTTCCTATAGTGGGGGAGTCTAGGACCAGAGGGCACAGATAGAGTGGATGCGGAGAGGATGTTTCCCACGGTGGGGGAGTCTAGGACCAGAGGACACAGATAGAGTGGATGTGGGGAGGATGTTTCCTGTATTGGGGTAGTCTAGGACCAGAGGACACAGATAGAGTGGATGTGGAGAGGATGTTTCCTATAGTGGGGGAGTCTAGGACCAGAGGACACAGATAGAGTGGATGTGGAGAGGATGTTTCTTACAGTGGGGGGAGTCTAGGACCAGAGGGCACAGATAGAGTGGATGCGGAGAGGATGTTTCCCACGGTGGGGGAGTCTAGGACCAGAGGGCACGGATAGAGTGGATGCAGAGAGGACGTTTCCCATGGTGGGGGAGTCTAGGACCAGAGGACGCAGATAGAGTGGATGCAGAGAGGATGTTTCCTATAGTGGGGGGAGTCTAGGACCAGAGAGCACAGATAGAATAGATGTGGAGAGGATGTTTCCTATAGTGGGGAGTCTAGGACCAGAGGGCACAGATAGAATGGATGAGGAGAGGATATTTGCTATCACGAGGGAGTCCAGGACCAGAGGGCACAGATAGAGTGGATGTGGAGAGGATGTTTCCTATAGTGGGGAGTCTAGGACCAGAGGGCACAGATAGAATGGATGTGGAGAGGATATTTGCTATCATGGGGGAGTGTAGGACCAGAGGGCACAGATAGAGTGGATGTGGAGAGGATGTTTCCTATAGTGGGGGAGTCTCAGACGAGAGGACACAGATAGAGTGGATGTGGAGAGGATGTTTCCTATAGTGGGGGAGTCTCGGACCAGTGGACACAGATAGAGTGGATGTGGAGAGGATGTTTCTTACAGTGGGGGGAGTCTAGGACCAGAGGACACAGATAGAGTGGATGTGGAGAGGATGTTTCCTATAGTGGGGGAGTCGAGGACCAGAGGACACAGATAGAGTGGATGTGGAGAGGATGTTTCCTATGGTGGGGGAGTTTAGGACCAGAGGACGCAGATAGAGTGGATGCAGAGAGGATGTTTCCTATAGTGGGGGGAGTCCAGGACCAGAGAGCACAGATAGAATAGATGTGGAGAGGATGTTTCCTATAGTGGGTGAGTCTAGGACCAGAGGACACAGATAGAGTGGATGTGGAGAGGATGCTTCCTATAGTGGGGAGTCTAGGACCAGAGGGCACAGATAGAATGGATGTGGAGAGGATATTTGCTATCATGAGGGAGTCTAGGACCAGAGGGCACAGATAGAGTGGATGTGGAGAGGATGTTTCCTATAGTGGGGGAGTCTCAGACCAGAGGACACAGATAGACTGGACGTGGAGAGGATGTTTCCTATAGTGGGGGAGTCTAGGACCAGAGGACACAGATAGAGTGGATGTGGAGAGGATGTTTCCTATGGTGGGGGGAGTCTAGGACTAGAGGACACAGATAGAGTGGATGTGGAGAGGATGTTTCCTATGGTGGGGGAGTCTAAGACCAGAGGACACAGATAGAGTGGATGTGGGGAGGATGTTTCCTGTAGTGGGGTATTCTAGGACCAGAGGGCACAGATAGAGTGGATGTAGAGAGGACGTTTCCCATGGTGGGGGAGTTTAGGACCAGAGGACGCAGATAGAGTGGATGCAGAGAGGATGTTTCCTATAGTGGGGGGAGTCCAGGACCAGAGAGCACAGATAGAATAGATGTGGAGAGGATGTTTCCTATAGTGGGTGAGTCTAGGACCAGAGGACACAGATAGAGTGGATGTGGAGAGGATGCTTCCTATAGTGGGGAGTCTAGGACCAGAGGGCACAGATAGAATGGATGTGGAGAGGATATTTGCTATCATGAGGGAGTCTAGGACCAGAGGGCACAGATAGAGTGGATGTGGAGAGGATGTTTCCTATAGTGGGGGAGTCTCAGACCAGAGGACACAGATAGACTGGACGTGGAGAGGATGTTTCCTATAGTGGGGGAGTCTAGGACCAGAGGACACAGATAGAGTGGATGTGGAGAGGATGTTTCCTATGGTGGGGGGAGTCTAGGACTAGAGGACACAGATAGAGTGGATGTGGAGAGGATGTTTCCTATGGTGGGGGAGTCTAAGACCAGAGGACACAGATAGAGTGGATGTGGGGAGGATGTTTCCTGTAGTGGGGTAGTCTAGGACCAGAGGGCACAGATAGAGTGGATGTGGGGAGGGAATTTCCCATAGTGGGGGAGTCTAGGACTAGAGGACACAGATAGAGTGGACGTGGAGAGGATGTTTCCTATTGTGGGGGAGTCTAGGACCAGAGGGCACAGATAGACTGGATGCGGAGAGGATGTTTCCCACGGTGGGGGAGTCTAGGACCAGAGGGCACAGATAGAGTGGATGCAGAGAGGACGTTTCCCATGGTGGGGGAGTCTAGGACCAGAGGACACAGATAGAGTGGATGCAGAGAGGATGTTTCCTATAGTGGGGGGAGTCTAGGACCAGAGAGCACAGATAGAATAGATGTGCAGAGGATGTTTCCTATAATGGGGGAGTCTCAGACCAGAGGACACAGATAGACTGGACGTGGAGAGGATGTTTCCTGTAGTGGGGGAGTCTAGGACCAGAGGACACAGATAGAGTGGATGTGGAGAGGATGTTTCCTATAGTGGGGAGTCTAGGACCAGAGGGCACAGATAGAATGGATGTGGAGAGGATATTTGCTATCATGAGGGAGTCTAGGATCAGAGGGCACAGATAGAGTGGATGTGGAGATGATGTTTCCTATAGTGGGGGAGTCTAGGACCAGAGGACACAGATAGAGTGGATGTGGAGAGGATGTTTCTTACAGTGGGGGGAGTCTAGGACCAGAGGACACAGATAGAGTGGATGTGGAGAGGATGTTTCCTATAGTGGGGGAGTCTAGGACCAGAGGACACAGATAGAGTGGATGTGTAGAGGATGTTTCCTATGGTGGGGGAGTCTAGGACCAGAGGACACAGATAGAGTGGATGTGGGGAGGATGTTTCCTGTAGTGGGGTAGTCTACGACCAGAGGGCACAGATAGAGTGGATGTGGGGAGGGAATTTCCCATAGTGGGGGAGACTAGGACTAGAGGACACAGATAGAGTGGACGTGGAGAGGATGTTTCCTATAGTGGGGGAGTCTAGGACCAGAGGGCACAGATAGAGTGGATGCGGAGAGGATGTTTCCCACGGTGGGGGAGTCTAGGACCAGAGGGCACAGATAGAGTGGCTGCAGAGAGGACGTTTCCCATGGTGGGGGAGTCTAGGACCAGAGGACACAGATAGAGTGGATGCAGAGAGGATGTTTCCTATAGTGGGGGGAGTCTAGGACCAGAGAGCACAGATAGAATAGATGTGCAGAGGATGTTTCCTATAGTGGGGGGAGTCTAGGACCAGAAGACACAGATGGAGTGGATGTGGAGAGGATGTTTCCTACGGTGGGGGACTCTAGGACCAGAGGGCACAGATAGAATGGATGTGGAGAGGATGTTTCCTATAGTGTGGGAGTCTCGGACCAGAGGACACAGATAGAGTGGATGTGGAGCGGATGTTTCCCATGGTGGGGGAGTCTAGGACCAGAGGACACAGATAGAGTGGATGTGGAGAGGATGTTTCCTATAGTAGGGGATTCTAGGACCAGCGGGCACAGATAGAGTGGATGTGGAGAGGATGTTTCCTACAGTGGGGGAGTGCAGGACCAGAGGACACAGATAGAGTGGATGTGGAGAGGATGTTTCCTGTAGTGGGGGAGCCTAGGACCAGAGGACACAGATAGAGTGGATGTGGAGAGGATGTTTCCCATGGTGGGGGAGTCTAGGACCAGAGGACACAGATAGAGTGGATGTGGAGAGGATGTTTCCCACAGTGGGGGAGTCTAGGACCAGAGGACACAGATAGAGTGGATGTGGAGAGGATGTTTCCTATAGTGGGGGAGTCTAGGATCAGAGGACACAGATAGAGTGGATGTGGAGAGGATGTTTCCTATAGTGGGGGAGTCTAGGACCAGAGGACACAGATAGAGTGGATGCAGAGAGGATGTTTCCTATAGTGGGGGGAGTCTAGGACCAGAGAGCACAGATAGAATAGATGTGGAGAGGATGTTTCCTATAGTGGGGGAGTCTAGGACCAGAGGACACAGATAGAGTGGATGTGGAGAGGATGTTTCCCATGGTGGGGGAGTCTAGGTCCAGAGGACACAGATAGAGTGGATGTGGAGAGGATGTTTCCCACAGTGGGGGAGTCTAGGACCAGAGGACACAGATAGAGTGGATGTGGAGAGGATGTTTCCTATAGTGGGGGAGTCTAGGATCAGAGGACACAGATAGAGTGGATGTGGAGAGGATGTTTCCTATAGTGGGGGAGTCTAGGACCAGAGGACACAGATAGAGTGGATGCAGAGAGGATGTTTCCTATAGTGGGGGGAGTCTAGGACCAGAGAGCACAGATAGAATAGATGTGGAGAGGATGTTTCCTATAGTGGGGGAGTCTAGGACCAGAGGACACAGATTGAATGGATGTGGAGAGGATATTTGCTATCATGGGGGAGTCTAGGACCAGAGGGCACAGATAGAGTGGATGTGGAGAGTATGTTTCCTATAGTGGGGGAGTCTCAGACCAGAGGACACAGATAGACTGGACGTGGAGAGGATGTTTCCTATAGTGGGGGAGTCTAGGACCAGAGGACACAGATAGAGTGGATGTGGAGAGGATGTTTCCTATAGTGGGGGAGTCTCAGACCAGAGGACACAGATAGACTGGACGTGGAGAGGATGTTTCCTATACTGGGGGAGTCTAGGACCAGAGGGCACGGATAGAGTGGATGCAGAGAGAACGTTTCCCATGGTGGGGGAGTCTAGGACCAGAGGACGCAGATAGAGTGGATGCAGAGAGGATGTTTCCTATAGTGGGGGGAGTCTAGGACCAGAGAGCACAGATAGAATAGATGTGGAGAGGCTGTTTCCTATAGTGGGTGAGTCTAGGACCAGAGGACACAGATAGAGTGGATGTGGAGAGGATGTTTCCCATGGTGGGGGAGTCTAGGACCAGAGGACACGGATAGAGTGGATGTGGAGAGGATGTTTCCTATAGTGGGTGAGTCTAGGACCAGAGGACACAGATAGAGTGGATGTGGAGAGGATGTTTCCCATGGTGGGGGAGTCTAGCACCAGAGGACACAGATAGAGTGGATGTGGAGAGGATGTTTCCTATAGTGGGTGAGTCTAGGACCAGAGGACACAGATAGAGTGGATGTGGAGAGGATGTTTCCTATAGTGGGGAGTCTAGGACCAGAGGGCACAGATAGAATGGATGTGGTGAGGATATTTGCAATCATGAGGGAGTCTAGGACCAGAGGGCACAGATAGAGTGGATGTGGAGAGGATGTTTCTTATAGTGGGGGAGTCTCAGACCAGAGGACACAGATAGACTGGACGTGGAGAGGATGTTTCCTATAGTGGGGGAGTCTAGGACCAGAGGACACAGATAGAGTGGATGTGGAGAGGATGTTTCCTATAGTGGGGGGAGTCTAGGACCAGAGGACACAGATAGAGTGGATGTGGAGAGGATGTTTCCTATGGTGGGGGAGTCTAGGACCGGAGGACACAGATAGAGTGGATGTGGGGAGGATGTTTCCTGTAGTGGGGTAGTCTAGGACCAGAGGGCACAGATAGAGTGGATGTGGGGAGGGAATTTCCCATAGTGGGGGAGTCTAGGACTAGAGGACACAGATAGAGTGGACGTGGAGAGGATGTTTCCTATAGTGGGGGAGTCTAGGACCAGAGGGCACAGATAGAGTGGATGCGGAGAGGATTTTTCCCACGGTGGGGGAGTCTAGGACCAGAGGACACAGATAGAGTGGATGTGGGGAGGATGTTTCCTATAGTGGGGGGAGTCTAGGACCAGAGAGCACAGATAGAATAGATGTGGAGAGGATGTTTCCTATAGTGGGTGAGTCTAGGACCAGAGGACACAGATAGAGTGGATGTGGAGAGGATGTTTCCTATAGTGGGGAGTCTAGGACCAGAGGGCACAGATAGAATGGATGTGGAGAGGATATTTGCTATCATGAGGGAGTCTAGGACCAGAGGGCACAGATAGAGTGGATGTGGAGAGGATGTTTCCTATAGTGGGGGAGTCTCAGACCAGAGGACACAGATAGACTGGACGTGGAGAGGATGTTTCCTGCAGTGGGGGAGTCTAGGACCAGAGGACACAGATAGAGTGGATGTGGAGAGGATGTTTCCTATAGTGGGGGGAGTCAAGGACTAGAGGACACAGATAGAGTGGATGTGGAGAGGATGTTTCCTACAGTGGGGGAGTCCAGGACCAGAGGACACAGATAGAGTGGATGTGGAGAGGATGTTTCCTGTAGTGGGGGAGCCTAGGACCAGAGGACACAGATAGAGTGGATGTGGAGAGGATGTTTCCCACGGTGGGGGAGTCTAGGACCAGAGGACACAGATAGAGTGGATGTGGAGAGGATGTTTCCCACGGTGGGGGAGTCTAGGACCAGAGGACACAGATAGAGTGGATGTGGAGAGGATGTTTCCTATAGTGGGGGAGTCTAGGATCAGAGGACACAGATAGAGTGGATGTGGAGAGGATGTTTCCTATAGTGGGGGAGTCTAGGACCAGAGGACACAGATAGAGTGGATGTGGAGAGGATGTTTCTTACAGTGGGGGGAGTCCAGGACCAGAGGGCACAGATAGAGTGGATGTGGAGAGGATGTTTCTTATAGTGGGGGAGTCTCAGACCAGAGGACACAGATAGACTGGACGTGGAGAGGATGTTTCCTATGGTGGGGGAGTCTAGGACCAGAGGACACAGATAGAGTGGATGTGGGGAGGATGTTTCCTGTAGTGGGGTAGTCTAGGACCAGAGGGCACAGATAGAGTGGATGTGGGGAGGGAATTTCCCATAGTGGGGGAGTCTAGGACTAGAGGACACAGATAGAGTGGACGTGGAGAGGATGTTTCCCACGGTGGGGGAGTCTAGGACCAGAGGGCACAGATAGAGTGGATGCGGAGAGGATGTTTCCCACGGTGGGGGAGTCTAGGACCAGAGGACACAGATAGAGTGGATGTGGGGAGGATGTTTCCTGTATTGGGGTAGTCTAGGACCAGAGGGCACGGATAGAGTGGATGCAGAGAGGACGTTTCCCATGGTGGGGGAGTTTAGGACCAGAGGACGCAGATAGAGTGGATGCAGAGTGGATGTTTCCTATAGTGGGGGGAGTCTAGGACCAGAGAGCACAGATAGAATAGATGTGGAGAGGATGTTTCCTATAGTGGGTGAGTCTAGGACCAGAGGACACAGATAGAGTGGATGTGGAGAGGATGTTTCCTATAGTGGGGAGTCTAGGACCAGAGAGCACAGATAGAATGGATGTGGAGAGGATATTTGCTATCATGAGGGAGTCTAGGACCAGAGGGCACAGATAGAGTGGATGTGGAGAGGATGTTTCCTATAGTGGGGGAGTCTCAGACCAGAGGACACAGATAGACTGGACGTGGAGAGGATGTTTCCTGCAGTGGGGGAGTCTAGGACCAGAGGACACAGATAGAGTGGATGTGGAGAGGATGTTTCCTATAGTGGGGGGAGTCTAGGACTAGAGGACACAGATAGAGTGGATGTGGAGAGGATGTTTCCTACAGTGGGGGAGTCCAGGACCAGAGGACACAGATAGAGTGGATGTGGAGAGGATGTTTCCTGTAGTGGGGGAGCCTAGGACCAGAGGACACAGATAGAGTGGATGTGGAGAGGATGTTTCCCACGGTGGGGGAGTCTAGGACCAGAGGACACAGATAGAGTGGATGTGGAGAGGATGTTTCCCACGGTGGGGGAGTCTAGGACCAGAGGACACCGATAGAGTGGATGTGGAGAGGATGTTTCCTATAGTGTGGGAGTCTAGGATCAGAGGACACAGATAGACTGGATGTGGAGAGGATGTTTCCTATAGTCGGGGAGTCTAGGACCAGAGGACACAGATAGAGTGGATGTGGAGAGGATGTTTCTTACAGTGGGGGGAGTCCAGGACCAGAGGGCACAGATAGAGTGGATGCGGAGAGGATGTTTCCCACGGTGGGGGAGTCTAGGACCAGAGGGCACAGATAGAGTGGATGCAGAGAGGACGTTTCCCATGGTGGGGGAGTCTAGGACCAGAGGACGCAGATAGAGTGGATGCAGAGAGGATGTTTCCTATAGTGGGGGGAGTCTAGGACCAGAGAGCACAGATAGAATAGATGTGGAGAGGATGTTTCCTATAGTGGGGGAGTCTAGGACCAGAGGACACAGATAGAGTGGATGTGGAGAGGATGTTTCCTATAGTGGGGAGTCTAGGACCAGAGGGCACAGATAGAATGGATGAGGAGAGGATATTTGCTATCATGAGGGAGTCTTGGACCAGAGGGCACAGATAGAGTGGATGTGGAGAGGATGTTTCCTATAGTGGGGAGTCTAGGACCAGAGGGCACAGATAGAATGGATGTGGAGAGGATATTTGCTATCATGGGGGAGTCTAGGACCAGAGGGCACAGATAGAGTGGATGTGGAGAGGATGTTTCCTATAGTGAGGGAGTCTCGGACCAGAGGACACTGATAGAGTGGATGTGGAGAGGATGTTTCCTATAGTGGGGGAGTCTCGGACCAGTGGACACAGATAGAGTGGATGTGGAGAGGATGTTTCTTACAGTGGGGGGAGTCTAGGACCAGAGGACACAGATAGAGTTGATGTGGAGAGGATGTTTCCTATAGTGGGGGAGTCTAGGACCAGAGGACACAGATAGAGTGGATGTGGAGAGGATGTTTCCTATGGTGGGGGAGTCTAGGACCAGAGGACACAGATAGAGTGGATGTGGGGAGGATGTTTCCTGTATTGGGGTAGTCTAGGACCAGAGGGCACGGATAGAGTGGATGCAGAGAGGACGTTTCCCATGGTGGGGGAGTTTAGGACCAGGGGACGCAGATAGAGTGGATGCAGAGAGGATGTTTCCTATAGTGGGGGGAGTGTAGGACCAGAGAGCACAGATAGAATAGATGTGGAGAGGATGTTTCCTATAGTGGGTGAGTCTAGGACCAGAGGACACAGATAGAGTGGATGTGGAGAGGATGTTTCCTACAGTGGGGAGTCTCGGACCAGAGGGCACAGATAGAATGGATGTGGACAGGATATTTGCTATCATGAGGGAGTCTAGGACCAGAGGGCACAGATAGAGTGGATGTGGAGAGGATGTTTCCTATAGTGGGGGAGTCTCAGACCAGAGGACACAGATAGACTGGACGTGGAGAGGATGTTTCCTATAGTGGGGGAGTCTAGGACCAGAGGACACAGATAGAGTGGATGTGGGGAGGATGTTTCCTATAGTGGGGGGAGTCTAGGACTAGAGGACACAGATAGAGTGGATGTGGAGAGGATGTTTCCTATGGTGGGGGAGTCTAGGACCAGAGGACACAGATAGAGTGGATGTGGGGAGGATGTTTCCTGTAGTGGGGTAGTCTAGGACCAGAGGGCACAGATAGAGTGGATGTGGGGAGGGAATTTCCCATAGTGGGGGAGTCTAGGACTAGAGGACACAGATAGAGTGGACGTGGAGAGGATGTTTCCTATAGTGGGGGAGTCTAGGACCAGAGGGCACAGATAGAGTGGATGCGGAGAGGATGTTTCCCACGGTGGGGGAGTCTAGGACCAGAGGGCACAGATAGAGTGGATGCAGAGAGGACGTTTCCCATGGTGGGGGAGTCTAGGACCAGAGGGCACAGATAGAGTGGATGCAGAGAGGACGTTTCCCATGGTGGGGGAGTCTAGGACCAGAGGACACAGATAGACTGGACGTGGAGAGGATGTTTCCTATAGTGGGGAAGTCTAGGACCAGAGGACACAGATAGAGTGGATGTGGAGAGGATGTTTCCTATAGTGGGGAGTCTCGGACCAGAGGGCACAGATAGAATGGATGTGGAGAGGATATTTGCTATCATGAGGGAGTCTAGGATCAGAGGGCACAGATAGAGTGGATGTGGAGATGATGTTTCCTATAGTGGGGGAGTCTCAGACCAGAGGACACAGATAGACTGGACGTGGAGAGGATGTTTCCTATACCTAGGGAGTCTAGGACCAGAGGACACAGATAGAGTGGATGTGGAGAGGATGTTTCCTATAGTGGGGGAGTCTAGGACCAGAGGACACAGATAGAGTGGATGTGTACAGGATGTTTCCTATGGTGGGGGAGTCTAGGACCAGAGGACACAGATAGAGTGGATGTGGGGAGGATGTTTCCTGTAGTGGGGTAGTCTAGGACCAGAGGGCACAGATAGAGTGGATGTGGGGAGGAAATTTCTCATAGTGGGGGAGACTAGGACTAGAGGACACAGATAGAGTGGACGTGGAGAGGATGTTTCCTATAGTGGGGGAGTCTAGGACCAGAGGGCACAGATAGAGTGGATGAGGAGAGGATGTTTCCCACGGTGGGGGAGTCTAGGACCAGAGGGCACAGATAGAGTGGATGCAGAGAGGACGTTTCCCATGGTGGGGGAGTCTAGGACCAGAGGACACAGATATAGTGGATGCAGAGAGGATGTTTCCTATAGTGGGGGGAGTCTAGGACCAGAGAGCACAGATAGAATAGATGTGGAGAGGATGTTTCCTATAGTGGGGGGAGTCTAGGACCAGAGGACACAGATGGAGTGGATGTGGAGAGGATGTTTCCTATGGTGGGGGACTCTAGGACCAGAGGGCACAGATAGAATGGATGTGCAGAGGATGTTTCCTATAGTGTGGGAGTCTCGGACCGGAGGACACAGATAGAGTGGAGTTGGAGAGGATGTTTCCCATGGTGGGGGAGTCTCGGACCAGAGGACACAGATAGAGTGGATGTGGAGAGGATGTTTCCTATAGTAGGGGATTCTAGGACCAGAGGGCACAGATAGAGTGAATGTGGAGAGGATGTTTCCTACAGTTTTGGAGTGCAGGACCAGAGGACACAGATAGAGTGGATGTGGAGAGGATGTTTCCTGTAGTGGGGGAGCCTAGGACCAGAGGACACAGATAGAGTGGATGTGGAGAGGATGTTTCCTGTAGTGGGGGAGCCTAGGACCAGAGGACACAGATAGAGTGGATGTGGAGAGGATGTTTCCCACGGTGGGGGAGTCTAGGACCAGAGGACACAGATAGAGTGGATGTGGAGAGGATGTTTCCCACGGTGGGGGAGTCTAGGACCAGAGGACACAGATAGAGTGGATGTGGAGAGGATGTTTCCTATAGTGGGGGAGTCTAGGATCAGAGGACACAGATAGAGTGGATGTGGAGAGGATGTTTCCTATAGTGGGGGAGTCTAGGACCAGAGGACACAGATAGAGTGGATGTGGAGAGGATGTTTCTTACAGTGGGGGGAGTCCAGGACCAGAGGGCACAGATAGAGTGGATGCGGAGAGGATGTTTCCCACGGTGGGGGAGTCTAGGACCAGAGGGCACAGATAGAGTGGATGCAGAGAGGACGTTTCCCATGGTGGGGGAGTCTAGGACCAGAGGACACAGATAGATTGGATGCAGAGAGGATGTTTCCTATAGTGGGCGGAGTCTAGGACCAGAGAGCACAGATAGAATAGATGTGCAGAGGATGTTTCCTATAGTGGGGGGAGTCTAGGACCAGAGGACACAGATAGAGTGGATGTGGAGAGGATATTTCCAATAGTTGGGAGTCTAGGACCAGAGGGCACAGATAGAGTGGATGTGGAGAGGATGTTTCCCATAGTGGGGGAGTCTCAGACCAGAGGACACAGATAGACTGGACGTGGAGAGGATGTTTCCTATAGTGGGGAAGTCTAGGACCAGAGGACACAGATAGAGTGGATGTGGAGAGGATGTTTCCTATAGTGGGGAGTCTAGGACCAGAGGGCACAGATAGAATGGATGTGGAGAGGATATTTGCTATCATAAGGGAGTCTAGGATCAGAGGGCACAGATAGAGTGGATGTGGAGATGATGTTTCCTATAGTGGGGGAGTCTCAGACCAGAGGACACAGATAGACTGGACGTGGAGAGGATGTTTCCTATACCTAGGGAGTCTAGGACCAGAGGACACAGATAGAGTGGATGTGGAGAGGATGTTTCCTATGGTGGGGGAGTCTAGGACCAGAGGACACAGATAGAGTGGATGTGGGGAGGATGTTTCCTGTAGTGGGGTAGTCTAGGACCAGAGGGCACAGATAGAGTGGATGTGGGGAGGGAATTTCCCATAGTGGGGGAGACTAGGACTAGAGGACACAGATAGAGTGGATGCAGAGAGGACGTTTCCCATGGTGGGGGAGTCTAGGACCAGAGGACACAGATATAGTGGATGCAGAGAGGATGTTTCCTATAGTAGGGGGAGTCTAGGACCAGAGGACACAGATATAGTGGATGCAGAGAGGATGTTTCCTATAGTGGGGGGAGTCTAGGACCAGAGAGCACAGATAGAATAGATGTGGAGAGGATGTTTCCTATAGTGGGGGGAGTCTAGGACCAGAGGACACAGATGGAGTGGATGTGGAGAGGATGTTTCCTATGGTGGGGGACTCTAGGACCAGAGGGCACAGATAGAATGGATGTGCAGAGGATGTTTCCTATAGTGTGGGAGTCTCGGACCAGAGGACACAGATAGAGTGGAGTTGGAGAGGATGTTTCCCATGGTGGGGGAGTCTAGGACCAGAGGACACAGATAGAGTGGATGTGGAGAGGATGTTTCCTATAGTAGGGGATTCTAGGACCAGAGGGCACAGATAGAGTGAATGTGGAGAGGATGTTTCCTACAGTTTTGGAGTGCAGGACCAGAGGACACAGATAGAGTGGATGTGGAGAGGATGTTTCCTGTAGTGGGGGAGCCTAGGACCAGAGGACACAGATAGAGTGGATGTGGAGAGGATGTTTCCCATGGTGGGGGAGTCTAGGACCAGAGGACACAGATAGAGTGGATGTGGAGAGGATGTTTCCCACGGTGGGGGAGTCTAGGACCAGAGGACACAGATAGAGTGGATGTGGAGAGGATGTTTCCTATAGTGGGGGAGTCTAGGATCAGAGGACACAGATAGAGTGGATGTGGAGAGGATGTTTCCTATAGTGGGGGAGTCTAGGACCAGAGGACACAGATAGAGTGGATGTGGAGAGGATGTTTATTACAGTGGGGGGAGTCTAGGACCAGAGGGCACAGATGGAGTGGATGCGGAGAGGACGTTTCCCATGGTGGGGGAGTCTAGGACCAGAGGACGCAGATAGAGTGGATGCAGAGAGGATGTTTCCTATAGTGGGGGGAGTCTAGGACCAGAGAGCACAGATAGAATAGATGTGGAGAGGATGTTTCCTATAGTGGGGGAGTCTAGGACCAGAGGACACAGATAGAGTGGATGTGGAGAGGATGTTTCCTATAGTGGGGAGTCTAGGACCAGAGGGCACAGATAGAGTGGATGTGGAGAGGATATTTGCTATAGTGGGGAGTCTAGGACCAGAGGGCACAGATAGAATGGATGTGGAGAGGATATTTGCTATCATGGGGGAGTCTAGGACCAGAGGGCACAGATAGAGTGGATGTGGAGAGGATGTTTCCTATAGTGGGGGGAGTCTAGGACTAGAGGACACAGATAGAGTGGATGTGGAGAGGATGTTTCCTATGGTGGGGGAGTCTAGGACCAGAGGAGAAAGATAGAGTGGATGTGGGGAGGATGTTTCCTGTAGTGGGGTAGTCTAGGACCAGAGGGCACAGATAGAGTGGATGTGGGGAGGGAATTTCCCATAGTGGGCGAGTCTAGGACTAGAGGACACAGATAGAGTGGACGTTGAGAGGATGTTTCCTATAGTGGGGGAGTCTAGGACCAGAGGGCACAGATAGAGTGGATGCGGAGAGGATGTTTCCCACGGTGGGGGAGTCTAGGACCAGAGGGCACAGATAGAGTGGATGCAGAGAGGACGTTTCCCATGGTGGGGGAGTCTAGGACCAGAGGGCACAGATAGAGTGGATGCAGAGAGGACGTTTCCCATGGTGGGGGAGTCTAGGACCAGAGGACACAGATAGACTGGACGTGGAGAGGATGTTTCCTATAGTGGGGAAGTCTAGGACCAGAGGACACAGATAGAGTGGATGTGGAGAGGATGTTTCCTATAGTGGGGAGTCTCGGACCAGAGGGCACAGATAGAATGGATGTGGAGAGGATATTTGCTATCATGAGGGAGTCTAGGATCAGAGGGCACAGATAGAGTGGATGTGGAGATGATGTTTCCTATAGTGGGGGAGTCTCAGACCAGAGGACACAGATAGACTGGACGTGGAGAGGATGTTTCCTATACCTAGGGAGTCTAGGACCAGAGGACACAGATAGAGTGGATGTGGAGAGGATGTTTCCTATAGTGGGGGAGTCTAGGACCAGAGGACACAGATAGAGTGGATGTGTAGAGGATGTTTCCTATGGTGGGGGAGTCTAGGACCAGAGGACACAGATAGAGTGGATGTGGGGAGGATGTTTCCTGTAGTGGGGTAGTCTAGGACCAGAGGGCACAGATAGAGTGGATGTGGGGAGGAAATTTCTCATAGTGGGGGAGACTAGGACTAGAGGACACAGATAGAGTGGACGTGGAGAGGATGTTTCCTATAGTGGGGGAGTCTAGGACCAGAGGGCACAGATAGAGTGGATGCGGAGAGGATGTTTCCCACGGTGGGGGAGTCTAGGACCAGAGGGCACAGATAGAGTGGATGCAGAGAGGACGTTTCCCATGGTGGGGGAGTCTAGGACCAGAGGACACAGATATAGTGGATGCAGAGAGGATGTTTCCTATAGTGGGGGGAGTCTAGGACCAGAGAGCACAGATAGAATAGATGTGGAGAGGATGTTTCCTATAGTGGGGGGAGTCTAGGACCAGAGGACACAGATGGAGTGGATGTGGAGAGGATGTTTCCTATGGTGGGGGACTCTAGGACCAGAGGGCACAGATAGAATGGATGTGCAGAGGATGTTTCCTATAGTGTGGGAGTCTCGGACCAGAGGACACAGATAGAGTGGAGTTGGAGAGGATGTTTCCCATGGTGGGGGAGTCTCGGACCAGAGGACACAGATAGAGTGGATGTGGAGAGGATGTTTCCTATAGTAGGGGATTCTAGGACCAGAGGGCACAGATAGAGTGAATGTGGAGAGGATGTTTCCTACAGTTTTGGAGTGCAGGACCAGAGGACACAGATAGAGTGGATGTGGAGAGGATGTTTCCTGTAGTGGGGGAGCCTAGGACCAGAGGACACAGATAGAGTGGATGTGGAGAGGATCTTTCCTGTAGTGGGGGAGCCTAGGACCAGAGGACACAGATAGAGTGGATGTGGAGAGGATGTTTCCCACGGTGGGGGAGTCTAGGACCAGAGGACACAGATAGAGTGGATGTGGAGAGGATGTTTCCCACGGTGGGGGAGTCTAGGACCAGAGGACACAGATAGAGTGGATGTGGAGAGGATGTTTCCTATAGTGGGGGAGTCTAGGATCAGAGGACACAGATAGAGTGGATGTGGAGAGGATGTTTCCTATAGTGGGGGAGTCTAGGACCAGAGGACACAGATAGAGTGGATGTGGAGAGGATGTTTCTTACAGTGGGGGGAGTCCAGGACCAGAGGGCACAGATAGAGTGGATGCGGAGAGGATGTTTCCCACGGTGGGGGAGTCTAGGACCAGAGAGCACAGATAGAGTGGATGCAGAGAGGACGTTTCCCATGGTGGGGGAGTCTAGGACCAGAGGACGCAGATAGAGTGGATGCAGAGAGGATGTTTCCTATAGTGGGGGGAGTCTAGGACCAGAGAGCACAGATAGAATAGATGTGGAGAGGATGTTTCCTATAGTGGGGGAGTCTAGGACCAGAGGACACAGATAGAGTGGATGTGGAGAGGATGTTTCCTATAGTGGGGAGTCTAGGACCAGAGGGCACAGATAGAATGGATGAGGAGAGGATATTTGCTATCATGAGGGAGTCTTGGACCAGAGGGCACAGATAGAGTGGATGTGGAGAGGATGTTTCCTATAGTGGGGAGTCTAGGACCAGAGGGCACAGATAGAATGGATGTGGAGAGGATATTTGCTATCATGGGGGAGTCTAGGACCAGAGGGCACAGATAGAGTGGATGTGGAGAGGATGTTTCCTATAGTGAGGGAGTCTCGGACCAGAGGACACTGATAGAGTGGATGTGGAGAGGATGTTTCCTATAGTGGGGGAGTCTCGGACCAGTGGACACAGATAGAGTGGATGTGGCGAGGATGTTTCTTACAGTGGGGGGAGTCTAGGACCAGAGGACACAGATAGAGTGGATGTGGAGAGGATGTTTCCTATAGTGGGGGAGTCTAGGACCAGAGGACACAGATAGAGTGGATGTGGAGAGGATGTTTCCTATGGTGGGGGAGTCTAGGACCAGAGGACACAGATAGAGTGGATGTGGGGAGGATGTTTCCTGTATTGGGGTAGTCTAGGACCAGAGGGCACGGATAGAGTGGATGCAGAGAGGACGTTTCCCATGGTGGGGGAGTTTAGGACCAGGGGACGCAGATAGAGTGGATGCAGAGAGGATGTTTCCTATAGTGGGGGGAGTCTAGGACCAGAGAGCACAGATAGAGTGGATGTGGAGAGGATGTTTCCTATAGTGGGTGAGTCTAGGACCAGAGGACACAGATAGAGTGGATGTGGAGAGGATGTTTCCTATAGTGGGGAGTCTCGGACCAGAGGGCACAGATAGAATGGATGTGGACAGGATATTTGCTATCATGAGGGAGTCTAGGACCAGAGGGCAAAGATAGAGTGGATGTGGAGAGGATGTTTCCTATAGTGGGGGAGTCTCAGACCAGAGGACACAGATAGACTGGAGGTGGAGAGGATGTTTCCTATAGTGGGGGAGTCTAGGACCAGAGGACACAGATAGAGTGGATGTGGAGAGGATGTTTCCTATAGTGGGGGGAGTCTAGGACTAGAGGACACAGATAGAGTGGATGTGGAGAGGATGTTTCCTATGGTGGGGGAGTCTAGGACCAGAGGACACAGATAGAGTGGATGTGGGGAGGATGTTTCCTGTAGTGGGGTAGTCTAGGACCAGAGGGCACAGATAGAGTGGATGTGGGGAGGGAATTTCCCATAGTGGGGGAGTCTAGGACTAGAGGACACAGATAGAGTGGACGTGGAGAGGATGATTCCTATAGTGGGGGAGTCTAGGACCAGAGGGCACAGATAGAGTGGATGCGGAGAGGATGTTTCCCACGGTGGGGGAGTCTAGGACCAGAGGGCACAGATAGAGTGGATGCAGAGAGGACGTTTCCCATGGTGGGGGAGTCTAGGACCAGAGGACACAGATAGATTGGATGCAGAGAGGATGTTTCCTATAGTGGGCGGAGTCTAGGACCAGAGAGCACAGATAGAATAGATGTGCAGAGGATGTTTCCTATAGTGGGGGGAGTCTAGGACCAGAGGACACAGATAGAGTGGATGTGGAGAGGATATTTCCAATAGTTGGGAGTCTAGGACCAGAGGGCACAGATAGAGTGGATGTGGAGAGGATGTTTCCCATAGTGGGGGAGTCTCAGACCAGAGGACACAGATAGACTGGACGTGGAGAGGATGTTTCCTATAGTGGGGAAGTCTAGGACCAGAGGACACAGATAGAGTGGATGTGGAGAGGATGTTTCCTATAGTGGGGAGTCTAGGACCAGAGGGCACAGATAGAATGGATGTGGAGAGGATATTTGCTATCATAAGGGAGTCTAGGATCAGAGGGCACAGATAGAGTGGATGTGGAGATGATGTTTCCTATAGTGGGGGAGTCTCAGACCAGAGGACACAGATAGACTGGACGTGGAGAGGATGTTTCCTATACCTAGGGAGTCTAGGACCAGAGGACACAGATAGAGTGGATGTGGAGAGGATGTTTCCTATGGTGGGGGAGTCTAGGACCAGAGGACACAGATAGAGTGGATGTGGGGAGGATGTTTCCTGTAGTGGGGTAGTCTAGGACCAGAGGGCACAGATAGAGTGGATGTGGGGAGGGAATTTCCCATAGTGGGGGAGACTAGGACTAGAGGACACAGATAGAGTGGATGCAGAGAGGACGTTTCCCATGGTGGGGGAGTCTAGGACCAGAGGACACAGATAGAATAGATGTGGAGAGGATGTTTCCTATAGTAGGGGGAGTCTAGGACCAGAGGACACAGATATAGTGGATGCAGAGAGGATGTTTCCTATGGTGGGGGACTCTAGGACCAGAGAGCACAGATAGAATAGATGTGGAGAGGATGTTTCCTATAGTGGGGGGAGTCTAGGACCAGAGGACACAGATGGAGTGGATGTGGAGAGGATGTTTCCTATGGTGGGGGACTCTAGGACCAGAGGGCACAGATAGAATGGATGTGCAGAGGATGTTTCCTATAGTGTGGGAGTCTCGGACCAGAGGACACAGATAGAGTGGAGTTGGAGAGGATGTTTCCCATGGTGGGGGAGTCTAGGACCAGAGGACACAGATAGAGTGGATGTGGAGAGGATGTTTCCTATAGTAGGGGATTCTAGGACCAGAGGGCACAGATAGAGTGAATGTGGAGAGGATGTTTCCTACAGTTTTGGAGTGCAGGACCAGAGGACACAGATAGAGTGGATGTGGAGAGGATGTTTCCTGTAGTGGGGGAGCCTAGGACCAGAGGACACAGATAGAGTGGATGTGGAGAGGATCTTTCCTGTAGTGGGGGAGCCTAGGACCAGAGGACACAGATAGAGTGGATGTGGAGAGGATGTTTCCCACGGTGGGGGAGTCTAGGACCAGAGGACACAGATAGAGTGGATGTGGAGAGGATGTTTCCCACGGTGGGGGAGTCTAGGACCAGAGGACACAGATAGAGTGGATGTGGAGAGGATGTTTCCTATAGTGGGGGAGTCTAGGATCAGAGGACACAGATAGAGTGGATGTGGAGAGGATGTTTCCTATAGTGGGGGAGTCTAGGACCAGAGGACACAGATAGAGTGGATGTGGAGAGGATGTTTCTTACAGTGGGGGGAGTCCAGGACCAGAGGGCACAGATAGAGTGGATGCGGAGAGGATGTTTCCCACGGTGGGGGAGTCTAGGACCAGAGAGCACAGATAGAGTGGATGCAGAGAGGACGTTTCCCATGGTGGGGGAGTCTAGGACCAGAGGACGCAGATAGAGTGGATGCAGAGAGGATGTTTCCTATAGTGGGGGGAGTCTAGGACCAGAGAGCACAGATAGAATAGATGTGGAGAGGATGTTTCCTATAGTGGGGGAGTCTAGGACCAGAGGACACAGATAGAGTGGATGTGGAGAGGATGTTTCCTATAGTGGGGAGTCTAGGACCAGAGGGCACAGATAGAATGGATGAGGAGAGGATATTTGCTATCATGAGGGAGTCTTGGACCAGAGGGCACAGATAGAGTGGATGTGGAGAGGATGTTTCCTATAGTGGGGGGAGTCTAGGACCAGAGGGCACAGATAGAATGGATGTGGAGAGGATATTTGCTATCATGGGGGAGTCTAGGACCAGAGGGCACAGATAGAGTGGATGTGGAGAGGATGTTTCCTATAGTGAGGGAGTCTCGGACCAGAGGACACAGATAGAGTGGATGTGGAGAGGATGTTTCCTATAGTGGGGGAGTCTCGGACCAGAGGACACAGATAGAGTGGATGTGGAGAGGATGTTTCTTACAGTGGGGGGAGTCTAGGACCAGAGGACACAGATAGAGTGGATGTGGAGAGGATGTTTCCTATAGTGGGGGAGTCTAGGACCAGAGGACACAGATAGAGTGGATGTGGAGAGGATGTTTCCTATGGTGGGGTGTCTAGGACCAGAGGACGCAGATAGAGTGGATGTGGGGAGGATGTTTCCTGTAGTGGGGTAGTCTAGGACCAGAGGGCACGGATAGAGTGGATGCAGAGAGGACGTTTCCCATGGTGGGGGAGTCTAGGACCAGAGGACGCAGATCGAGTGGATGCAGAGAGGATGTTTCCTATAGTGGGGGGAGTCTAGGACCAGAGAGCACAGATAGAGTGGATGTGGAGAGGCTGTTTCCTATAGTGGGTGAGTCTAGGACCAGAGGACACAGATAGAGTGGATGTGGAGAGGATGTTTCCTATAGTGGGGAGTCTAGGACCAGAGGGCACAGATAGAATGGATGTGGAGAGGATATTTGCTATCATGAGGGAGTCTAGGACCAGAGGGCACAGATAGAGTGGATGTGGAGAGGATGTTTCCTATAGTGGGGGAGTCTCAGACCAGAGGACACAGATAGACTGGACGTGGAGAGGATGTTTCCTATAGTGGGGGAGTCTAGGACCAGAGGACACAGATCGAGTGGATGTGGAGAGGATGTTTCCTATAGTGGGGGGAGTCTAGGACTGGAGGACACAGATAGAGTGGATGTGGAGAGGATGTTTCCTATGGTGGGGGAGTCTAGGACCAGAGGACACAGATAGAGTGGATGTGGGGAGGATGTTTCCTGTAGTGGGGTAGTCTAGGACCAGAGGGCACAGATAGAGTGGATGTGGGGAGGGAATTTCCCATAGTGGGGGAGTCTAGGACTAGAGGACACAGATAGAGTGGACGTGGAGAGGATGTTTCCTATAGTGGGGGAGTCTAGGACCAGTGGGCACAGATAGAGTGGATGCGGAGAGAATGTTTCCCACGGTGGGGGAGTCTAGGACCAGAGGGTACAGATAGAGTGGATGCAGAGAGGACGTTTCCCATGGTGGGGGAGTCTAGGACCAGAGGACACAGATAGATTGGATGCAGAGAGGATGTTTCCTATAGTGGGCGGAGTCTAGGACCAGAGAGCACAGATAGAATAGATGTGCAGAGGATGTTTCCTATAGTGGGGGGAGTCTAGGACCAGAGGACACAGATAGAGTGGATGTGGAGAGGATATTTCCAATAGTTGGGAGTCTAGGACCAGAGGGCACAGATAGAGTGGATGTGGAGAGGATGTTTCCCATAGTGGGGGAGTCTCAGACCAGAGGACACAGATAGACTGGACGTGGAGAGGATGTTTCCTATAGTGGGGAAGTCTAGGACCAGAGGACACAGATAGAGTGGATGTGGAGAGGATGTTTCCTATAGTGGGGAGTCTAGGACCAGAGGGCACAGATAGAATGGATGTGGAGAGGATATTTGCTATCATAAGGGAGTCTAGGATCAGAGGGCACAGATAGAGTGGATGTGGAGATGATGTTTCCTATAGTGGGGGAGTCTCAGACCAGAGGACACAGATAGACTGGACGTGGAGAGGATGTTTCCTATACCTAGGGAGTCTAGGACCAGAGGACACAGATAGAGTGGATGTGGAGAGGATGTTTCCTATGGTGGGGGAGTCTAGGACCAGAGGACACAGATAGAGTGGATGTGGGGAGGATGTTTCCTGTAGTGGGGTAGTCTAGGACCAGAGGGCACAGATAGAGTGGATGTGGGGAGGGAATTTCCCATAGTGGGGGAGACTAGGACTAGAGGACACAGATAGAGTGGATGCAGAGAGGACGTTTCCCATGGTGGGCGAGTCTAGGACCAGAGGACACAGATATAGTGGATGCAGAGAGGATGTTTCCTATAGTAGGGGGAGTCTAGGACCAGAGGACACAGATATAGTGGATGCAGAGAGGATGTTTCCTATAGTGGGGGGAGTCTAGGACCAGAGAGCACAGATAGAATAGATGTGGAGAGGATGTTTCCTATAGTGGGGGGAGTCTAGGACCAGAGGACACAGATGGAGTGGATGTGGAGAGGATGTTTCCTATGGTGGGGGACTCTAGGACCAGAGGGCACAGATAGAATGGATGTGCAGAGGATGTTTCCTATAGTGTGGGAGTCTCGGACCAGAGGACACAGATAGAGTGGAGTTGGAGAGGATGTTTCCCATGGTGGGGGAGTCTAGGACCAGAGGACACAGATAGAGTGGATGTGGAGAGGATGTTTCCTATAGTAGGGGATTCTAGGACCAGAGGG
>NC_086128.1:66315052-66394720 GCF_963921235.1 Mobula hypostoma | reverse complement strand
AGAGGGCACAGATAGAATGGATGTGGAGAGGATATTTGCTATCATGGGGGAGTCTAGGACCAGAGGGCACAGATAGAGTGGATGTGGAGAGGATGTTTCCTATAGTGGGGGAGTCTCAGACCAGAGGACACAGATAGAGTGGATGTGGAGAGGATGTTTCCTATAGTGGGGGAGTCTCGGACCAGTGGACACAGATAGAGTGGATGTGGCGAGGATGTTTCTTACAGTGGGGGGAGTCTAGGACCAGAGGACACAGATAGAGTGGATGTGGAGAGGATGTTTCCTATAGTCGGGGAGTCTAGGACCAGAGGACACAGATAGAGTGGATGTGGAGAGGATGTTTCCTATGGTGGGGGAGTCTAGGACCAGAGGACACAGATAGAGTGGATGTGGGGAGGATGTTTCCTGTATTGGGGTAGTCTACGACCAGAGGGCACGGATAGAGTGGATGCAGAGAGGACGTTTCCCATGGTGGGGGAGTTTAGGACCAGGGGACGCAGATAGAGTGGATGCAGAGAGGATGTTTCCTATAGTGGGGGGAGTCTAGGACCAGAGAGCACAGATAGAATAGATGTGCAGAGGATGTTTCCTATAATGGGGGAGTCTCAGACCAGAGGACACAGATAGACTGGACGTGGAGAGGATGTTTCCTGTAGTGGGGGAGTCTAGGACCAGAGGACACAGATAGAGTGGATGTGGAGAGGATGTTTCCTATAGTGGGGAGTCTAGGACCAGAGGGCACAGATAGAATGGATGTGGAGAGGATATTTGCTATCATGAGGGAGTCTAGGATCAGAGGGCACAGATAGAGTGGATGTGGAGATGATGTTTCCTATAGTGGGGGAGTCTAGGACCAGAGGACACAGATAGAGTGGATGTGGAGAGGATGTTTCTTACAGTGGGGGGAGTCTAGGACCAGAGGACACAGATAGAGTGGATGTGGAGAGGATGTTTCCTATAGTGGGGGAGTCTAGGACCAGAGGACACAGATAGAGTGGATGTGTAGAGGATGTTTCCTATGGTGGGGGAGTCTAGGACCAGAGGACACAGATAGAGTGGATGTGGGGAGGATGTTTCCTGTAGTGGGGTAGTCTACGACCAGAGGGCACAGATAGAGTGGATGTGGGGAGGGAATTTCCCATAGTGGGGGAGACTAGGACTAGAGGACACAGATAGAGTGGACGTGGAGAGGATGTTTCCTATAGTGGGGGAGTCTAGGACCAGAGGGCACAGATAGAGTGGATGCGGAGAGGATGTTTCCCACGGTGGGGGAGTCTAGGACCAGAGGGCACAGATAGAGTGGCTGCAGAGAGGACGTTTCCCATGGTGGGGGAGTCTAGGACCAGAGGACACAGATAGAGTGGATGCAGAGAGGATGTTTCCTATAGTGGGGGGAGTCTAGGACCAGAGAGCACAGATAGAATAGATGTGCAGAGGATGTTTCCTATAGTGGGGGGAGTCTAGGACCAGAGGACACAGATGGAGTGGATGTGGAGAGGATGTTTCCTATGGTGGGGGACTCTAGGACCAGAGGGCACAGATAGAATGGATGTGGAGAGGATGTTTCCTATAGTGTGGGAGTCTCGGACCAGAGGACACAGATGGAGTGGATGTGGAGAGGATGTTTCCCATGGTGGGGAGTCTAGGACCAGAGGACACAGATAGAGTGGATGTGGAGAGGATGCTTCCTATAGTAGGGGATTCTAGGACCAAGGGGCACAGATAGAGTGGATGTGGAGAGCATGTTTCCTACAGTGGGGGAGTGCAGGACCAGAGGACACAGATAGAGTGGATGTGGAGAGGATGTTTCCTGTAGTGGGGGAGCCTAGGACCAGAGGACACAGATAGAGTGGATGTGGAGAGGATGTTTCCCATGGTGGGGGAGTCTAGGACCAGAGGACACAGATAGAGTGGATGTGGAGAGGATGTTTCCCACAGTGGGGGAGTCTAGGACCAGAGGACACAGATAGAGTGGATGTGGAGAGGATGTTTCCTATAGTGGGGGAGTCTAGGATCAGAGGACACAGATAGAGTGGATGTGGAGAGGATGTTTCCTATAGTGGGGGAGTCTAGGACCAGAGGACACAGATAGAGTGGATGCAGAGAGGATGTTTCCTATAGTGGGGGGAGTCTAGGACCAGAGAGCACAGATAGAATAGATGTGGAGAGGATGTTTCCTATAGTGGGGGAGTCTAGGACCAGAGGACACAGATAGAGTGGATGTGGAGAGGATGTTTCCCATGGTGGGGGAGTCTAGGACCAGAGGACACAGATAGAGTGGATGTGGAGAGGATGTTTCCCACAGTGGGGGAGTCTAGGACCAGAGGACACAGATAGAGTGGATGTGGAGAGGATGTTTCCTATAGTGGGGGAGTCTAGGATCAGAGGACACAGATAGAGTGGATGTGGAGAGGATGTTTCCTATAGTGGGGGAGTCTAGGACCAGAGGACACAGATAGAGTGGATGCAGAGAGGATGTTTCCTATAGTGGGGGGAGTCTAGGACCAGAGAGCACAGATAGAATAGATGTGGAGAGGATGTTTCCTATAGTGGGGGAGTCTAGGACCAGAGGACACAGATTGAATGGATGTGGAGAGGATATTTGCTATCATGGGGGAGTCTAGGACCAGAGGGCACAGATAGAGTGGATGTGGAGAGTATGTTTCCTATAGTGGGGGAGTCTAGGACCAGAGGACACAGATAGACTGGACGTGGAGAGGATGTTTCCTATAGTGGGGGAGTCTAGGACCAGAGGACACAGATAGAGTGGATGTGGAGAGGATGTTTCCTATAGTGGGGGAGTCTCAGACCAGAGGACACAGATAGACTGGACGTGGAGAGGATGTTTCCTATACTGGGGGAGTCTAGGACCAGAGGGCACGGATAGAGTGGATGCAGAGAGAACGTTTCCCATGGTGGGGGAGTCTAGGACCAGAGGACGCAGATAGAGTGGATGCAGAGAGGATGTTTCCTATAGTGGGGGGAGTCTAGGACCAGAGAGCACAGATAGAATAGATGTGGAGAGGCTGTTTCCTATAGTGGGTGAGTCTAGGACCAGAGGACACAGATAGAGTGGATGTGGAGAGGATGTTTCCCATGGTGGGGGAGTCTAGGACCAGAGGACACGGATAGAGTGGATGTGGAGAGGATGTTTCCTATAGTGGGTGAGTCTAGGACCAGAGGACACAGATAGAGTGGATGTGGAGAGGATGTTTCCCATGGTGGGGGAGTCTAGCACCAGAGGACACAGATAGAGTGGATGTGGAGAGGATGTTTCCTATAGTGGGTGAGTCTAGGACCAGAGGACACAGATAGAGTGGATGTGGAGAGGATGTTTCCTATAGTGGGGAGTCTAGGACCAGAGGGCACAGATAGAATGGATGTGGTGAGGATATTTGCAATCATGAGGGAGTCTAGGACCAGAGGGCACAGATAGAGTGGATGTGGAGAGGATGTTTCTTATAGTGGGGGAGTCTCAGACCAGAGGACACAGATAGACTGGACGTGGAGAGGATGTTTCCTATAGTGGGGGAGTCTAGGACCAGAGGACACAGATAGAGTGGATGTGGAGAGGATGTTTCCTATAGTGGGGGGAGTCTAGGACCAGAGGACACAGATAGAGTGGATGTGGAGAGGATGTTTCCTATGGTGGGGGAGTCTAGGACCGGAGGACACAGATAGAGTGGATGTGGGGAGGATGTTTCCTGTAGTGGGGTAGTCTAGGACCAGAGGGCACAGATAGAGTGGATGTGGGGAGGGAATTTCCCATAGTGGGGGAGTCTAGGACTAGAGGACACAGATAGAGTGGACGTGGAGAGGATGTTTCCTATAGTGGGGGAGTCTAGGACCAGAGGGCACAGATAGAGTGGATGCGGAGAGGATTTTTCCCACGGTGGGGGAGTCTAGGACCAGAGGACACAGATAGAGTGGATGTGGGGAGGATGTTTCCTATAGTGGGGGGAGTCTAGGACCAGAGAGCACAGATAGAATAGATGTGGAGAGGATGTTTCCTATAGTGGGTGAGTCTAGGACCAGAGGACACAGATAGAGTGGATGTGGAGAGGATGTTTCCTATAGTGGGGAGTCTAGGACCAGAGGGCACAGATAGAATGGATGTGGAGAGGATATTTGCTATCATGAGGGAGTCTAGGACCAGAGGGCACAGATAGAGTGGATGTGGAGAGGATGTTTCCTATAGTTGGGGGAGTCTCTGACCAGAGGACACAGATAGACTGGACGTGGAGAGGATGTTTCCTGCAGTGGGGGAGTCTAGGACCAGAGGACACAGATAGAGTGGATGTGGAGAGGATGTTTCCTATAGTGGGGGGAGTCAAGGACTAGAGGACACAGATAGAGTGGATGTGGAGAGGATGTTTCCTACAGTGGGGGAGTCCAGGACCAGAGGACACAGATAGAGTGGATGTGGAGAGGATGTTTCCTGTAGTGGGGGAGCCTAGGACCAGAGGACACAGATAGAGTGGATGTGGAGAGGATGTTTCCCACGGTGGGGGAGTCTAGGACCAGAGGACACAGATAGAGTGGATGTGGAGAGGATGTTTCCCACGGTGGGGGAGTCTAGGACCAGAGGACACAGATAGAGTGGATGTGGAGAGGATGTTTCCTATAGTGGGGGAGTCTAGGATCAGAGGACACAGATAGAGTGGATGTGGAGAGGATGTTTCCTATAGTGGGGGAGTCTAGGACCAGAGGACACAGATAGAGTGGATGTGGAGAGGATGTTTCTTACAGTGGGGGGAGTCCAGGACCAGAGGGCACAGATAGAGTGGATGTGGAGAGGATGTTTCTTATAGTGGGGGAGTCTCAGACCAGAGGACACAGATAGACTGGACGTGGAGAGGATGTTTCCTATGGTGGGGGAGTCTAGGACCAGAGGACACAGATAGAGTGGATGTGGGGAGGATGTTTCCTGTAGTGGGGTAGTCTAGGACCAGAGGGCACAGATAGAGTGGATGTGGGGAGGGAATTTCGCATAGTGGGGGAGTCTAGGACTAGAGGACACAGATAGAGTGGACGTGGAGAGGATGTTTCCTATAGTGGGGGAGTCTAGGACCAGAGGGCACAGATAGAGTGGATGCGGAGAGGATGTTTCCCACGGTGGGGGAGTCTAGGACCAGAGGACACAGATAGAGTGGATGTGGGGAGGATGTTTCCTGTATTGGGGTAGTCTAGGACCAGAGGGCACGGATAGAGTGGATGCAGAGAGGACGTTTCCCATGGTGGGGGAGTTTAGGACCAGAGGACGCAGATAGAGTGGATGCAGAGTGGATGTTTCCTATAGTGGGGGGAGTCTAGGACCAGAGAGCACAGATAGAATAGATGTGGAGAGGATGTTTCCTATAGTGGGTGAGTCTAGGACCAGAGGACACAGATAGAGTGGATGTGGAGAGGATGTTTCCTATAGTGGGGAGTCTAGGACCAGAGAGCACAGATAGAATGGATGTGGAGAGGATATTTGCTATCATGAGGGAGTCTAGGACCAGAGGGCACAGATAGAGTGGATGTGGAGAGGATGTTTCCTATAGTGGGGGAGTCTCAGACCAGAGGACACAGATAGACTGGACGTGGAGAGGATGTTTCCTGCAGTGGGGGAGTCTAGGACCAGAGGACACAGATAGAGTGGATGTGGAGAGGATGTTTCCTATAGTGGGGGGAGTCTAGGACTAGAGGACACAGATAGAGTGGATGTGGAGAGGATGTTTCCTACAGTGGGGGAGTCCAGGACCAGAGGACACAGATAGAGTGGATGTGGAGAGGATGTTTCCTGTAGTGGGGGAGCCTAGGACCAGAGGACACAGATAGAGTGGATGTGGAGAGGATGTTTCCCACGGTGGGGGAGTCTAGGACCAGAGGACACAGATAGAGTGGATGTGGAGAGGATGTTTCCCACGGTGGGGGAGTCTAGGACCAGAGGACACAGATAGAGTGGATGTGGAGAGGATGTTTCCTATAGTGGGGGAGTCTAGGATCAGAGGACACAGATAGAGTGGATGTGGAGAGGATGTTTCCTATAGTCGGGGAGTCTAGGACCAGAGGACACAGATAGAGTGGATGTGGAGAGGATGTTTCTTACAGTGGGGGGAGTCCAGGACCAGAGGGCACAGATAGAGTGGATGCGGAGAGGATGTTTCCCACGGTGGGGGAGTCTAGGACCAGAGGGCACAGATAGAGTGGATGCAGAGAGGACGTTTCCCATGGTGGGGGAGTCTAGGACCAGAGGACGCAGATAGAGTGGATGCAGAGAGGATGTTTCCTATAGTGGGGGGAGTCTAGGACCAGAGAGCACAGATAGAATAGATGTGGAGAGGATGTTTCCTATAGTGGGGGAGTCTAGGACCAGAGGACACAGATAGAGTGGATGTGGAGAGGATGTTTCCTATAGTGGGGAGTCTAGGACCAGAGGGCACAGATAGAATGGATGAGGAGAGGATATTTGCTATCATGAGGGAGTCTTGGACCAGAGGGCACAGATAGAGTGGATGTGGAGAGGATGTTTCCTATAGTGGGGAGTCTAGGACCAGAGGGCACAGATAGAATGGATGTGGAGAGGATATTTGCTATCATGGGGGAGTCTAGGACCAGAGGGCACAGATAGAGTGGATGTGGAGAGGATGTTTCCTATAGTGAGGGAGTCTCGGACCAGAGGACACTGATAGAGTGGATGTGGAGAGGATGTTTCCTATAGTGGGGGAGTCTCGGACCAGTGGACACAGATAGAGTGGATGTGGAGAGGATGTTTCTTACAGTGGGGGGAGTCTAGGACCAGAGGACACAGATAGAGTTGATGTGGAGAGGATGTTTCCTATAGTGGGGGAGTCTAGGACCAGAGGACACAGATAGAGTGGATGTGGAGAGGATGTTTCCTATGGTGGGGGAGTCTAGGACCAGAGGACACAGATAGAGTGGATGTGGGGAGGATGTTTCCTGTATTGGGGTAGTCTAGGACCAGAGGGCACGGATAGAGTGGATGCAGAGAGGACGTTTCCCATGGTGGGGGAGTTTAGGACCAGGGGACGCAGATAGAGTGGATGCAGAGAGGATGTTTCCTATAGTGGGGGGAGTGTAGGACCAGAGAGCACAGATAGAATAGATGTGGAGAGGATGTTTCCTATAGTGGGTGAGTCTAGGACCAGAGGACACAGATAGAGTGGATGTGGAGAGGATGTTTCCTACAGTGGGGAGTCTCGGACCAGAGGGCACAGATAGAATGGATGTGGACAGGATATTTGCTATCATGAGGGAGTCTAGGACCAGAGGGCACAGATAGAGTGGATGTGGAGAGGATGTTTCCTATAGTGGGGGAGTCTCAGACCAGAGGACACAGATAGACTGGACGTGGAGAGGATGTTTCCTATAGTGGGGGAGTCTAGGACCAGAGGACACAGATAGAGTGGATGTGGGGAGGATGTTTCCTATAGTGGGGGGAGTCTAGGACTAGAGGACACAGATAGAGTGGATGTGGAGAGGATGTTTCCTATGGTGGGGGAGTCTAGGACCAGAGGACACAGATAGAGTGGATGTGGGGAGGATGTTTCCTGTAGTGGGGTAGTCTAGGACCAGAGGGCACAGATAGAGTGGATGTGGGGAGGGAATTTCCCATAGTGGGGGAGTCTAGGACTAGAGGACACAGATAGAGTGGACGTGGAGAGGATGTTTCCTATAGTGGGGGAGTCTAGGACCAGAGGGCACAGATAGAGTGGATGCGGAGAGGATGTTTCCCACGGTGGGGGAGTCTAGGACCAGAGGGCACAGATAGAGTGGATGCAGAGAGGACGTTTCCCATGGTGGGGGAGTCTAGGACCAGAGGGCACAGATAGAGTGGATGCAGAGAGGACGTTTCCCATGGTGGGGGAGTCTAGGACCAGAGGACACAGATAGACTGGACGTGGAGAGGATGTTTCCTATAGTGGGGAAGTCTAGGACCAGAGGACACAGATAGAGTGGATGTGGAGAGGATGTTTCCTATAGTGGGGAGTCTCGGACCAGAGGGCACAGATAGAATGGATGTGGAGAGGATATTTGCTATCATGAGGGAGTCTAGGATCAGAGGGCACAGATAGAGTGGATGTGGAGATGATGTTTCCTATAGTGGGGGAGTCTCAGACCAGAGGACACAGATAGACTGGACGTGGAGAGGATGTTTCCTATACCTAGGGAGTCTAGGACCAGAGGACACAGATAGAGTGGATGTGGAGAGGATGTTTCCTATAGTGGGGGAGTCTAGGACCAGAGGACACAGATAGAGTGGATGTGTACAGGATGTTTCCTATGGTGGGGGAGTCTAGGACCAGAGGACACAGATAGAGTGGATGTGGGGAGGATGTTTCCTGTAGTGGGGTAGTCTAGGACCAGAGGGCACAGATAGAGTGGATGTGGGGAGGAAATTTCTCATAGTGGGGGAGACTAGGACTAGAGGACACAGATAGAGTGGACGTGGAGAGGATGTTTCCTATAGTGGGGGAGTCTAGGACCAGAGGGCACAGATAGAGTGGATGCGGAGAGGATGTTTCCCACGGTGGGGGAGTCTAGGACCAGAGGGCACAGATAGAGTGGATGCAGAGAGGACGTTTCCCATGGTGGGGGAGTCTAGGACCAGAGGACACAGATATAGTGGATGCAGAGAGGATGTTTCCTATAGTGGGGGGAGTCTAGGACCAGAGAGCACAGATAGAATAGATGTGGAGAGGATGTTTCCTATAGTGGGGGGAGTCTAGGACCAGAGGACACAGATGGAGTGGATGTGGAGAGGATGTTTCCTATGGTGGGGGACTCTAGGACCAGAGGGCACAGATAGAATGGATGTGCAGAGGATGTTTCCTATAGTGTGGGAGTCTCGGACCGGAGGACACAGATAGAGTGGAGTTGGAGAGGATGTTTCCCATGGTGGGGGAGTCTAGGACCAGAGGACACAGATAGAGTGGATGTGGAGAGGATGTTTCCTATAGTAGGGGATTCTAGGACCAGAGGGCACAGATAGAGTGAATGTGGAGAGGATGTTTCCTACAGTTTTGGAGTGCAGGACCAGAGGACACAGATAGAGTGGATGTGGAGAGGATGTTTCCTGTAGTGGGGGAGCCTAGGACCAGAGGACACAGATAGAGTGGATGTGGAGAGGATGTTTCCTGTAGTGGGGGAGCCTAGGACCAGAGGACACAGATAGAGTGGATGTGGAGAGGATGTTTCCCACGGTGGGGGAGTCTAGGACCAGAGGACACAGATAGAGTGGATGTGGAGAGGATGTTTCCCACGGTGGGGGAGTCTAGGACCAGAGGACACAGATAGAGTGGATGTGGAGAGGATGTTTCCTATAGTGGGGGAGTCTAGGAACAGAGGACACAGATAGAGTGGATGTGGAGAGGATGTTTCCTATAGTGGGGGAGTCTAGGACCAGAGGACACAGATAGAGTGGATGTGGAGAGGATGTTTCTTACAGTGGGGGGAGTCCAGGACCAGAGGGCACAGATAGAGTGGATGCGGAGAGGATGTTTCCCACGGTGGGGGAGTCTAGGACCAGAGGGCACAGATAGAGTGGATGCAGAGAGGACGTTTCCCATGGTGGGGGAGTCTAGGACCAGAGGACACAGATAGAGTGGATGCAGAGAGGATGTTTCCTATAGTGGGGGGAGTCTAGGACCAGAGAGCACAGATAGAATAGATGTGGAGAGGATGTTTCCTATAGTGGGGGAGTCTAGGACCAGAGGACACAGATAGAGTGGATGTGGAGAGGATATTTCCTATAGTGGGGAGTCTAGGACCAGAGGGCACAGATAGAATGGATGTGGAGAGGATATTTGCTATCATGAGGGAGTCCAGGACCAGAGGGCACAGATAGAGTGGATGTGGAGAGGATGTTTCCTATAGTGGGGGAGTCTAGGACCAGAGGACACAGATAGAATGGATGTGGAGAGGATGTTTCCTATAGTGGGGGAGTCTAGGACCAGAGGACACAGATAGAGTGGATGTGGAGAGGATGTTTCCTATAGTGGGGGAGTCTCGGACCAGAGGACACAGATAGAGTGGATGTGGAGAGGATGTTTCCTATAGTGGGGGAGTCTAGGACCAGAGGACACAGATAGAGTGGATGTGGAGAGGATGTTTCTTACAGTGGGGGGAGTCTAGGACCAGAGGACACAGATAGAGTGGATGTGGAGAGGATGTTTCCTATAGTGGGGGAGTCTAGGACCAGAGGACACAGATAGAGTGGATGTGGAGAGGATGTTTCCTATGGTGGGGGGAGTCTAGGACCAGAGGACACAGATAGAGTGGATGTGGGGAGGATGTTTCCTGTATTGGGGTAGTCTAGGACCAGAGGGCACGGATAGAGTGGATGTGGAGAGGATGTTTCCTATGGTGGGGGAGTCTAGGACCAGAGGACGCAGATAGAGTGGATGCAGAGAGGATGTTTCCTATAGTGGGGGGAGTCTAGGACCAGAGAGCACAGATAGAATAGATGTGGAGAGGCTGTTTCCTATAGTGGGTGAGTCTAGGACCAGAGGACACAGATAGAGTGGATGTGGAGAGGATGTTTCCTATAGTGGGGAGTCTAGGACCAGAGGGCACAGATAGAATGGATGTGGAGAGGATATTTGCTATCATGAGGGAGTCTAGGACCAGAGGGCACAGATAGAGTGGATGTGGAGAGGATGTTTCCTATAGTGGGGGAGTCTCAGACCAGAGGACACAGATAGACTGGACGTGGAGAGGATGTTTCCTATAGTGGGGGAGTCTAGGACCAGAGGACACAGATAGAGTGGATGTGGAGAGGATGTTTCCTATAGTGGGGGAGTCTAGGACCAGAGGACACAGATAGAGTGGATGTGGAGAGGATGTTTCCTATGGTGGGGGAGTCTAGGACCAGAGGACACAGATAGAGTGGATGTGGGGAGGATGTTTCCTGTAGTGGGGTAGTCTAGGACCAGAGGGCACAGATAGAGTGGATGTGGGGAGGGAATTTCCCATAGTGGGGGAGTCTAGGACTAGAGGACACAGATAGAGTGGACGTGGAGAGGATGTTTCCTATAGTGGGGGAGTCTAGGACCAGAGGGCACAGATAGAGTGGATGCGGAGAGGATGTTTCCCACGGTGGGGGAGTCTAGGACCAGAGGGCACAGATAGAGTGGATGTGGAGAGGATGTTTCCCATGGTGGGGGAGTCTAGGACCAGAGGACACAGATAGATTGGATGCAGAGAGGATGTTTCCTATAGTGGGCGGAGTCTAGGACCAGAGAGCACAGATAGAATAGATGTGCAGAGGATGTTTCCTATAGTGGGGGGAGTCTAGGACCAGAGGACACAGATAGAGTGGATGTGGAGAGGATATTTCCAATAGTTGGGAGTCTAGGACCAGAGGGCACAGATAGAGTGGATGTGGAGAGGATGTTTCCCATAGTGGGGGAGTCTCAGACCAGAGGACACAGATAGACTGGACGTGGAGAGGATGTTTCCTATAGTGGGGAAGTCTAGGACCAGAGGACACAGATAGAGTGGATGTGGAGAGGATGTTTCCTATAGTGGGGAGTCTAGGACCAGAGGGCACAGATAGAATGGATGTGGAGAGGATATTTGCTATCATAAGGGAGTCTAGGATCAGAGGGCACAGATAGAGTGGATGTGGAGATGATGTTTCCTATAGTGGGGGAGTCTCAGACCAGAGGACACAGATAGACTGGACGTGGAGAGGATGTTTCCTATACCTAGGGAGTCTAGGACCAGAGGACACAGATAGAGTGGATGTGGAGAGGATGTTTCCTATGGTGGAGGAGTCTAGGACCAGAGGACACAGATAGAGTGGATGTGGGGAGGATGTTTCCTGTAGTGGGGTAGTCTAGGACCAGAGGGCACAGATAGAGTGGATGTGGGGAGGGAATTTCCCATAGTGGGGGAGTCTAGGACCAGAGGGCACAGATAGAGTGGATGTGGAGAGGATGTTTCCCATGGTGGGGGAGTCTAGGACCAGAGGACACAGATATAGTGGATGCAGAGAGGATGTTTCCTATAGTAGGGGGAGTCTAGGACCAGAGGACACAGATATAGTGGATGCAGAGAGGATGTTTCCTATAGTGGGGGGAGTCTAGGACCAGAGAGCACAGATAGAATAGATGTGGAGAGGATGTTTCCTATAGTGGGGGGAGTCTAGGACCAGAGGACACAGATGGAGTGGATGTGGAGAGGATGTTTCCTATGGTGGGGGACTCTAGGACCAGAGGGCACAGATAGACTGGATGCGGAGAGGATGTTTCCTATAGTGTGGGAGTCTCGGACCAGAGGACACAGATAGAGTGGATGTGGAGAGGATGTTTCCCATGGTGGGGGAGTCTAGGACCAGAGGACACAGATAGAGTGGATGTGGAGAGGATGTTTCCTATAGTAGGGGATTCTAGGACCAGAGGGCACAGATAGAGTGAATGTGGAGAGGATGTTTCCTACAGTTTTGGAGTGCAGGACCAGAGGACACAGATAGAGTGGATGTGGAGAGGATGTTTCCTGTAGTGGGGGAGCCTAGGACCAGAGGACACAGATAGAGTGGATGTGGAGAGGATGTTTCCCATGGTGGGGGAGTCTAGGACCAGAGGACACAGATAGAGTGGATGTGGAGAGGATGTTTCCCACGGTGGGGGAGTCTAGGACCAGAGGACACAGATAGAGTGGATGTGGAGAGGATGTTTCCTATAGTGGGGGAGTCTAGGATCAGAGGACACAGATAGAGTGGATGTGGAGAGGATGTTTCCTAAAGTGGGGGAGTCTAGGACCAGAGGACACAGATAGAGTGGATGTGGAGAGGATGTTTATTACAGTGGGGGGAGTCTAGGACCAGAGGGCACAGATGGAGTGGATGCGGAGAGGACGTTTCCCATGGTGGGGGAGTCTAGGACCAGAGGACGCAGATAGAGTGGATGCAGAGAGGATGTTTCCTATAGTGGGGGGAGTCTAGGACCAGAGGACACAGATAGAGTGGATGTGGAGAGGATGTTTCCTATAGTGGGGGGAGTCTAGGACCAGAGGACACAGATAGAGTGGATGTGGAGAGGATGTTTCCTATAGTGGGGAGTCTAGGACCAGAGGGCACAGATAGAGTGGATGTGGAGAGGATGTTTCCTATAGTGGGGAGTCTAGGACCAGAGGGCACAGATAGAATGGATGTGGAGAGGATATTTGCTATCATGGGGGAGTCTAGGACCAGAGGGCAGATATCGAGTGGATGCGGAGAGGATGTGTCCTGTAGTGGGGGGAGCCTAGGACCAGAGGGCTCAGACAGAGTGGATGTGGAGAGGATGTTTCCTATGGTGGGGGAGTCTAGGACCAGAGGACACAGATAGAGTGGATGTGGAGAGGATGTTCCCTACACTGGGGGAGTCTAGGACCAGAGGACACAGATAGAGTGGATGTGGACAGGATGTCTCCTATGGTGGGGGAGTCTAGGACCAGAGGACACAGATAGAGTGGATGTGGAGAGGATGTTTCCTATAGTGGGGGAGTCTAGGACCAGAGGGCACAGATAGAGTGGATGTGGAGAGGATGTTTCCTACAGTTTGGGAGTCTAGGACCAGAGGACACAGATAGAGTGGATGTGGAGAGGATGTTTCCTGTAGTGGGGGAGTCTAGGACCAGAGGACACAGATAGAGTGGATTTGGAGAGGATGTTTCCGATGGTGGGCGAGTCTAGGACCAGAGGACACAGATAGAGTGGATGTGGAGAGGATGTTTCCCACGGTGGGGGAGTCTAGGACCAGAGGACAGAGATAGAGTGGATATGGAGAGGATGTTTCCTACGGTGTGGGAGTCTAGGATCAGAGGACACAGATAGACTGGATGTAGAGAGGTTGTTTCCTATAGTCGGGGAGACTAGGACCAGAGGACAGAGATAGAGTGGATGTGGAGAGGATGTTTATTACAGTGGGGGGAGTCTAGGACCAGAGGGCACAGATGGAGTGGATGCGGAGAGGACGTTTCCCATGGTGGGGGAGTCTAGGACCAGAGGACGCAGATAGAGTGGATGCAGAGAGGATGTTTCCTATAGTGGGGGGAGTCTAGGACCAGAGAGCACAGATAGAATAGATGTGGAGAGGATGTTTCCTATAGTGGGGGAGTCTAGGACCAGAGGACACAGATAGAGTGGATGTGGAGAGGATGTTTCCTATAGTGGGGAGTCTAGGACCAGAGGGCACAGATAGAGTGGATGTGGAGAGGATATTTGCTATAGTGGGGAGTCTAGGACCAGAGGGCACAGATAGAATGGATGTGGAGAGGATATTTGCTATCATGGGGGAGTCTAGGACCAGAGGGCACAGATAGAGTGGATGTGGAGAGGATGTTTCCTATAGTGGGGGGAGTCTAGGACTAGAGGACACAGATAGAGTGGATGTGGAGAGGATGTTTCCTATGGTGGGGGAGTCTAGGACCAGAGGACACAGATAGAGTGGATGTGGAGAGGATGTTTCCTGTAGTGGGGGAGTCGAGGACCAGAGGACACAGATAGAGTGGATGTGGGGAGGGAATTTCCCATAGTGGGCGAGTCTAGGACTAGAGGACACAGATAGAGTGGACGTTGAGAGGATGTTTCCTATAGTGGGGGAGTCTAGGACCAGAGGGCACAGATAGAGTGGATGCGGAGAGGATGTTTCCCACGGTGGGGGAGTCTAGGACCAGAGGACACAGATAGAGTGGATGTGGAGAGGATGTTTCCTATAGTGGGGGAGTCTAGGACCAGAGGGCACAGATAGAGTGGATGTGGAGAGGATGTTTCCCATGGTGGGGGAGTCTAGGACCAGAGGACACAGATAGAGTGGACGTGGAGAGGATGTTTCCTATAGTGGGGGAGTCTAGGACCAGAGGACACAGATAGAGTGGATGTGGAGAGGATGTTTCCTATAGTGGGGAGTCTAGGACCAGAGGGCACAGATAGAATGGATGTGGAGAGGATATTTGCTATCATGAGGGAGTCTAGGACCAGAGGGCACAGATAGAGTGGATGTGGAGAGGATGTTTCCTATAGTGGGGGAGTCTCAGACCAGAGGACACAGATAGACTGGACGTGGAGAGGATGTTTCCTATAGTGGGGGAGTCTAGGACCAGAGGACACAGATAGAGTGGATGTGGAGAGGATGTTTCCTATAGTGGGGGAGTCTAGGACCAGAGGACACAGATAGAGTGGATGTGGAGAGGATGTTTCCTATGGTGGGGGAGTCTAGGACCAGAGGACACAGATAGAGTGGATGTGGGGAGGATGTTTCCTGTAGTGGGGTAGTCTAGGACCAGAGGGCACAGATAGAGTGGATGTGGGGAGGAAGTTTCTCATAGTGGGGGAGTCTAGGACTAGAGGACACAGATAGAGTGGATGTGGAGAGGATGTTTCCTATAGTGGGGGAGTCTAGGACCAGAGGACACAGATAGAGTGGATGTGGAGAGGATGTTTCCCACGGTGGGGGAGTCTAGGACCAGAGGGCACAGATAGAGTGGATGCAGAGAGGACGTTTCCCATGGTGGGGGAGTCTAGGACCAGAGGACACAGATAGAGTGGATGCAGAGAGGATGTTTCCTATAGTTGGGGGAGTCTAGGACCAGAGAGCACAGATAGAATAGATGTGGAGTGGATGTTTCGTATAGTGGGGGGAGTCCAGGACCAGAGGACACAGATAGAGTGGATGTGGAGAGGATGTTTCCTATGGTGGGGGACTCTAGGACCAGAGGGCACAGATAGAATGGATGTGGAGAGGATGTTTCCTATAGTGTGGGAGTCTAGGACCAGAGGACACAGATAGAGTGGATGTGGAGCGGATGTTTCCCATGGTGGGGGAGTCTAGGACCAGAGGACACAGATAGAGTGGATGTGGAGAGGATGTTTCCTATAGTAGGGGATTCTAGGACCAGCGGGCACAGATAGAGTGGATGTGGAGAGGATGTTTCCTACAGTTTTGGAGTGCAGGACCAGAGGACACAGATAGAGTGGATGTGGAGAGGATGTTTCCTGTAGTGGGGGAGCCTAGGACCAGAGGACACAGATAGAGTGGATGTGGAGAGGATGTTTCCTGTAGTGGGGGAGCCTAGGACCAGAGGACACAGATAGAGTGGATGTGGAGAGGATGTTTCCCATGGTGGGGGAGTCTAGGACCAGAGGACACAGATAGAGTGGATGTGGAGAGGATGTTTCCCACGGTGGGGGAGTCTAGGACCAGAGGACACAGATAGAGTGGATGTGGAGAGGATGTTTCCTATAGTGGGGGAGTCTAGGATCAGAGGACACAGATAGAGTGGATGTGGAGAGGATGTTTCCTATAGTGGGGGAGTCTAGGACCAGAGGACACAGATAGAGTGGATGTGGAGAGGATGTTTCTTACAGTGGGGGGAGTCCAGGACCAGAGGGCACAGATAGAGTGGATGCGGAGAGGATGTTTCCCACGGTGGGGGAGTCTAGGACCAGAGAGCACAGATAGAGTGGATGCAGAGAGGACGTTTCCCATGGTGGGGGAGTCTAGGACCAGAGGACGCAGATAGAGTGGATGCAGAGAGGATGTTTCCTATAGTGGGGGGAGTCTAGGACCAGAGAGCACAGATAGAATAGATGTGGAGAGGATGTTTCCTATAGTGGGGGAGTCTAGGACCAGAGGACACAGATAGAGTGGATGTGGAGAGGATGTTTCCTATAGTGGGGAGTCTAGGACCAGAGGGCACAGATAGAATGGATGAGGAGAGGATATTTGCTATCATGAGGGAGTCTTGGACCAGAGGGCACAGATAGAGTGGATGTGGAGAGGATGTTTCCTATAGTGGGGAGTCTAGGACCAGAGGGCACAGATAGAATGGATGTGGAGAGGATATTTGCTATCATGGGGGAGTCTAGGACCAGAGGGCACAGATAGAGTGGATGTGGAGAGGATGTTTCCTATAGTGAGGGAGTCTCGGACCAGAGGACACTGATAGAGTGGATGTGGAGAGGATGTTTCCTATAGTGGGGGAGTCTCGGACCAGTGGACACAGATAGAGTGGATGTGGCGAGGATGTTTCTTACAGTGGGGGGAGTCTAGGACCAGAGGACACAGATAGAGTGGATGTGGAGAGGATGTTTCCTATAGTGGGGGAGTCTAGGACCAGAGGACACAGATAGAGTGGATGTGGAGAGGATGTTTCCTATGGTGGGGGAGTCTAGGACCAGAGGACACAGATAGAGTGGATGTGGGGAGGATGTTTCCTGTATTGGGGTAGTCTAGGACCAGAGGGCACGGATAGAGTGGATGCAGAGAGGACGTTTCCCATGGTGGGGGAGTTTAGGACCAGGGGACACAGATAGAGTGGATGCAGAGAGGATGTTTCCTATAGTGGGGGGAGTCTAGGACCAGAGAGCACAGATAGAGTGGATGTGGAGAGGATGTTTCCTATAGTGGGGGAGTCTAGGACCAGAGGACACAGATAGAGTGGATGTGGAGAGGATGTTTCCTATAGTGGGGAGTCTCGGACCAGAGGGCACAGATAGAATGGATGTGGACAGGATATTTGCTATCATGAGGGAGTCTAGGACCAGAGGGCACAGATAGAGTGGATGTGGAGAGGATGTTTCCTATAGTGGGGGAGTCTCAGACCAGAGGACACAGATAGACTGGAGGTGGAGAGGATGTTTCCTATAGTGGGGGAGTCTAGGACCAGAGGACACAGATAGAGTGGATGTGGAGAGGATGTTTCCTATAGTGGGGGGAGTCTAGGACTAGAGGACACAGATAGAGTGGATGTGGAGAGGATGTTTCCTATGGTGGGGGAGTCTAGGACCAGAGGACACAGATAGAGTGGATGTGGGGAGGATGTTTCCTGTAGTGGGGTAGTCTAGGACCAGAGGGCACAGATAGAGTGGATGTGGGGAGGGAATTTCCCATAGTGGGGGAGTCTAGGACCAGAGGACACAGATAGAGTGGATGTGGAGAGGATGTTTCCTATAGTGGGGGAGTCTAGGACCAGAGGGCACAGATAGAGTGGATGTGGAGAGGATGTTTCCCACGGTGGGGGAGTCTAGGACCAGAGGGCACAGATAGAGTGGATGCAGAGAGGACGTTTCCCATGGTGGGGGAGTCTAGGACCAGAGGACACAGATAGATTGGATGCAGAGAGGATGTTTCCTATAGTGGGCGGAGTCGAGGACCAGAGAGCACAGATAGAATAGATGTGGAGAGGATGTTTCCTATAGTGGGGGGAGTCTAGGACCAGAGGACACAGATAGAGTGGATGTGGAGAGGATGTTTCCTATAGTGGGGGAGTCTAGGACCAGAGGGCACAGATAGAGTGGATGTGGAGAGGATGTTTCCCATAGTGGGGGAGTCTAGGACCAGAGGACACAGATAGAGTGGATGTGGAGAGGATGTTTCCTATAGTGGGGGAGTCTAGGACCAGAGGACACAGATAGAGTGGATGTGGAGAGGATATTTTCTGCAGTGGGGAGTCTAGGACCAGAGGGCACAGATAGAGTGGATGTGGAGAGGATGTTTCCTATAGTCGGGGAGTCTAGGACCAGAGGGCACAGATAGAGTGGATGTGGAGAGGATGTTTCCTATAGTGGGGGAGTCTAGGACCAGAGGACACAGATAGAGTGGATGTGGAGAGGATGTTTCCTATGGTGGGGGAGTCTAGGACCAGAGGACACAGATAGAGTGGATGTGGAGAGGATGTTTCCTATAGTGGGGGAGTCTAGGACCAGAGGACACAGATAGAGTGGATGTGGGGAGGATGTTTCCTGTAGTGGGGTAGTCTAGGACCAGAGGGCACAGATAGAGTGGATGTGGGGAGGGAATTTCCCATAGTGGGGGAGACTAGGACTAGAGGGACACAGATAGAGTGGATGTGGAAAGGATGTTTCCTATAGTGGGGGAGTCTAGGACCAGAGGACACAGATAGAGTGGATGCAGAGAGGATGTTTCCTATAGTGGGGGAGTCTAGGACCAGAGGACACAGATAGAGTGGATGTGGAGAGGATGTTTCCTATAGTGGGGGGAGTCTAGGACCAGAGGACACAGATAGAGTGGATGTGGAGAGGATGTTTCCTATGGTGGGGGACTCTAGGACCAGAGGGCACAGATAGAGTGGATGTGCAGAGGATGTTTCCTATAGTGTGGGAGTCTAGGACCAGAGGACACAGATAGAGTGGAGTTGGAGAGGATGTTTCCCATGGTGGGGGAGTCTAGGACCAGAGGACACAGATAGAGTGGATGTGGAGAGGATGTTTCCTATAGTAGGGGATTCTAGGACCAGAGGGCACAGATAGAGTGAATGTGGAGAGGATGTTTCCTACAGTTTTGGAGTGCAGGACCAGAGGACACAGATAGAGTGGATGTGGAGAGGATGTTTCCTGTAGTGGGGGAGTCTAGGACCAGAGGACACAGATAGAGTGGATGTGGAGAGGATGTTTCCTGTAGTGGGGGAGTCTAGGACCAGAGGACACAGATAGAGTGGATGTGGAGAGGATGTTTCCCACGGTGGGGGAGTCTAGGACCAGAGGACACAGATAGAGTGGATGTGGAGAGGATGTTTCCCACGGTGGGGGAGTCTAGGACCAGAGGACACAGATAGAGTGGATGTGGAGAGGATGTTTCCTATAGTGGGGGAGTCTAGGATCAGAGGACACAGATAGAGTGGATGTGGAGAGGATGTTTCCTATAGTGGGGGAGTCTAGGACCAGAGGACACAGATAGAGTGGATGTGGAGAGGATGTTTCTTACAGTGGGGGGAGTCCAGGACCAGAGGGCACAGATAGAGTGGATGCGGAGAGGATGTTTCCCACGGTGGGGGAGTCTAGGACCAGAGAGCACAGATAGAGTGGATGCAGAGAGGATGTTTCCTATAGTGGGGGAGTCTAGGACCAGAGGACACAGATAGAGTGGATGTGGAGAGGATGTTTCCTATAGTGGGGGGAGTCTAGGACCAGAGAGCACAGATAGAGTGGATGTGGAGAGGATGTTTCCTATAGTGGGGGAGTCTAGGACCAGAGGACACAGATAGAGTGGATGTGGAGAGGATGTTTCCTATAGTGGGGGAGTCTAGGACCAGAGGGCACAGATAGAGTGGATGTGGAGAGGATGTTTCCTATAGTGAGGGGAGTCTAGGACCAGAGGGCACAGATAGAGTGGATGTGGAGAGGATGTTTCCTATAGTGGGGGAGTCTCAGACCAGAGGACACAGATAGACTGGATGTGGAGAGGATGTTTCCTATAGTGGGGGAGTCTAGGACCAGAGGACACAGATAGAGTGGATGTGGAGAGGATGTTTCCTATAGTGGGGGAGTCTCAGACCAGAGGACACAGATAGAGTGGATGTGGAGAGGATGTTTCCTATAGTGGGGGAGTCTCGGACCAGAGGACACAGATAGAGTGGATGTGGAGAGGATGTTTCTTACAGTGGGGGGAGTCTAGGACCAGAGGACACAGATAGAGTGGATGTGGAGAGGATGTTTCCTATAGTGGGGGAGTCTAGGACCAGAGGACACAGATAGAGTGGATGTGGAGAGGATGTTTCCTATGGTGGGGGAGTCTAGGACCAGAGGACGCAGATAGAGTGGATGTGGGGAGGATGTTTCCTGTAGTGGGGTAGTCTAGGACCAGAGTTCACGGATAGAGTGGATGCAGAGAGGACGTTTCCCATGGTGGGGGAGTCTAGGACCAGAGGACGCAGATCGAGTGGATGCAGAGAGGATGTTTCCTATAGTGGGGGGAGTCTAGGACCAGAGAGCACAGATAGAGTGGATGTGGAGAGGATGTTTCCTATAGTGGGTGAGTCTAGGACCAGAGGACACAGATAGAGTGGATGTGGAGAGGATGTTTCCTATAGTGGGGAGTCTAGGACCAGAGGGCACAGATAGAATGGATGTGGAGAGGATATTTGCTATCATGAGGGAGTCTAGGACCAGAGGGCACAGATAGAGTGGATGTGGAGAGGATGTTTCCTATAGTGGGGGAGTCTCAGACCAGAGGACACAGATAGACTGGATGTGGAGAGGATGTTTCCTATAGTGGGGGAGTCTAGGACCAGAGGACACAGATAGAGTGGATGTGGAGAGGATGTTTCCTATAGTGGGGGGAGTCTAGGACCAGAGGACACAGATAGAGTGGATGTGGAGAGGATGTTTCCTATGGTGGGGGAGTCTAGGACCAGAGGACACAGATAGAGTGGATGTGGGGAGGATGTTTCCTGTAGTGGGGTAGTCTAGGACCAGAGGGCACAGATAGAGTGGATGTGGGGAGGGAATTTCCCATAGTGGGTGAGTCTAGGACTAGAGGACACAGATAGAGTGGACGTGGAGAGGATGTTTCCTATAGTGGGGGAGTCTAGGACCAGTGGGCACAGATAGAGTGGATGCGGAGAGAATGTTTCCCACGGTGGGGGAGTCTAGGACCAGAGGGTACAGATAGAGTGGATGCAGAGAGGACGTTTCGCATGGTGGGGGAGTCTAGGACCAGAGGACACAGATAGAGTGGATGCAGAGAGGATGTTTCCTATAGTTGGGGGAGTCTAGGACCAGAGAGCACAGATAGAATAGATGTGGAGTGGATGTTTCGTATAGTGGGGGGAGTCCAGGACCAGAGGACACAGATAGAGTGGATGTGGAGAGGATATTTCCTATAGTGGGGAGTCTAGGACCAGAGGGCACAGATAGAGTGGATGTGGAGAGGATGTTTCCCATAGTGGGGGAGTCTCAGACCAGAGGACACAGATAGACTGGACGTGGAGAGGATGTTTCCTATAGTGGGGGAGTCTAGGACCAGAGGACACAGATAGAGTGGATGTGGAGAGGATGTTTCCTATAGTGGGGAGTCTAGGACCAGAGGGCACAGATAGAATGGATGTGGAGAGGATATTTGCTATCATGAGGGAGTCTAGGATCAGAGGGCACAGATAGAGTGGATGTGGAGATGATGTTTCCTATACTGGGGGAGTCTCAGACCAGAGGACACAGATAGACTGGACGTGGAGAGGATGTTTCCTATAGTGGGGGAGTCTAGGACCAGAGGACACAGATAGAGTGGATGTGGAGAGGATGTTTCCTATAGTGGGGGAGTCTAGGACCAGAGGACACAGATAGAGTGGATGTGGAGAGGATGTTTCCTATAGTGGGGGAGTCTAGGACCAGAGGGCACAGATAGAGTGGATGTGGAGAGGATGTTTCCAAGAGTGGGGGAGTCTAGGACCAGAGGACACAGATAGAGTGGATGTGGAGAGGATGTTTCCTATGGTGGGGGAGTCTAGGACCAGAGGACACAGATAGAGTGGATGTGGAGAGGATGTTTCCTATAGTGGGGGAGTCTAGGACCAGAGGACACAGATAGAGTGGATGTGGAGAGGATGTTTCCTATAGTGGGGGAGTCTAGGACCAGAGAGCACAGATAGAATAGATGTGGAGAGGATGTTTCCTATAGTGGGGGAGTCTAGGACCAGAGGACACAGATAGAGTGGATGTGGAGAGGATGTTTCCTATGGTGGGGGAGTCTAGGACCAGAGGGCACAGATAGAATGGATGTGGAGGGGATGTTTCCTATAGTGGGGGAGTCTAGGACCAGAGGACACAGATAGAGTGGATGTGGAGAGGATGTTTCCTATAGTGGGGGAGTCTAGGACCAGATGACAGAGATAGAGTGGATGTGGAGTGGATGATTCCGACAGTGGGGGAGTCTAGGACCAGAGGACACAGATAGAGTGGATGTGGAGAGGATGTTTCCTACAGTGGGGGAGTGCAGGACCAGAGGACACAGATAGAGTGGATGTGGAGAGGATGTTTCCTATAGTGGGGGAGTCTAGGACCAGAGGACACAGATAGAGTGGATGTGGAGAGGATGTTTCCCATGGTGGGGGAGTCTAGGACCAGAGGACACAGATAGAGTGGATGTGGAGAGGATGTTTCCCACGGTGGGGGAGTCTAGGACCAGAGGACACAGATAGAGTGGATGTGGAGAGGATGTTTCCTATAGTGGGGGAGTCTAGGACCAGAGGACACAGATAGAGTGGATGTGGAGAGGATGTTTCCTATAGTGGGGGAGTCTAGGACCAGAGGACACAGATAGAGTGGATGTGGAGAGGATGTTTATTACAGTGGGGGAGTCTAGGACCAGAGGGCACAGATAGAGTGGATGTGGAGAGGATGTTTCCTATAGTGGGGGAGTCTCAGACCAGAGGACACAGATAGACTGGACGTGGAGAGGATGTTTCTTACAGTGGGGGGAGTCTAGGATCAGAGGACACAGATAGAGTGGATGTGTAGAGGATGTTTCCTATGGTGTGGGAGTCTAGGACCAGAGGACACAGATAGAGTGGATGTGGGGAGGATGTTTCCTGTAGTGGGGTAGTCTAGGACAAGAGGGCACAGATAGAGTGGATGTGGGGAGGGAATTTCCCATAGTGGGGGAGACTAGGACTAGAGAACACAGATAGAGTGGACGTGGAGAGGATGTTTCCTATAGTGGGGGAGTCTAGGACCAGAGGGCACAGATAGAGTGGATGCAGAGAGGACGTTTCCCATGGTGGGGGAGTCTAGGACCAGAGGACACAGATAGAGTGGATGCAGAGAGGATGTTTCCTATAGTTGGGGGAGTCTAGGACCAGAGAGCACAGATAGAATAGATGTGGAGAGGATGTTTCCTATAGTGGGGTGAGTCTAGGACCAGAGGACACAGATAGAGTGGATGTGGAGAGGATGTTTCCTATAGTGGGGAGTCTAGGACCAGAGGGCACAGATAGAATGGATGTGGAGAGGATATTTGCTATCATGGGGGAGTCCAGGACCAGAGGGCACAGATAGAGTGGATGTGGAGAGGATGTTTCCTATAGTGGGGGAGTCTCAGACCAGAGGACACAGATAGACTGGACGTGGAGAGGATGTTTCCTATAATGGGGGAGTCTCGGACCAGAGGACACAGATAGAGTGGATGTGGAGAGGATGTTTCCTATAGTGGGGAAGTCTCGGAGCAGAGGTCACAGATAGAGTGGATGTGGAGAGGATGTTTCCTATAGTGGGGGAGTCTAGGACCAGAGGACACAGATAGAGTGGATGTGGAGAGGATGTTTCTTACAGTGGGGGAGTCTAGGACCAGAGGACACAGATAGAGTGGATGTGGAGAGGATGTTTCCTATAGTGGGGGGAGTCTAGGACCAGAGGACACAGATAGAGTGGATGTGGAGAGGATGTTTCCTATGGTGGGGGAGTCTAGGACCAGAGGACACAGATAGAGTGGATGTGGGGAGGATGTTTCCTGTAGTGGGGTAGTCTAGGACCAGAGGGCACAGATAGAGTGGATGTGGGGAGGGAATTTCCCATAGTGGGGGAGTCTAGGACTAGAGGACACAGATAGAGTGGACGTGGAGAGGATGTTTCCTATAGTGGGGGAGTCTAGGACCAGAGGGCACAGATAGAGTGGATGTGGAGAGGATATTTGCTATCCTGAGGGAGTCTAGGACCAGAGGGCACAGATAGAGTGGATGTGGAGAGGATGTTTCCTGTAGTGGGGGAGTCTCAGACCAGAGGACACAGATAGAGTGGACGTGGAGAGGATGTTTCCTATAGTGGGGGAGTCTAGGACCAGAGGACACAGATAGAGTGGATGCAGAGAGGATGTTTCCTATAGTGGGGGAGTCTAGGACCAGAGGGCACAGATAGAGTGGATGCAGAGAGGACGTTTCCCATGGTGGGGGAGTCTAGGACCAGAGGACACAGATAGAGTGGATGTGGAGAGGATGTTTCCTATAGTGGGGGAGTCTAGGACCAGAGGACACAGATAGAGTGGATGTGGAGAGGATGTTTCCTATAGTGGGGAGTCTAGGACCAGAGGGCACAGATAGAATGGATGTGGAGAGGATATTTGCTATCATGAGGGAGTCTAGGATCAGAGGGCACAGATAGAGTGGATGTGGAGATGATGTTTCCTATACTGGGGGAGTCTCAGACCAGAGGACACAGATAGACTGGACGTGGAGAGGATGTTTCCTATAGTGGGGGAGTCTAGGACCAGAGGACACAGATAGAGTGGATGTGGAGAGGATGTTTCCTATAGTGGGGTGTCTAGGACCAGAGGACACAGATAGAGTGGATGTGTAGAGGATGTTTCCTATGGTGGGGGAGTCTAGGACCAGAGGACACAGATAGAGTGGATGTGGGGAGGATGTTTCCTGTAGTGGGGTAGTCTAGGACCAGCGGGCACAGATAGAGTGGATGTGGGGAGGGAATTTCCCATAGTGGGGGAGACTAGGACTAGAGGACACAGATAGAGTGGACGTGGAGAGGATGTTTCCTATAGTGGGGGAGTCTAGGACCAGAGGGCACAGATAGAGTGGATGCGGAGAGGATGTTTCCCATAGTGGGGGAGTCTAGGACCAGAGGACACAGATAGAGTGGATGCAGAGAGGACGTTTCCCATGGTGGGGGAGTCTAGGACCAGAGGACACAGATAGAGTGGATGTGGAGAGGATGTTTCCTATAGTGGGGGGAGTCTAGGACCAGAGGACACAGATAGAGTGGATGTGGAGAGGATGTTTCCTATAGTGGGGGGAGTCTAGGACCAGAGGACACAGATAGAGTGGATGTGGAGAGGATGTTTCCTGCAGTGGGGGAGTCTAGGACCAGAGGGCACAGATAGAGTGGATGTGGAGAGGATGTTTCCTATAGTGGGGGAGTCTAGGACCAGAGGACACAGATAGAGTGGATGTGGAGAGGATGTTTCCTATGGTGGGGGAGTCTAGGACCAGAGGACACAGATAGAGTGGATGTGGAGTGGATGTTTCCTATAGTAGGGGGAGTCTAGGACCAGAGGGCACAGATAGAGTGGATGTGGAGAGGATGTTTCCTATAGTGGGGGAGTCTAGGACCAGAGGACACAGATAGAGTGGATGTGGAGAGGATGTTTCCTATAGTGGGGGAGTCTAGGACCAGAGGACACAGATAGAGTGGATGTGGAGAGGATCTTTCCTATAGTGGGGGAGTCTAGGACCAGAGGACACAGATAGAGTGGATGTGGAGAGGATGTTTCCCACGGTGGGGGAGTCTAGGACCAGAGGACACAGATAGAGTGGATGTGGAGAGGATGTTTCCCACGGTGGGGGAGTCTAGGACCAGAGGACACAGATAGAGTGGATGTGGAGAGGATGTTTCCTATAGTGGGGGAGTCTAGGACCAGAGGACACAGATAGAGTGGATGTGGAGAGGATGTTTCCTATAGTGGGGGAGTCTAGGACCAGAGGACACAGATAGAGTGGATGTGGAGAGGATGTTTCTTCAGTGGGGGAGTCTAGGACCAGAGGGCACAGATAGAGTGGATGTGGAGAGGATGTTTCCTATAGTGGGGGAGTCTAGGACCAGAGGACACAGATAGAGTGGATGTGGAGAGGATGTTTCTTACAGTGGGGGGAGTCTAGGACCAGAGGACACAGATAGAGTGGATGTGGAGAGGATGTTTCCTATAGTGGGGGAGTCTAGGACCAGAGGACACAGATAGAGTGGATGTGGAGAGGATGTTTCCTATAGTGGGGGAGTCTAGGACCAGAGGACACAGATAGAGTGGATGCGGAGAGGATGTTTCCCACGGTGGGGGAGTCTAGGACCAGAGGGCACAGATAGAGTGGATGCAGAGAGGACGTTTCCCATGGTGGGGGAGTCTAGGACCAGAGGACACAGATAGAGTGGATGTGGAGAGGATGTTTCCTATAGTGGGGGAGTCTAGGACCAGAGGACACAGATAGAGTGGATGTGGAGAGGATGTTTCCTATAGTGGGGAGTCTAGGACCAGAGGGCACAGATAGAATGGATGTGGAGAGGATATTTGCTATCATGAGGGAGTCTAGGACCAGAGGGCACAGATAGAGTGGATGTGGAGAGGATGTTTCCTATAGTGGGGGAGTCTCAGACCAGAGGACACAGATAGACTGGACGTGGAGAGGATGTTTCTTACAGTGGGGGGAGTCTAGGACCAGAGGACACAGATAGAGTGGATGTGGAGAGGATGTTTCCTATGGTGGGGGAGTCTAGGACCAGAGGACACAGATAGAGTGGATGTGGTGAGGATGTTTCCTGTAGTGGGGGAGTCTAGGACCAGAGGGCACAGATAGAGTGGATGTGGTGAGGTTTTTTCCCATAGTGGGGGAGTCTAGGACTAGAGGACACAGATAGAGTGGACGTGGAGAGGATGTTTCCTATAGTGGGGGAGTCTAGGACCAGAGGGCACAGATAGAGTGGATGTGGAGAGGATGTTTCCCACGGTGGGGGAGTCTAGGACCAGAGGACGCAGATAGAGTGGATGCAGAGAGGATGTTTCCTATAGTGGGGGGAGTCTAGGACCAGAGAGCACAGATAGAATAGATGTGGAGAGGATGTTTCCTATAGTGGGGTGAGTCTAGGACCAGAGGACACAGATAGAGTGGATGTGGAGAGGATGTTTCCTATAGTGGGGAGTCTAGGACCAGAGGGCACAGATAGAATGGATGTGGAGAGGATATTTGCTATCATGGGGGAGTCTAGGACCAGAGGGCACAGATAGAGTGGATGTGGAGAGGATGTTTCCTATAGTGGGGGAGTCTCAGACCAGAGGACACAGATAGACTGGATGTGGAGAGGATGTTTCCTATAGTGGGGGAGTCTAGGACCAGAGGACACAGATAGAGTGGATGTGGAGAGGATGTTTCCTATAGTGAGGGAGTCTCGGACCAGAGGACACAGATAGAGTGGATGTGGAGAGGATGTTTCCTATAGTGGGGGAGTCTAGGACCAGAGGACACAGATAGAGTGGATGTGGAGAGGATGTTTCTTACAGTGGGGGGAGTCTAGGACCAGAGGACACAGATAGAGTGGATGTGGAGAGGATGTTTCCTATAGTGGGGGAGTCTAGGACCAGAGGACACAGATAGAGTGGATGTGGAGAGGATGTTTCCTATGGTGGGGGAGTCTAGGACCAGAGGACACAGATAGAGTGGATGTGGGGAGGATGTTTCCTGTAGTGGGGTAGTCTAGGACCAGAGGGCACAGATAGAGTGGATGTGGGGAGGGAATTTCCCATAGTGGGGGAGTCTAGGACTAGAGGACACAGATAGAGTGGACGTGGAGAGGATGTTTCCTATAGTGGGGGAGTCTAGGACCAGAGGGCACAGATAGAGTGGATGTGGAGAGGATATTTGCTATAGTGGGGGAGTCTAGGACCAGAGGGCACAGATAGAGTGGATGTGGAGAGGATGTTTCCTGTAGTGGGGGAGTCTGGGATCAGAGGACACAGATAGACTGGATGTGGAGAGGATGTTTCCTATAGTCGGGGAGACTAGGACCAGAGGACACAGATAGAGTGGATGTGGAGAGGATGTTTCCTATAGTGGGGGACCCTAGGACCAGAGGGCACAGAGAGAGTGGATGTGGATAGGATGTTTCCTATAGTGGGGGAGTCTCGGACCAGAGGACACAGATAGAGTGGATGTGGAGAGGATGTTTCCTATAGTGGGGGAGTCTAGGACCAGAGGACACAGATAGAGTGGATGTGGAGAGGATGTTTCCTATAGTGGGGAGTCTAGGACCAGAGGGCACAGATAGAATGGATGTGGAGAGGATATTTGCTATCATGAGGGAGTCTAGGACCAGAGGGCACAGATAGAGTGGATGTGGAGAGGATGTTTCCTATAGTGGGGGAGTCTCAGACCAGAGGACACAGATAGACTGGACGTGGAGAGGATGTTTCTTACAGTGGGGGGAGTCTAGGACCAGAGGACACAGATAGAGTGGATGTGGAGAGGATGTTTCCTATAGTGGGGGAGTCTAGGACCAGAGGACACAGATAGAGTGGATGTGGAGAGGATGTTTCCTATGGTGGGGGAGTCTAGGACCAGAGGACACAGATAGAGTGGATGTGGGGAGGATGTTTCCTATAGTGGGGGAGTCTAGGACCAGAGGGCACAGATAGAGTGGATGTGGGGAGGGAATTTCCCATAGTGGGGGAGTCTAGGACTAGAGGACACAGATAGAGTGGACGTGGAGAGGATGTTTCCTATAGTGGGGGAGTCTAGGACCAGAGGGCACAGATAGAGTGGATGCGGAGAGGATGTTTCCATAGTGGGGGAGTCTAGGACCAGAGGACACAGATAGAGTGGATGTGGAGAGGATGTTTCCTATAGTGGGGGGAGTCTAGGACCAGAGAGCACAGATAGAATGGATGTGGAGAGGATGTTTCCTATAGTGGGGGGAGTCTAGGACCAGAGGACACAGATAGAGTGGATGTGGAGAGGATGTTTCCTATAGTGGGGGAGTCTAGGACCAGAGGGCACAGATAGAATGGATGTGGAGAGGATATTTGCTATCATGGGGGAGTCTAGGACCAGAGGGCACAGATAGAGTGGATGTGGAGAGGATGTTTCCTATAGTGGGGGAGTCTAGGACCAGAGGACACAGATAGAGTGGATGTGGAGAGGATGTTTCCTATAGTGGGGGAGTCTAGGACCAGAGGACACAGATAGAGTGGATGTGGAGAGGATGTTTCCTATAGTGGGGGGAGTCTAGGACCAGAGGACACAGATAGAGTGGATGTGGAGAGGATGTTTCCTATAGTGGGGGAGTCTAGGACCAGAGGACACAGATAGAGTGGATGTGGAGAGGATGTTTCCTACAGTGGGGGAGTCTAGGACCAGAGGACACAGATAGAGTGGATGTGGAGAGGATGTTTCCTATAGTGGGGGAGTCTAGGACCAGAGGACACAGATAGAGTGGATGTGGAGAGGATGTTTCCTATGGTGGGGGAGTCTAGGACCAGAGGGCACAGATAGAGTGGATGCAGAGAGGATGTTTCCTGTAGTGGGGGAGTCTAGGACCAGAGGGCACAGATAGAGTGGATGTGGAGAGGATGTTTCCTATAGTGGGGGAGTCTAGGACCAGAGGACACAGATAGAGTGGATGTGGAGAGGATGTTTCCTATAGTGGGGAGTCTAGGACCAGAGGGCACAGATAGAATGGATGTGGAGAGGATATTTGCTATCATGAGGGAGTCTAGGATCAGAGGGCACAGATAGAGTGGATGTGGAGATGATGTTTCCTATAGTGGGGGAGTCTCAGACCAGAGGACACAGATAGACTGGACGTGGAGAGGATGTTTCTATACAGTGGGGGGAGTCTTGGACCAGAGGACACAGATAGAGTGGATGTGGAGAGGATGTTTCCTATAGTGGGGTGTCTAGGACCAGAGGACACAGATAGAGTGGATGTGTAGAGGATGTTTCCTATGGTGGGGGAGTCTAGGACCAGAGGACACAGATAGAGTGGATGTGGGGAGGATGTTTCCTGTAGTGGGGTAGTCTAGGACCAGAGGGCACAGATAGAGTGGATGTGGGGAGGGAATTTCCCATAGTGGGGGAGTCTAGGACTAGAGGACACAGATAGAGTGGACGTGGAGAGGATGTTTCCTATAGTGGGGGAGTCTAGGACCAGAGGGCACAGATAGAGTGGATGCGGAGAGGATGTTTCCCACGGTGGGGGAGTCTAGGACCAGAGGACACAGATAGAGTGGATGTGGAGAGGATGTTTCCTACGGTGGGGGAGTCTAGGACCAGAGGCACAGATAGAATGGATGTGGAGAGGATGTTTCCTATAGTGTGGGGAGTCTAGGACCAGAGGACACAGATAGAGTGGATGTGGAGAGGATGTTTCCTATAGTGGGGGAGTCTAGGACCAGAGGACACAGATAGAGTGGATGTGGAGAGGATGTTTCCTATAGTGGGGGAGTCTAGGACCAGAGGGCACAGATAGAGTGGATGTGGAGAGGATGTTTCCTATAGTGGGGGAGTCTAGGACCAGAGGACACAGATAGAGTGGATGTGGAGAGGATGTTTCCTATAGTGGGGGAGTCTAGGACCAGAGGACACAGATAGAGTGGATGTGGAGAGGATGTTTCCTATAGTGGGGGAGTCTAGGACCAGAGGGCACAGATAGAGTGGATGTGGAGAGGATGTTTCCTATAGTGGGGGAGTCTAGGACCAGAGGACACAGATAGAGTGGATGTGGAGAGGATGTTTCCTATAGTGGGGAGTCTAGGACCAGAGGGCACAGATAGAATGGATGTGGAGAGGATATTTGCTATCATGAGGGAGTCTAGGATCAGAGGGCACAGATAGAGTGGATGTGGAGAGGATGTTTCCTATAGTGGGGGAGTCTCAGACCAGAGGACACAGATAGACTGGACGTGGAGAGGATGTTTCTTACAGTGGGGGGAGTCTAGGACCAGAGGACACAGATAGAGTGGATGTGGAGAGGATGTTTCCTATAGTGGGGGAGTCTAGGACCAGAGGACACAGATAGAGTGGATGTGGAGAGGATGTTTCCTATGGTGTGGGAGTCTAGGACCAGAGGACACAGATAGAGTGGATGTGGGGAGGATGTTTCCTGTAGTGGGGTAGTCTAGGACCAGAGGGCACAGATAGAGTGGATGTGGAGAGGATGTTTCCTATAGTGGGGGAGTCTAGGACCAGAGGACACAGATAGAGTGGATGTGGAGAGGATGTTTCCTATAGTGGGGGAGTCTAGGACCAGAGGGCACAGATAGAGTGGATGCGGAGAGGATGTTTCCCACGGTGGGGGAGTCTAGGACCAGAGGACACAGATAGAGTGGATGCAGAGAGGATGTTTCCTATAGTGGGGGGAGTCTAGGACCAGAGAGCACAGATAGAATAGATGTGGAGAGGATGTTTCCTATAGTGTGGGGAGTCTAGGACCAGAGGACACAGATAGAGTGGATGTGGAGAGGATGTTTCCTATAGTGGGGAGTCTAGGACCAGAGGGCACAGATAGAATGGATGTGGAGAGGATATTTGCTATCATGGGGGAGTCTAGGACCAGAGGGCACAGATAGAGTGGATGTGGAGAGGATGTTTCCTATAGTGGGGGAGTCTAGGACCAGAGGACACAGATAGAGTGGATGTGGAGAGGATGTTTCCTATAGTGGGGGAGTCTAGGACCAGAGGACACAGATAGAGTGGATGTGGAGAGGATGTTTCCTATAGTGGGGGAAGTCTAGGACCAGAGGACACAGATAGAGTGGATGTGGAGAGGATGTTTCCTATAGTGGGGGAGTCTAGGACCAGAGGACACAGATAGAGTGGATGTGGAGAGGATGTTTCCTATAGTGGGGGGAGTCTAGGACCAGAGGACACAGATAGAGTGGATGTGGAGAGGATGTTTCCTATAGTGGGGGAGTCTAGGACCAGAGGACACAGATAGAGTGGATGTGGAGAGGATGTTTCCTATAGTGGGGGAGTCTAGGACCAGAGGACACAGATAGAGTGGATGTGGAGAGGATGTTTCCTGTAGTGGGGGAGTCTAGGACCAGAGGACACAGATAGAGTGGATGTGGAGAGGATGTTTCCTATAGTGGGGGAGTCTAGGACCAGAGGACACAGATAGAGTGGATGTGGAGAGGATGTTTCCTATAGTGGGGGAGTCTAGGACCAGAGGACACAGATAGAGTGGATGTGGAGAGGATGTTTCCTATAGTGGGGAGTCTAGGACCAGAGGGCACAGATAGAATGGATGTGGAGAGGATATTTGCTATCATGAGGGAGTCTAGGACCAGAGGGCACAGATAGAGTGGATGTGGAGAGGATGTTTCCTATAGTGGGGGAGTCTAGGACCAGAGGACACAGATAGAGTGGATGTGGAGAGGATGTTTCCTATAGTGGGGGAGTCTAGGACCAGAGGACACAGATAGAGTGGATGTGGAGAGGATGTTTCCTATAGTGGGGGAGTCTAGGACCAGAGGGCACAGATAGAGTGGATGTGGAGAGGATGTTTCCTATAGTGGGGGAGTCTAGGACCAGAGGACACAGATAGAGTGGATGTGGAGAGGATGTTTCCTATAGTGGGGGAGTCTAGGACCAGAGGACACAGATAGAGTGGATGTGGAGAGGATGTTTCCTATAGTGGGGAGTCTAGGACCAGAGGGCACAGATAGAATGGATGTGGAGAGGATATTTGCTATCATGAGGGAGTCTAGGACCAGAGGGCACAGATAGAGTGGATGTGGAGAGGATGTTTCCTATAGTGGGGGAGTCTCAGACCAGAGGACACAGATAGACTGGACGTGGAGAGGATGTTTCCTATAGTGGGGGGAGTCTAGGACCAGAGGACACAGATAGAGTGGATGTGGAGAGGATGTTTCCTATAGTGGGGGGAGTCTAGGACCAGAGGACACAGATAGAGTGGATGTGGAGAGGATGTTTCCTATGGTGTGGGAGTCTAGGACCAGAGGACACAGATAGAGTGGATGTGGAGAGGATGTTTCCTGTAGTGGGGTAGTCTAGGACCAGAGGACACAGATAGAGTGGATGTGGTGAGGGAATTTCCCATAGTGGGGGAGTCTAGGACCAGAGGACACAGATAGAGTGGACGTGGAGAGGATGTTTCCTATAGTGGGGGAGTCTAGGACCAGAGGGCACAGATAGAGTGGATGCGGAGAGGATGTTTCCCACGGTGGGGGAGTCTAGGACCAGAGGACACAGATAGAGTGGATGTGGAGAGGATGTTTCCTATAGTGGGGGAGTCTAGGACCAGAGGACACAGATAGAGTGGATGTGGAGAGGATGTTTCCTATAGTGGGGGAGTCTAGGACCAGAGGACACAGATAGAGTGGATGTGGAGAGGATGTTTCCTATAGTGGGGGGAGTCTAGGACCAGAGGACACAGATAGAGTGGATGTGGAGAGGATGTTTCCTATAGTGGGGGAGTCTAGGACCAGAGGGCACAGATAGAGTGGATGTGGAGAGGATGTTTCCTATAGTGGGGGAGTCTAGGACCAGAGGGCACAGATAGAGTGGATGTGGAGAGGATGTTTCCTATAGTGGGGGAGTCTAGGACCAGAGGACACAGATAGAGTGGATGTGGAGAGGATGTTTCCTATAGTGGGGGAGTCTAGGACCAGAGGGCACAGATAGAGTGGATGTGGAGAGGATGTTTCCTATAGTGGGGGAGTCTAGGACCAGAGGACACAGATAGAGTGGATGTGGAGAGGATGTTTCCTATAGTGGGGGGAGTCTAGGACCAGAGGACACAGATAGAGTGGATGTGGAGAGGATGTTTCCTATAGTGGGGGAGTCTAGGACCAGAGGACACAGATAGAGTGGATGTGGAGAGGATGTTTCCTATAGTGGGGGAGTCTAGGACCAGAGGACACAGATAGAGTGGATGTGGAGAGGATGTTTCCTGTAGTGGGGGAGTCTAGGACCAGAGGGCACAGATAGAGTGGATGTGGAGAGGATGTTTCCCATAGTGGGGGAGTCTAGGACCAGAGGGCACAGATAGAGTGGATGTGGAGAGGATGTTTCCTATAGTGGGGGAGTCTAGGACCAGAGGGCACAGATAGAGTGGATGTGGAGAGGATGTTTCCTATAGTGGGGGAGTCTAGGACCAGAGGGCACAGATAGAGTGGATGTGGAGAGGATGTTTCCTATAGTGGGGGAGTCTAGGACCAGAGGACACAGATAGAGTGGATGTGGAGAGGATGTTTCCTGCAGTGGGGGGAGTCTAGGACCAGAGGACACAGATAGAGTGGATGTGGAGAGGATGTTTCCTATAGTGGGGGAGTCTAGGACCAGAGGACACAGATAGAGTGGATGTGGAGAGGATGTTTCCTATGGTGGGGGAGTCTAGGACCAGATGACACAGATAGAGTGGATGTGGGGAGGATGTTTCCTGTAGTGGGGTAGTCTAGGACCAGAGGGCACAGATAGAGTGGATGTGGAGAGGATGTTTCCCATAGTGGGGGAGTCTAGGACCAGAGGACACAGATAGAGTGGACGTGGAGAGGATGTTTCCTATAGTGGTGGTGTCTCGGACCAGAAAGCACAGATAGAGTGGATGTGGAGAGGATGTTTCTTATCGTGGGGGAGTCAAGGACCAGAGGACACAGATAGAGTGGATGTGGAGAGGATGTTTCCTATAGTGGGGGGAGTCTAGGACCAGAGAACACAGATAGAGTGGATGTGGAGAGGATGTTTCCTATAGTGGGGGAGTCTAGGACCAGAGGACACAGATAGAGTGGATGTGGAGAGGATGTTTCCTATAGTGGGGGAGTCTAGGACCAGAGGGCACAGATAGACTGGATGTGGAGAGGATATTTCCTATAGTAGGGGAGTCTCGGACCAGAAGACACAAATAGAGTGGATGTGGAGAGGATGTTTCATATAGTGGGGGGAGTCTAGGACCAGAGGACACAGATAGAGTGGATGTGGAGAGGATGTTTCCTATAGTGGGGGAGTCTAGGACCAGAGGACACAGATAGAGTGGATGTGGAGAGGATGTTTCCTATAGTGGGGGAGTCTAGGACCAGAGGGCACAGATAGAGTGGATGTGGAGAGGATGTTTCCTATAGTGGGGGAGTCTAGGACCAGAGGACACAGATAGAGTGGATGTGGAGAGGATGTTTCTTACAGTGGGGGGAGTCTAGGACCAGAGGACACAGATAGAGTGGATGTGGAGAGGATGTTTCCTATAGTGGGGGAGTCTAGGACCAGAGGACACAGATAGAGTGGATGTGGAGAGGATGTTTCCTATGGTGGGGGAGTCTAGGACCAGAGGACACAGATAGAGTGGATGTGGAGAGGATGTTTCCTGTAGTGGGGGAGTCTAGGACCAGAGGGCACAGATAGAGTGGATGTGGAGAGGATGTTTCCCATAGTGGGGGAGTCTAGGACCAGAGGACACAGATAGAGTGGATGTGGAGAGGATGTTTCCTATAGTGGGGGAGTCTAGGACCAGAGGACACAGATAGAGTGGATGTGGAGAGGATGTTTCCTATAGTGGGGAGTCTAGGACCAGAGGGCACAGATAGAGTGGATGTGGAGAGGATATTTGCTATAGTGAGGGAGTCTAGGACCAGAGGGCACAGATAGAGTGGATGTGGAGAGGATGTTTCCTATAGTGGGGGAGTCTAGGACCAGAGGACACAGATAGACTGGATGTGGAGAGGATGTTTCCTATAGTGGGGGAGTCTAGGACCAGAGGACACAGATAGAGTGGATGTGGAGAGGATGTTTCCTATAGTGGGGGGAGTCTAGGACCAGAGGACACAGATAGAGTGGATGTGGAGAGGATGTTTCCTATGGTGGGGGAGTCTAGGACCAGAGGACACAGATAGAGTGGATGTGGAGAGGATGTTTCCTATAGTGGGGGAGTCTAGGACCAGAGGACACAGATAGAGTGGATGTGGAGAGGATGTTTCCTATAGTGGGGGAGTCTAGGACCAGAGGACACAGATAGAGTGGATGTGGAGAGGATGTTTCCTATAGTGGGGGAGTCTAGGACCAGAGGGCACAGATAGAGTGGATGTGGAGAGGATGTTTCCCATAGTGGGGGAGTCTAGGACCAGAGGACACAGATAGAGTGGATGTGGAGAGGATGTTTCCTATAGTGGGGGAGTCTAGGACCAGAGGACACAGATAGAGTGGATGTGGAGAGGATGTTTCCTATAGTGGGGGAGTCTAGGACCAGAGGGCACAGATAGAGTGGATGTGGAGAGGATGTTTCCTATAGTGGGGGGAGTCTAGGACCAGAGGACACAGATAGAGTGGATGTGGAGAGGATGTTTCCTATAGTGGGGGAGTCTAGGACCAGAGGGCACAGATAGAGTGGATGTGGAGAGGATGTTTCCTATAGTGGGGGAGTCTATGACCAGAGGACACAGATAGAGTGGATGTGGAGAGGATGTTTCCTATAGTGGGGGAGTCTCAGACCAGAGGACACAGATAGAGTGGACGTGGAGAGGATGTTTCCTATAGTGGGGGAGTCTGGGACCAGAGGGCACAGATAGAGTGGATGCGGAGAGGATGTTTCCCACGGTGGGGGAGTCTAGGACCAGAGGACACAGATAGAGTGGATGTGGAGAGGATGTTTCCTATAGTGGGGGAGTCTAGGACCAGAGGACACAGATAGAGTGGATGCAGAGAGGATGTTTCCTATAGTGGGGGGAGTCTAGGACCAGAGAGCACAGATAGAATAGATGTGGAGAGGATATTTCCTATAGTGGGGGAGTCTAGGACCAGAGGACACAGATAGAGTGGATGTGGAGAGGATGTTTCCTATAGTGGGGGAGTCTAGGACCAGAGGACACAGATAGAGTGGATGTGGAGAGGATGTTTCCTATAGTGGGGAGTCTAGGACCAGAGGACACAGATAGAGTGGATGTGGAGAGGATGTTTGCTATAGTGGGGGAGTCTAGGATCAGAGGGCACAGATAGAGTGGATGTGGAGAGGATGTTTCCTATAGTGGGGGAGTCTAGGACCAGAGGACACAGATAGAGTGGATGTGGAGAGGATGTTTCCTATAGTGGGGGAGTCTAGGATCAGAGGACACAGATAGAGTGGATGTGGAGAGGATCTTTCCTATGCTGGGGGAGTCTAGGACCAGAGGGCACAGATAGACTGGATGCAGAGAGGATGTTTCCTATAGTGGGGGATTCTCAGCCCAGAGGGCACAGACAGAGTGGATGTGGAGAGGATATTTCCTATAGTGGGGGGAGTCTAGGACCAGAGGACACAGATAGAGTGGATGTGGAGAGGATGTTTCCTATAGTGGGGAGTCTAGGACCAGAGGGCACAGATAGAATGGATGTGGAGAGGATATTTGCTATCATGAGGGAGTCTAGGACCAGAGGGCACAGATAGAGTGGATGTGGAGAGGATGTTTCCTATAGTGGGGGAGTCTCAGACCAGAGGACACAGATAGACTGGACGTGGAGAGGATGTTTCCTATAGTGGGGGAGTCTAGGACCAGAGGACACAGATAGAGTGGATGTGGAGAGGATGTTTCCTATAGTGGGGGAGTCTAGGACCAGAGGACACAGATAGAGTGGATGTGGAGAGGATGTTTCCTATAGTGGGGGAGTCTAGGACCAGAGGACACAGATAGAGTGGATGTGGAGAGGATGTTTCCTGTAGTGGGGTAGTCTAGGACCAGAGGACACAGATAGAGTGGATGTGGAGAGGATGTTTCCTATAGTGGGGGAGTCTAGGACCAGAGGACACAGATAGAGTGGATGTGGAGAGGATGTTTCCTATAGTGGGGGAGTCTAGGACCAGAGGGCACAGATAGAGTGGATGTGGAGAGGATGTTTCCCACGGTGGGGGAGTCTAGGACCAGAGGACACAGATAGAGTGGATGCAGAGAGGATGTTTCCTACAGTGGGGGAGTCTAGGACCAGAGGACACTGATAGAGTGGACGTGGAGAGGATGTTTCCTATAGTGGGGGGAGTCTAGGACCAGAGGTCACAGATAGAGTGGATGTGGAGAGGATATTTTCTGCAGTGGGGAGTCTAGGACCAGAGGGCACAGATAGAGTGGATGTGGAGAGGATATTTCCTATAGTGGGGGAGTCTAGGACCAGAGGGCACAGATAGAGTGGATGCGGAGAGGATGTTTCCTATAGTGGGGGAGTCTAGGACCAGAGGGCACAGATAGAGTGGATGTGGAGAGGATGTTTCCTATAGTGGGGGAGTCTAGGACCAGAGGACACAGATAGAGTGGATGTGGAGAGGATGTTTCCTATAGTGGGGGAGTCTAGGACCAGAGGACACAGATAGAGTGGATGTGGAGAGGATGTTTCCTATAGTGGGGGAGTCTAGGACCAGAGGACACAGATAGAGTGGATGTGGAGAGGATGTTTCCTACAGTGGGGGGAGTCTAGGACCAGAGGACACAGATAGAGTGGATGTGGAGAGGATGTTTCCTATAGTGGGGGAGTCTAGGACCAGAGGACACAGATAGAGTGGATGTGGAGAGGATGTTTCCTATAGTGGGGGAGTCTAGGACCAGAGGACACAGATAGAGTGGATGTGGAGAGGATGTTTCCTGTAGTGGGGGAGTCTGGGACCAGAGGGCACAGATAGAGTGGATGTGGAGAGGAATTTCCCATATAGTGGGGGAGTCTAGGACCAGAGGGCACAGATAGAGTGGATGTGGAGAGGATGTTTCCTATAGTGGGGGAGTCTAGGACCAGAGGGCACAGATAGAATGGATGTGGAGAGGATATTTGCTATCATGGGGGAGTCTAGGACCAGAGGGCACAGATAGAGTGGATGTGGAGAGGATGTTTCCTATAGTGGGGGAGTCTAGGACCAGAGGACACAGATAGAGTGGATGTGGAGAGGATGTTTCCTATAGTGGGGGAGTCTAGGACCAGAGGACACAGATAGAGTGGATGTGGAGAGGATGTTTCCTATAGTGGGGGAGTCTAGGACCAGAGGACACAGATAGAGTGGATGTGGAGAGGATGTTTCCTATAGTGGGGGAGTCTAGGACCAGAGGGCACAGATAGAGTGGATGTGGAGAGGATGTTTCCCATAGTGGGGGAGTCTAGGACCAGAGGACACAGACAGAGTCGATGTGGAGAGGATGTTTCCTATAGTGGGGGGAGTCTAGGACCAGAGGACACAGATAGAGTCGATGTGGAGAGGATGTTTCCTATAGTGGGGAGTCTAGGACCAGAGGGCACAGATAGAATGGATGTGGAGAGGATATTTGCTATCATGAGGGAGTCTAGGACCAGAGGGCACAGATAGAGTGGATGTGGAGAGGATGTTTCCTATAGTGGGGGAGTCTAGGACCAGAGGACACAGATAGAGTGGACGTGGAGAGGATGTTTCCTATAGTGGGGGAGTCTAGGACCAGAGGACACAGATAGAGTGGATGTGGAGAGGATGTTTCCCATCATGGGGGAGTCTAGGAGCAGAGGACACAGATAGAGTGAATGTGGAGAGATGTTTCCTGAAGTGGGAGTCTAGGACCAGAGGACACAGATAGAGTGGATGTGGAGAGGATGTTTCCTGTAGTGGGGGAGTCTCGGACCAGAGGGCACAGATAGAGTGGATGTGGAGAGGATGTTTCCTATAGTGGGGGAGTCTAGGACCAGAGGACACAGATAGAGTGGATGTGGAGAGGATGTTTCCTATAGTGGGGGAGTCTAGGACCAGAGGGCACAGATAGAGTGGATGTGGAGAGGATGTTTCCTATAGTGGGGGAGTCTAGGATCAGAGGGCACAGAGAGAGTGGATGTGGAGAGGATGTTTCCTATAGTGGGGGAGTCTAGGACCAGAGGACACAGATAGAGTGGATGTGGAGAGGATGTTTCCTATAGTGGGGGGAGTCTAGGACCAGAGGACACAGATAGAGTGGATGTGGAGAGGATGTTTCCTATAGTGGGGGAGTCTAGGACCAGAGGGCACAGATAGAGTGGATGTGGAGAGGATGTTTCCTATAGTGGGGGAGTCGAGGACCAAAGGGCACAGATAGAGTGGATGTGGAGAGGATGTTTCCTATAGTGGGGGAGTCTAGGACCAGAGGGCACAGATAGAATGGATGTGGAGAGGATGTTTCCTATCAGTGGGGGAGTCTAGGACCAGAGGACACAGATAGAGTGGATGTGGAGAGGATGTTTCCTATAGTGGGGGAGTCTAGGACCAGAGGACACAGATAGAGTGGATGTGGAGAGGATGTTTCCTATAGTGGGGGAGTCTAGGACCAGAGGACACAGATAGAGTGGATGTGGAGAGGATGTTTCTTACAGTGGGGGAGTCTAGGACCAGAGGACACAGATAGAGTGGATGTGGAGAGGATGTTTCCTATAGTGGGGGAGTCTAGGACCAGAGGACACAGATAGAGTGGATGTGGAGAGGATGTTTCCTATAGTGGGGGAGTCTAGGACCAGAGGACACAGATAGAGTGGATGTGGAGAGGATGTTTCCTATAGTGGGGGAGTCTAGGATCAGAGGGCACAGATAGAGTGGATGTGGAGAGGATGTTTCCTAAAGTGGGGGAGTCTAGGACCAGAGAGCACAGATAGAGTGGATGTGGTGAGGATGTTTCCTATAGTGGGGGCAGTCTAGGACCAGAGGGCACAGATAGAGTGGATGTGGAGAGGATGTTTCCTATAGTGGAGGAGTCTAGGACCAGAGGGCACAGATAGAGTGGATGTGGAGAGGATGTTTCCTATAGTGGGGGAGTCTAGGACCAGAGGACACAGATAGAGTGGATGTGGAGAGGATGTTTCTTACAGTGGGGGAGTCTAGGACCAGAGGACACAGATAGAGTGGATGTGGAGAGGATGTTTCCTATAGTGGGGGAGTCTAGGACCAGAGGACACAGATAGAGTGGATGTGGAGAGGATGTTTCCTATGGTGGGGGAGTCTAGGACCAGAGGACACAGATAGAGTGGATGTGGGGAGGATGTTTCCTGTAGTGGGGTAGTCTAGGACCAGAGGGCACAGATAGAGTGGATGTGGGGAGGATGTTTCCCATAGTGGGGGAGTCTAGGACCAGAGGACACAGATAGAGTGGACGTGGAGAGGATGTTTCCTATAGTGGGGGAGTCTAGGACCAGAGGGCACAGATAGAGTGGATGCGGAGAGGATGTTTCCCACGGTGGGGGAGTCTAGGACCAGAGGGCACAGATAGACTGGATGCAGAGAGGATGTTTCCTATAGTGGGGGAGTCTAGGACCAGAGGGCACAGATAGAGTGGATGTGGAGAGGATGTTTCCTATAGTGGGGGAGTCTAGGACCAGAGGACACAGATAGAGTGGATGTGGAGAGGATATTTTCTGCAGTGGGGAGTCTAGGACCAGAGGGCACAGATAGAGTGGATGTGGAGAGGATGTTTCCTATAGTCGGGGAGTCTAGGACCAGAGGGCACAGATAGAGTGGATGTGGAGAGGATGTTTCCTATAGTGGGGGAGTCTAGGACCAGAGGACACAGATAGACTGGACGTGGAGAGGATGTTTCCTATAGTGGGGGAGTCTAGGACCAGAGGACACAGATAGAGTGGATGTGGAGAGGATGTTTCCTATAGTGGGGGAGTCTCAGGACCAGAGGACACAGATAGAGTGGATGTGGAGAGGATGTTTCCTATAGTGGGGGAGTCTAGGACCAGAGGACACAGATAGAGTGGATGTGGAGAGGATGTTTCCTATAGTGGGGGAGTCTAGGACCAGAGGACACAGATAGAGTGGATGTGGAGAGGATGTTTCCTATAGTGGGGGAGTCTAGGACCAGAGGACACAGATAGAGTGGATGTGGAGAGGATGTTTCCTATAGTGGGGGAGTCTAGGACCAGAGGACACAGATAGAGTGGATGTGGAGAGGATGTTTCCTATAGTGGGGGAGTCTAGGACCAGAGGGCACAGATAGAGTGGATGTGGAGAGGATGTTTCCTATAGTGGGGGAGTCTAGGACCAGAGGACACAGATAGAGTGGATGTGGAGAGGATGTTTCCTATAGTGGGGGGAGTCTAGGACCAGAGGACACAGATAGAGTGGATGTGGAGGGGATGTTTCCTATACTGGGGGAGTCTACGACCAGAGGGCACAGATAGAGTGGATGTGGAGAGGATGTTTGCTATAGTGAGGGAGTCTAGGACCAGAGGGAACAGATAGAGTGCGTGTGGAGAGGATGTTTCCTATAGTGGGGGGAGTCTAGGACCAGAGGACACAGATAGAGTGGATGTGGAGAGGATGTTTCCTATAGTGGGGGAGTCTAGGACCAGAGGACACAGATAGAGTGGATGTGGAGAGGATGTTTCCTATAGTGGGGGAGTCTAGGACCAGAGGACACAGATAGAGTGGATGTGGAGAGGATGTTTCCCATGGTGGGGGAGTCTAGGACCAGAGGACACAGATAGAGTGGATGTGGAGAGGATGTTTCCTATAGTGGGGGGAGTCTAGGACCAGAGGACACAGATAGAGTGGATGTGGAGAGGATGTTTCCTATAGTGGGGGAGTCTAGGACCAGAGGACACAGATAGAGTGGATGTGGAGAGGATGTTTCCTATAGTGGGGGAGTCTAGGACCAGAGGGCACAGATAGAGTGGATGTGGAGAGGATGTTTCCTATAGTGGGGGAGTCTAGGACCAGAGGACACAGATAGAGTGGACGTGGAGAGGATGTTTCCTATAGTGGGGGAGTCTAGGACCAGAGGACACAGATAGAGTGGATGTGGAGAGGATGTTTCCTATAGTGGGGGAGTCTAGGACCAGAGGACACAGATAGAGTGGATGTGGAGAGGATGTTTCCTATGGTGGGGGAGTCTAGGACCAGAGGACACAGATAGAGTGGATGTGGGGAGGATGTTTCCTGTAGTGGGGTAGTCTAGGACCAGAGGGCACAGATAGAGTGGATGTGGGGAGGGAATTTCCCATAGTGGGGGAGTCTAGGACCAGAGGACACAGATAGAGTGGATGTGGAGAGGATGTTTCCTATAGTGGGGGAGTCTAGACCAGAGGACACAGATAGAGTGGACGTGGAGAGGATGTTTCCTATAGTGGGGGAGTCTAGGACCAGAGGGCACAGATAGAGTGGATGCGGAGAGGATGTTTCCCACGGTGGGGGAGTCTAGGACCAGAGGGCACAGATAGAGTGGATGCAGAGAGGACGTTTCCCATGGTGGGGGAGTCTAGGACCAGAGGACACAGATAGAGTGGATGCAGAGAGGATGTTTCCTATAGTGGGGGGAGTCTAGGACCAGAGAGCACAGATAGAATAGATGTGGAGAGGATATTTCCTATAGTGGGGGAGTCTAGGACCAGAGGGCACAGATAGAATGGATGTGGAGAGGATATTTGCTATCATGAGGGAGTCTAGGACCAGAGGACACAGATAGAGTGGATGTGGAGAGGATGTTTCCTATAGTGGGTAGTCTAGGACCAGAGGGCACAGATAGAATGGATGTGGAGAGGATATTTGCTACAGTGGGGGGAGTCTAGGATCAGAGGACACAGATAGAGTGGACGTGGAGAGGATGTTTCCTATAGTGGGGGAGTCTCAGACCAGAGGACACAGATAGAGTGGACGTGGAGAGGATGTTTCCTATAGTGGGGGAGTCTAGGACCAGAGGACACAGATAGAGTGGATGCAGAGAGGATGTTTCCTATAGTGGGGGAGTCTAGGACCAGAGGGCACAGATAGAGTGGATGCAGAGAGGACGTTTCCCATGGTGGGGGAGTCTAGGACCAGAGGACACAGATAGAGTGGATGCAGAGAGGATGTTTCCTATAGTGGGGGGAGTCTAGGACCAGAGAGCACAGATAGAATAGATGTGGAGAGGATATTTCCTATAGTGGGGAGTCTAGGACCAGAGGGCACAGATAGAATGGATGTGGAGAGGATATTTGCTATCATGAGGGAGTCTAGGATCAGAGGGCACAGATAGAGTGGATGTGGAGATGATGTTTCCTATAGTGGGGGAGTCTCAGACCAGAGGATACAGATAGACTGGACGTGGAGAGGATGTTTCTTACAGTGGGGGGAGTCTAGGATCAGAGGACACAGATAGAGTGGATGTGGAGAGGATGTTTCCTATAGTGGGGGAGTCTAGGACCAGAGGACACAGATAGAGTGGATGTGTAGAGGATGTTTCCTATGGTGTGGGAGTCTAGGACCAGAGGACATAGATAGAGTGGATGTGGGGAGGATGTTTCCTGTAGTGGGGTAGTCTAGGACCAGAGGGCACAGATAGAGTGGATGTGGGGAGGGAATTTCCCATAGTGGGGGAGACTAGGACTAGAGGACACAGATAGAGTGGACGTGGAGAGGATGTTTCCTATAGTGGGGGAGTCTAGGACCAGAGGGCACAGATAGAGTGGATGCGGAGAGGATGTTTCCCACGGTGGGGGAGTCTAGGACCAGAGGACACAGATAGAGTGGATGCAGAGAGGATGTTTCCTACAGTGGGGGGAGTCTCGGAGCAGAGAGCACAGATAGAATAGATGTGGAGAGGATGTTTCCTATAGTGGGGGGAGTCTAGGACCAGAGGACACAGATAGAGTGGATGTGGAGAGGATGTTTCCTATAGTGGGGAGTCTAGGACCAGAGGGCACAGATAGAATGGATGTGGAGAGGATATTTGCTATCATGGGGGAGTCTAGGACCAGAGGGCACAGATAGAGTGGATGTGGAGAGGATGTTTCCTATAGTGGGGGAGTCTAGGACCAGAGGGCACAGATAGAGTGGACGTGGAGAGGATGTTTCCTATAGTGGGGGAGTCTAGGACCAGAGGACACAGATAGAGTGGATGTGGAGAGGATGTTTCCTATAGTGGGGAAGTCTAGGAGCAGAGGTCACAGATAGAGTGGATGTGGAGAGGATGTTTCCTATAGTGGGGGAGTCTCGGACCAGAGGACACAGATAGAGTGGATGTGGAGAGGATGTTTCTTACAGTGGGGGGAGTCTAGGACCAGAGGACACAGATAGAGTGGATGTGGAGAGGATGTTTCCTATAGTGGGGGAGTCTAGGACCAGAGGACACAGATAGAGTGGATGTGGAGAGGATGTTTCCTATGGTGGGGGAGTCTAGGACCAGAGGACACAGATAGAGTGGATGTGGGGAGGATGTTTCCTGTAGTGGGATAGTCTGGGACCGGAGGGCACAGATAGAGTGGATGTGTGGAGGGAATTTCCCATAGTGGGGGAGTCTAGGACCAGAGAGCACAGATAGAATAGATGTGGAGAGGATATTTCCTATAGTGGGGAGTCTAGGACCAGAGGGCACAGATAGAATGGATGTGGAGAGGATATTTGCTATCATGAGGGAGTCTAGGATCAGAGGGCACAGATAGAGTGGATGTGGAGATGATGTTTCCTATAGTGGGGGAGTCTCAGACCAGAGGACACAGATAGACTGGACGTGGAGAGGATGTTTCTTACAGTGGGGGGAGTCTAGGATCAGAGGACACAGATAGAGTGGATGTGGAGAGGATGTTTCCTATAGTGGGGGAGTCTAGGACCAGAGGACACAGATAGAGTGGATGTGTAGAGGATGTTTCCTATGGTGTGGGAGTCTAGGACCAGAGGACACAGATAGAGTGGATGTGGGGAGGATGTTTCCTGTAGTGGGGTAGTCTAGGACCAGAGGGCACAGATAGAGTGGATGTGGGGAGGGAATTTCCCATAGTGGGGGAGACTAGGACTAGAGGACACAGATAGAGTGGACGTGGAGAGGATGTTTCCTATAGTGGGGGAGTCTAGGACCAGAGGGCACAGATAGAGTGGATGCGGAGAGGATGTTTCCCACGGTGGGGGAGTCTAGGACCAGAGGACACAGATAGAGTGGATGCAGAGAGGATGTTTCCTACAGTGGGGGGAGTCTCGGAGCAGAGAGCACAGATAGAATAGATGTGGAGAGGATGTTTCCTATAGTGGGGGGAGTCTAGGACCAGAGGACACAGATAGAGTGGATGTGGAGAGGATGTTTCCTATAGTGGGGAGTCTAGGACCAGAGGGCACAGATAGAATGGATGTGGAGAGGATATTTGCTATCATGGGGGAGTCTAGGACCAGAGGGCACAGATAGAGTGGATGTGGAGAGGATGTTTCCTATAGTGGGGGAGTCTCAGACCAGAGGACACAGATAGACTGGACGTGGAGAGGATGTTTCCTATAGTGGGGGAGTCTCGGACCAGAGGACACAGATAGAGTGGATGTGGAGAGGATGTTTCCTATAGTGGGGAAGTCTCGGAGCAGAGGTCACAGATAGAGTGGATGTGGAGAGGATGTTTCCTATAGTGGGGGAGTCTCGGACCAGAGGACACAGATAGAGTGGATGTGGAGAGGATGTTTCTTACAGTGGGGGGAGTCTAGGACCAGAGGACACAGATAGAGTGGATGTGGAGAGGATGTTTCCTATAGTGGGGGAGTCTAGGACCAGAGGACACAGATAGAGTGGATGTGGAGAGGATGTTTCCTATGGTGGGGGAGTCTAGGACCAGAGGACACAGATAGAGTGGATGTGGGGAGGATGTTTCCTGTAGTGGGATAGTCTGGGACCGGAGGGCACAGATAGAGTGGATGTGTGGAGGGAATTTCCCATAGTGGGGGAGTCTAGGACTAGAGGACACAGATAGAGTGGACGTGGAGAGGATGTTTCCTGTAGTGGGGGGAGTCTAGGACCAGAGGACACAGATAGAGTGGATGTGGAGAGGATGTTTCCTATAGTGGGTAGTCTAGGACCAGAGGGCACAGATAGAATGGATGTGGAGAGGATATTTGCTATCCTGAGGGAGTCTAGGACCAGAGGGCACAGATAGAGTGGATGTGGAGAGGATGTTTCCTGTAGTGGGGGAGTCTCAGACCAGAGGACACAGATAGACTGGACGTGGAGAGGATGTTTCCTATAGTGGGGGAGTCTAGGACCAGAGGACACAGATAGAGTGGATGCAGAGAGGATGTTTCCTATAGTGGGGGAGTCTAGGACCAGAGGGCACAGATAGAGTGGATGCAGAGAGGACGTTTCCCATGGTGGGGGAGTCTAGGACCAGAGGGCAGATATCGAGTGGATGCGGAGAGGATGTGTCCTGTAGTGGGGGGAGTCTAGGACCAGAGGACACAGATAGAGTGGATGTGGAGAGGATGTTTCCTATGGTGGGGGAGTCTAGGACCAGAGGACACAGATAGAGTGGATGTGGAGAGGATGTTTACTGTAGTGGGGTAGTGTCTAGGACCAGAGGGCACAGATAGAGTGGATGTGGGCAGGGAATTTCCCATAGTGGGGGAGTCTAGGACTAGAGGACACAGATAGAGTGGACGTGGAGAGGATGTTTCCTATAGTGGGGGAGTCTAGGACCAGAGGGCACAGATAGAGTGGATGCGGAGAGGATGTTTCCCACGGTGGGGGAGTCTAGGACCAGAGGACACAGATAGAGTGGATGCAGAGAGGATGTTTCCTATGGTGGGGGAGTCTAGGACCAGAGGACACAGATAGAGTGGATGTGGGGAGGATGTTTCCTGTAGTGGGGTAGTCTAGGACCAGAGGGCACAGATAGAGTGGATGTGGGGAGGGAATTTCCCATAGTGGGGGAGACTAGGACTAGAGGACACAGATAGAGTGGACGTGGAGAGGATGTTTCCTATAGTGGGGGAGTCTAGGACCAGAGGACACAGATAGAGTGGATGTGGAGAGGATGTTTCCTATAGTGGGGGAGTCTAGGACCAGAGGGCACAGATAGAGTGGATGCGGAGAGGATGTTTCCCACGGTGGGGGAGTCTAGGACCAGAGGGCACAGATAGAGTGGATGCAGAGAGGATGTTTCCTATAGTGGGGGAGTCTCAGACCAGAGGACACAGATAGAGTGGATGTGGAGAGGATGTTTCCTATAGTGGGGGGAGTCTAGGACCAGAGGGCACAGATAGAATGGATGTGGAGAGGATATTTCCTATAGTGGGGAGTCTAGGACCAGAGGGCACAGATAGAATGGATGTGGAGAGGATATTTGCTATCATGAGGGAGTCTAGGATCAGAGGGCACAGATAGAGTGGATGTGGAGATGATGTTTCCTATAGTGGGGGAGTCTCAGACCAGAGGACACAGATAGACTGGACGTGGAGAGGATGTTTCCTATAGTGGGGGAGTCTAGGACCAGAGGACACAGATAGAGTGGATGTGGAGAGGATGTTTCCTATAGTGGGGGAGTCTAGGACCAGAGGACACAGATAGAGTGGATGTGTAGAGGATGTTTCCTATGGTGGGGGAGTCTAGGACCAGAGGACACAGATAGAGTGGATGTGGAGAGGATGTTTCCCAATAGTGGGGGAGTCTAGGACCAGAGGGCACAGATAGAGTGGATGTGGAGAGGATGTTTCCTATAGTGGGGTGTCTAGGACCAGAGGACACAGATAGAGTGGATGTGTAGAGGATGTTTCCTATGGTGGGGGAGTCTAGGACCAGAGGACACAGATAGAGTGGATGTGGGGAGGATGTTTCCTGTAGTGGGGTAGTCTAGGACCAGAGGGCACAGATAGAGTGGATGTGGGGAGGGAATTTCCCATAGTGGGGGAGACTAGGACTAGAGGACACAGATAGAGTGGACGTGGAGAGGATGTTTCCTATAGTGGGGGAGTCTCAGACCAGAGGACACAGATAGAGTGGACGTGGAGAGGATGTTTCCTATAGTGGGGGAGTCTAGGACCAGAGGGCACAGATAGAGTGGATGCGGAGAGGATGTTTCCCACGGTGGGGGAGTCTAGGACCAGAGGGCACAGATAGAGTGGATGCAGAGAGGACGTTTCCCATGGTGGGGGAGTCTAGGACCAGAGGACACAGATAGAGTGGATGCAGAGAGGATGTTTCCTATAGTGGGGGGAGTCTAGGACCAGAGAGCACAGATAGAATGGATGTGGAGAGGATATTTCCTATAGTGGGGAGTCTAGGACCAGAGGGCACAGATAGAATGGATGTGGAGAGGATATTTGCTATCATGAGGGAGTCTAGGATCAGAGGGCACAGATAGAGTGGATGTGGAGATGATGTTTCCTATAGTGGGGGAGTCTCAGACCAGAGGACACAGATAGACTGGACGTGGAGAGGATGTTTCTTACAGTGGGGGGAGTCTAGGACCAGAGGACACAGATAGAGTGGATGTGGAGAGGATGTTTCCTATAGTGGGGGAGTCTAGGACCAGAGGACACAGATAGAGTGGATGTGTAGAGGATGTTTCCTATGGTGTGGGAGTCTAGGACCAGAGGACACAGATAGAGTGGATGTGGGGAGGATGTTTCCTGTAGTGGGGTAGTCTAGGACCAGAGGGCACAGATAGAGTGGATGTGGGGAGGGAATTTCCCATAGTGGGGGAGACTAGGACTAGAGGACACAGATAGAGTGGACGTGGAGAGGATGTTTCCTATAGTGGGGGAGTCTAGGACCAGAGGGCACAGATAGAGTGGATGCGGAGAGGATGTTTCCCACGGTGGGGGAGTCTAGGACCAGAGGACACAGATAGAGTGGATGCAGAGAGGATGTTTCCTACAGTGGGGGGAGTCTCGGAGCAGAGAGCACAGATAGAATAGATGTGGAGAGGATGTTTCCTATAGTGGGGTGAGTCTAGGACCAGAGGACACAGATAGAGTGGATGTGGAGAGGATGTTTCCTATAGTGGGGAGTCTAGGACCAGAGGGCACAGATAGAATGGATGTGGAGAGGATATTTGCTATCATGGGGGAGTCTAGGACCAGAGGGCACAGATAGAGTGGATGTGGAGAGGATGTTTCCTATAGTGGGGGAGTCTCAGACCAGAGGACACAGATAGACTGGACGTGGAGAGGATGTTTCCTATAGTGGGGGAGTCTAGGACCAGAGGACACAGATAGAGTGGATGTGGAGAGGATGTTTCCTATAGTGGGGAAGTCTCGGAGCAGAGGTCACAGATAGAGTGGATGTGGAGAGGATGTTTCCTATAGTGGGGGAGTCTCGGACCAGAGGACACAGATAGAGTGGATGTGGAGAGGATGTTTCTTACAGTGGGGGGAGTCTAGGACCAGAGGACACAGATAGAGTGGATGTGGAGAGGATGTTTCCTATAGTGGGGGAGTCTAGGACCAGAGGACACAGATAGAGTGGATGTGGAGAGGATGTTTCCTATGGTGGGGGAGTCTAGGACCAGAGGACGCAGATAGAGTGGATGTGGGGAGGATGTTTCCTGTAGTGGGATAGTCTGGGACCGGAGGGCACAGATAGAGTGGATGTGTGGAGGGAATTTCCCATAGTGGGGGAGTCTAGGACTAGAGGACTCAGATAGAGTGGACGTGGAGAGGATGTTTCCTATAGTGGGGGGAGTCTAGGACCAGAGAGCACAGATAGAGTGGATGTGGAGAGGATGTTTCCTATAGTGGGGAGTCTAGGACCAGAGGGCACAGATAGAATGGATGTGGAGAGGATATTTGCTATCATGAGGGAGTCTAGGACCAGAGGGCACAGATAGAGTGGATGTGGAGAGGATGTTTCCTATAGTGGGGGAGTCTCAGACCAGAGGACACAGATAGACTGGACGTGGAGAGGATGTTTCCTATAGTGGGGGGAGTCTAGGACCAGAGGACACAGATAGAGTGGATGTGGAGAGGATGTTTCCTATAGTGGGGGAGTCTAGGACCAGAGGGCACAGATAGAGTGGATGTGGAGAGGATGTTTCCCATGGTGGGGGAGTCTAGGACCAGAGGACACAGATAGAGTGGATGTGGAGAGGATGTTTCCTATAGTGGGGGGAGTCTAGGACTGGAGGACACAGATAGAGTGGATGTGGAGAGGATGTTTCCTATGGTGGGGGAGTCTAGGACCAGAGGACACAGATAGAGTGGATGTGGGGAGGATGTTTCCTGTAGTGGGGTAGTCTAGGACCAGAGGGCACAGATAGAGTGGATGTGGGGAGGGAATTTCCCATAGTGGGGGAGACTAGGACTAGAGGACACAGATAGAGTGGACGTGGAGAGGATGTTTCCTATAGTGGGGGAGTCTAGGACCAGAGGGCACAGATAGAGTGGATGCGGAGAGGATGTTTCCCACGGTGGGGGAGTCTAGGACCAGAGGACACAGATCGAGTGGATGCAGAGAGGATGTTTCCTACAGTGGGGGGAGTCTCGGAGCAGAGAGCACAGATAGAATAGATGTGGAGAGGATGTTTCCTATAGTGGGGGGAGTCTAGGACCAGAGGACACAGATAGAGTGGATGTGGAGAGGATATTTCCTATAGTGGGGAGTCTAGGACCAGAGGGCAGAGATAGAATGGATGTGGAGAGGATATTTGCTATCATGGGGGAGTCTAGGACCAGAGGGCACAGATAGAGTGGATGTGGAGAGGATGTTTCCTATAGTGGGGGAGTCTCAGACCAGAGGACACAGATAGACTGGACGTGGAGAGGATGTTTCCTATAGTGGGGGAGTCTAGGACCAGAGGACACAGATAGAGTGGATGTGGAGAGGATGTTTCCTATAGTGGGGAAGTCTCGGAGCAGAGGTCACAGATAGAGTGGATGTGGAGAGGATGTTTCCTATAGTGGGGGAGTCTCGGACCAGAGGACACAGATAGAGTGGATGTGGAGAGGATGTTTCTTACAGTGGGGGGAGTCTAGGACCAGAGGACACAGATAGAGTGGATGTGGAGAGGATGTTTCCTATAGTGGGGGAGTCTAGGACCAGAGGACACAGATAGAGTGGATGTGGAGAGGATGTTTCCTATGGTGGGGGAGTCTAGGACCAGAGGACACAGATAGAGTGGATGTGGGGAGGATGTTTCCTGTAGTGGGATAGTCTAGGACCGGAGGGCACAGATAGAGTGGATGTGTGGAGGGAATTTCCCATAGTGGGGGAGTCTAGGACTAGAGGACTCAGATAGAGTGGACGTGGAGAGGATGTTTCCTGTAGTGGGGGGAGTCTAGGACCAGAGGACACAGATAGAGTGGATGTGGAGAGGATGTTTCCTATAGTGGGGAGTCTAGGACCAGAGGGCACAGATAGAATGGATGTGGAGAGGATATTTGCTATCCTGAGGGAGTCTAGGACCAGAGGGCACAGATAGAGTGGATGTGGAGAGGATGTTTCCTGTAGTGGGGGAGTCTCAGACCAGAGGACACAGATAGACTGGACGTGGAGAGGATGTTTCCTATAGTGGGGGAGTCTAGGACCAGAGGACACAGATAGAGTGGATGCAGAGAGGATGTTTCCTATAGTGGGGGGAGTCTAGGACCAGAGAGCACAGATAGAGTGGATGTGGAGAGGATGTTTCCCATAGTGGGGGAGTCTAGGACCAGAGGGCACAGATAGAGTGGATGTGGAGAGGATGTTTCCTATAGTGGGGGGAGTCTAGGACTGGAGGACACAGATAGAGTGGATGTGGAGAGGATGTTTCCTATGGTGGGGGAGTCTAGGACCAGAGGACACAGATAGAGTGGATGTGGGGAGGATGTTTCCTGTAGTGGGGTAGTCTAGGACCAGACGGCACAGATAGAGTGGATGTGGGGAGGGAATTTCCCATAGTGGGGGAGTCTAGGACTAGAGGACACTGATAGAGTGGACGTGGAGAGGATGTTTCCTATAGTGGGGGAGTCTAGGACCAGTGGGCACAGATAGAGTGGATGCGGAGAGAATGTTTCCCACGGTGGGGGAGTCTAGGACCAGAGGGCACAGATAGAGTGGATGCAGAGAGGACGTTTCCCATGGTGGGGGAGTCTAGGACCAGAGGACACAGATAGAGTGGATGCAGAGAGGATGTTTCCTATAGTGGGGGGAGTCTAGGACCAGAGGACACAGATAGAGTGGATGTGGAGAGGATGTTTCCTATAGTGGGGGGAGTCTAGGACCAGAGGACACAGATAGAGTGGATGTGGAGAGGATATTTCCTATAGTGGGGAGTCTAGGACCAGAGGGCACAGATAGAATGGATGTGGAGAGGATATTTGCTATCATGAGGGAGTCTAGGACCAGAGGGCACAGATAGAGTGGATGTGGAGAGGATGTTTCCTATAGTGGGGGAGTCTCAGACCAGAGGACACAGATAGACTGGACGTGGAGAGGATGTTTCCTATAGTGGGGGAGTCTAGGACCAGAGGACACAGATAGAGTGGATGTGGAGAGGATGTTTCCTATAGTGGGGAGTCTAGGACCAGAGAGCACAGATAGAATAGATGTGGAGAGGATATTTCCTATAGTGGGGAGTCTAGGACCAGAGGGCACAGATAGAATGGATGTGGAGAGGATATTTGCTATCATGAGGGAGTCTAGGATCAGAGGGCACAGATAGAGTGGATGTGGAGATGATGTTTCCTATAGTGGGGGAGTCTCAGACCAGAGGACACAGATAGACTGGACGTGGAGAGGATGTTTCTTACAGTGGGGGGAGTCTAGGATCAGAGGACACAGATAGAGTGGATGTGGAGAGGATGTTTCCTATAGTGGGGGAGTCTAGGACCAGAGGACACAGATAGAGTGGATGTGTAGAGGATGTTTCCTATGGTGTGGGAGTCTAGGACCAGAGGACATAGATAGAGTGGATGTGGGGAGGATGTTTCCTGTAGTGGGGTAGTCTAGGACCAGAGGGCACAGATAGAGTGGATGTGGGGAGGGAATTTCCCATAGTGGGGGAGACTAGGACTAGAGGACACAGATAGAGTGGACGTGGAGAGGATGTTTCCTATAGTGGGGGAGTCTAGGACCAGAGGGCACAGATAGAGTGGATGCGGAGAGGATGTTTCCCACGGTGGGGGAGTCTAGGACCAGAGGACACAGATAGAGTGGATGCAGAGAGGATGTTTCCTACAGTGGGGGGAGTCTCGGAGCAGAGAGCACAGATAGAATAGATGTGGAGAGGATGTTTCCTATAGTGGGGGGAGTCTAGGACCAGAGGACACAGATAGAGTGGATGTGGAGAGGATGTTTCCTATAGTGGGGAGTCTAGGACCAGAGGGCACAGATAGAATGGATGTGGAGAGGATATTTGCTATCATGGGGGAGTCTAGGACCAGAGGGCACAGATAGAGTGGATGTGGAGAGGATGTTTCCTATAGTGGGGGAGTCTCAGACCAGAGGACACAGATAGACTGGACGTGGAGAGGATGTTTCCTATAGTGGGGGAGTCTAGGACCAGAGGACACAGATAGAGTGGATGTGGAGAGGATGTTTCCTATAGTGGGGAAGTCTCGGAGCAGAGGTCACAGATAGAGTGGATGTGGAGAGGATGTTTCCTATAGTGGGGGAGTCTCGGACCAGAGGACACAGATAGAGTGGATGTGGAGAGGATGTTTCTTACAGTGGGGGGAGTCTAGGACCAGAGGACACAGATAGAGTGGATGTGGAGAGGATGTTTCCTATAGTGGGGGAGTCTAGGACCAGAGGACACAGATAGAGTGGATGTGGAGAGGATGTTTCCTATGGTGGGGGAGTCTAGGACCAGAGGACACAGATAGAGTGGATGTGGGGAGGATGTTTCCTGTAGTGGGATAGTCTGGGACCGGAGGGCACAGATAGAGTGGATGTGTGGAGGGAATTTCCCATAGTGGGGGAGTCTAGGACCAGAGAGCACAGATAGAATAGATGTGGAGAGGATATTTCCTATAGTGGGGAGTCTAGGACCAGAGGGCACAGATAGAATGGATGTGGAGAGGATATTTGCTATCATGAGGGAGTCTAGGATCAGAGGGCACAGATAGAGTGGATGTGGAGATGATGTTTCCTATAGTGGGGGAGTCTCAGACCAGAGGACACAGATAGACTGGACGTGGAGAGGATGTTTCTTACAGTGGGGGGAGTCTAGGATCAGAGGACACAGATAGAGTGGATGTGGAGAGGATGTTTCCTATAGTGGGGGAGTCTAGGACCAGAGGACACAGATAGAGTGGATGTGTAGAGGATGTTTCCTATGGTGTGGGAGTCTAGGACCAGAGGACACAGATAGAGTGGATGTGGGGAGGATGTTTCCTGTAGTGGGGTAGTCTAGGACCAGAGGGCACAGATAGAGTGGATGTGGGGAGGGAATTTCCCATAGTGGGGGAGACTAGGACTAGAGGACACAGATAGAGTGGACGTGGAGAGGATGTTTCCTATAGTGGGGGAGTCTAGGACCAGAGGGCACAGATAGAGTGGATGCGGAGAGGATGTTTCCCACGGTGGGGGAGTCTAGGACCAGAGGACACAGATAGAGTGGATGCAGAGAGGATGTTTCCTACAGTGGGGGGAGTCTCGGAGCAGAGAGCACAGATAGAATAGATGTGGAGAGGATGTTTCCTATAGTGGGGGGAGTCTAGGACCAGAGGACACAGATAGAGTGGATGTGGAGAGGATGTTTCCTATAGTGGGGAGTCTAGGACCAGAGGGCACAGATAGAATGGATGTGGAGAGGATATTTGCTATCATGGGGGAGTCTAGGACCAGAGGGCACAGATAGAGTGGATGTGGAGAGGATGTTTCCTATAGTGGGGGAGTCTCAGACCAGAGGACACAGATAGACTGGACGTGGAGAGGATGTTTCCTATAGTGGGGGAGTCTCGGACCAGAGGACACAGATAGAGTGGATGTGGAGAGGATGTTTCCTATAGTGGGGAAGTCTCGGAGCAGAGGTCACAGATAGAGTGGATGTGGAGAGGATGTTTCCTATAGTGGGGGAGTCTCGGACCAGAGGACACAGATAGAGTGGATGTGGAGAGGATGTTTCTTACAGTGGGGGGAGTCTAGGACCAGAGGACACAGATAGAGTGGATGTGGAGAGGATGTTTCCTATAGTGGGGGAGTCTAGGACCAGAGGACACAGATAGAGTGGATGTGGAGAGGATGTTTCCTATGGTGGGGGAGTCTAGGACCAGAGGACACAGATAGAGTGGATGTGGGGAGGATGTTTCCTGTAGTGGGATAGTCTGGGACCGGAGGGCACAGATAGAGTGGATGTGTGGAGGGAATTTCCCATAGTGGGGGAGTCTAGGACTAGAGGACTCAGATAGAGTGGACGTGGAGAGGATGTTTCCTGTAGTGGGGGGAGTCTAGGACCAGAGGACACAGATAGAGTGGATGTGGAGAGGATGTTTCCTATAGTGGGGAGTCTAGGACCAGAGGGCACAGATAGAATGGATGTGGAGAGGATATTTGCTATCCTGAGGGAGTCTAGGACCAGAGGGCACAGATAGAGTGGATGTGGAGAGGATGTTTCCTGTAGTGGGGGAGTCTCAGACCAGAGGACACAGATAGACTGGACGTGGAGAGGATGTTTCCTATAGTGGGGGAGTCTAGGACCAGAGGACACAGATAGAGTGGATGCAGAGAGGATGTTTCCTATAGTGGGGGGAGTCTAGGACCAGAGAGCACAGATAGAGTGGATGTGGAGAGGATGTTTCCCATGGTGGGGGAGTCTAGGACCAGAGGGCACGGATAGAGTGGATGTGGAGAGGATATTTCCTATAGTGGGGGGAGTCTAGGACTAGAGGACACAGATAGAGTGGATGTGGAGAGGATGTTTCCTATGGTGGGGGAGTCTAGGACCAGAGGACACAGATAGAGTGGATGTGGGGAGGATGTTTCCTGTAGTGGGGTAGTCTAGGACCAGAGGGCACAGATAGAGTGGATGTGGGCAGGGAATTTCCCATAGTGGGGGAGTCTAGGACTAGAGGACACTGATAGAGTGGACGTGGAGAGGATGTTTCCTATAGTGGGGGAGTCTAGGACCAGAGGGCACAGATGGAGTGGATGCGGAGAGGATGTTTCCCACGGTGGGGGAGTCTAGGACCAGAGGGCACAGATAGAGTGGATGCAGAGAGGACGTTTCCCATGGTGGGGGAGTCTAGGACCAGAGGACACAGATAGAGTGGATGTGGGGAGGATGTTTCCTGTAGTGGGGTAGTCTAGGACCAGCGGGCACAAATAGAGTGGATGTGGGGAGGAAATTTCCCATAGTGGGGGAGACTAGGACTAGAGGACACAGATAGAGTGGACGTGGAGAGGATGTTTCCTATAGTGGGGGAGTCTCAGACCAGAGGACACAGATAGAGTGGACGTGGAGAGGATGTTTCCTATAGTGGGGGAGTCTGGGACCAGAGGGCACAGATAGAGTGGATGCGGAGAGGATGTTTCCCACGGTGGGGGAGTCTAGGACCAGAGGGCACAGATAGAGTGCATGCAGAGAGGACGTTTCCCATGGTGGGGGAGTCTAGGACCAAAGGACACAGATAGAGTGGATGCAGAGAGGATGTTTCCTATAGTGGGGGGAGTCTAGGACCAGAGAGCACAGATAGAATAGATGTGGAGAGGATATTTCCTATAGTGGGGAGTCTAGGACCAGAGGGCACAGATAGAATGGATGTGGAGAGGATATTTGCTATCATGAGGGAGTCTAGGATCAGAGGGCACAGATAGAGTGGATGTGGAGATGATGTTTCCTATAGTGGGGGAGTCTCAGACCAGAGGACACAGATAGACTGGACGTGGAGAGGATGTTTCTTACAGTGGGGGGAGTCTAGGACCAGAGGACACAGATAGAGTGGATGTGGAGAGGATGTTTCCTATAGTGGGGGAGTCTAGGACCAGAGGACACAGATAGAGTGGATGTGTAGAGGATGTTTCCTATGGTGTGGGAGTCTAGGACCAGAGGACACAGATAGAGTGGATGTGGAGAGGATGTTTCCCATGGTGGGGGAGTCTAGGACCAGAGGGCACGGATAGAGTGGATGTGGAGAGGATATTTCCTATAGTGGGGGGAGTCTAGGACTAGAGGACACAGATAGAGTGGATGTGGAGAGGATGTTTCCTATGGTGGGGGAGTCTAGGACCAGAGGACACAGATAGAGTGGATGTGGGGAGGATGTTTCCTGTAGTGGGGTAGTCTAGGACCAGCGGGCACAGATAGAGTGGATGTGGGGAGGGAATTTCCCATAGTGGGGGAGACTAGGACTAGAGGACACAGATAGAGTGGACGTGGAGAGGATGTTTCCTATAGTGGGGGAGTCTCAGACCAGAGGACACAGATAGAGTGGACGTGGAGAGGATGTTTCCTATAGTGGGGGAGTCTAGGACCAGAGGGCACAGATAGAGTGGATGCGGAGAGGATGTTTCCCACGGTGGGGGAGTCTAGGACCAGAGGGCACAGATAGAGTGGATGCAGAGAGGACGTTTCCCATGGTGGGGGAGTCTAGGACCAGAGGACACAGATAGAGTGGATGCAGAGAGGATGTTTCCTATAGTGGGGGGAGTCTAGGACCAGAGAGCACAGATAGAATAGATGTGGATAGGATATTTCCTATAGTGGGGAGTCTAGGACCAGAGGGCACAGATAGAATAGATGTGGAGAGGATATTTGCTATCATGAGGGAGTCTAGGATCAGAGGGCACAGATAGAGTGGATGTGGAGATGATGTTTCCTATAGTGGGGGAGTCTCAGACCAGAGGACACAGATAGACTGGACGTGGAGAGGATGTTTCTTACAGTGGGGGGAGTCTAGGATCAGAGGACACAGATAGAGTGGATGTGTAGAGGATGTTTCCTATAGTGGGGGAGTCTAGGACCAGAGGACACAGATAGAGTGGATGTGTAGAGGATGTTTCCTATGGTGTGGGAGTCTAGGACCAGAGGACACAGATAGAGTGGATGTGGGGAGGATGTTTCCTGTAGTGGGGTAGTCTAGGACCAGAGGGCACAGATAGAGTGGATGTGGGGAGGGAATTTCCCATAGTGGGGGAGACTAGGACAAGAGGACACAGATAGAGTGGACGTGGAGAGGATGTTTCCTATAGTGGGGGAGTCTAGGACCAGAGGGCACAGATAGAGTGGATGCGGAGAGGATGTTTCCCACGGTGGGGGAGTCTAGGACCAGAGGACACAGATAGAGTGGATGCAGAGAGGATGTTTCCTACAGTGGGGGGAGTCTCGGAGCAGAGAGCACAGATAGAATAGATGTGGAGAGGATGTTTCCTATAGTGGGGTGAGTCTAGGACCAGAGGACACAGATAGAGTGGATGTGGAGAGGATGTTTCCTATAGTGGGGAGTCTAGGACCAGAGGGCACAGATAGAATGGATGTGGAGAGGATATTTGCTATCATGGGGGAGTCTAGGACCAGAGGGCACAGATAGAGTGGATGTGGAGAGGATGTTTCCTATAGTGGGGGAGTCTCAGACCAGAGGACACAGATAGACTGGACGTGGAGAGGATGTTTCCTATAGTGGGGGAGTCTAGGACCAGAGGACACAGATAGAGTGGATGTGGAGAGGATGTTTCCTATAGTGGGGAAGTCTCGGAGCAGAGGTCACAGATAGAGTGGATGTGGAGAGGATGTTTCCTATAGTGGGGGAGTCTCGGACCAGAGGACACAGATAGAGTGGATGTGGAGAGGATGTTTCTTACAGTGGGGGGAGTCTAGGACCAGAGGACACAGATAGAGTGGATGTGGAGAGGATGTTTCCTATAGTGGGGGAGTCTAGGACCAGAGGACACAGATAGAGTGGATGTGGAGAGGATGTTTCCTATGGTGGGGGAGTCTAGGACCAGAGGACACAGATAGAGTGGATGTGGGGAGGATGTTTCCTGTAGTGGGATAGTCTAGGACCGGAGGGCACAGATAGAGTGGATGTGTGGAGGGAATTTCCCATAGTGGGGGAGTCTAGGACTAGAGGACTCAGATAGAGTGGACGTGGAGAGGATGTTTCCTGTAGTGGGGGGAGTCTAGGACCAGAGGACACAGATAGAGTGGATGTGGAGAGGATGTTTCCTATAGTGGGGAGTCTGGGACCAGAGGGCACAGATAGAATGGATGTGGAGAGGATATTTGCTATCCTGAGGGAGTCTAGGACCAGAGGGCACAGATAGAGTGGATGTGGAGAGGATGTTTCCTATAGTGGGGGAGTCTCAGACCAGAGGACACAGATAGACTGGACGTGGAGAGGATGTTTCCTATAGTGGGGGAGTCTAGGACCAGAGGACACAGATAGAGTGGATGCAGAGAGGATGTTTCCTATAGTGGGGGGAGTCTAGGACCAGAGAGCACAGATAGAGTGGATGTGGAGAGGATGTTTCCCATGGTGGGGGAGTCTAGGACCAGAGGGCCCGGATAGAGTGGATGTGGAGAGGATATTTCCTATAGTGGGGGGAGTCTAGGACTAGAGGACACAGATAGAGTGGATGTGGAGAGGATGTTTCCTATGGTGGGGGAGTCTAGGACCAGAGGACACAGATAGAGTGGATGTGGGGAGGATGTTTCCTGTAGTGGGGTAGTCTAGGACCAGAGGGCACAGATAGAGTGGATGTGGGGAGGGAATTTCCCATAGTGGGGGAGACTAGGACAAGAGGACACAGATAGAGTGGACGTGGAGAGGATGTTTCCTATAGTGGGGGAGTCTAGGACCAGAGGGCATAGATAGAGTGGATGCGGAGAGGATGTTTCCCACGGTGGGGGAGTCTAGGACCAGAGGACACAGATAGAGTGGATGCAGAGAGGATGTTTCCTACAGTGGGGGGAGTCTCGGAGCAGAGAGCACTGATAGAATAGATGTGGAGAGGATGTTTCCTATAGTGGGGGGAGTCTAGGACCAGAGGACACAGATAGAGTGGATGTGGAGAGGATGTTTCCTATAGTGGGGAGTCTAGGACCAGAGGGCACAGATAGAATGGATGTGGAGAGGATATTTGCTATCATGGGGGAGTCTAGGACCAGAGGGCACAGATAGAGTGGATGTGGAGAGGATGTTTCCTATAGTGGGGGAGTCTCAGACCAGAGGACACAGATAGACTGGACGTGGAGAGGATGTTTCCTATAGTGGGGGAGTCTAGGACCAGAGGACACAGATAGAGTGGATGTGGAGAGGATGTTTCCTATAGTGGGGAATTCTCGGAGCAGAGGTCACAGATAGAGTGGATGTGGAGAGGATGTTTCCTATAGTGGGGGAGTCTCGGACCAGAGGACACAGATAGAGTGGATGTGGAGAGGATGTTTCTTACAGTGGGGGGAGTCTAGGACCAGAGGACACAGATAGAGTGGATGTGGAGAGGATGTTTCCTATAGTGGGGGAGTCTAGGACCAGAGGACACAGATAGAGTGGATGTGGAGAGGATGTTTCCTATGGTGGGGGAGTCTAGGACCAGAGGACACAGATAGAGTGGATGTGGGGAGGATGTTTCCTGTAGTGGGATAGTCTAGGACCGGAGGGCACAGATAGAGTGGATGTGTGGAGGGAATTTCCCATAGTGGGGGAGTCTAGGACTAGAGGACTCAGATAGAGTGGACGTGGAGAGGATGTTTCCTGTAGTGGGGGGAGTCTAGGACCAGAGGACACAGATAGAGTGGATGTGGAGAGGATGTTTCCTATAGTGGGGAGTCTGGGACCAGAGGGCACAGATAGAATGGATGTGGAGAGGATATTTGCTATCCTGAGGGAGTCTAGGACCAGAGGGCACAGATAGAGTGGATGTGGAGAGGATGTTTCCTGTAGTGGGGGAGTCTCAGACCAGACGACACAGATAGACTGGACGTGGAGAGGATGTTTCCTATAGTGGGGGAGTCTAGGACCAGAGGACACAGATAGAGTGGATGCAGAGAGGATGTTTCCTATAGTGGGGGGAGTCTAGGACCAGAGAGCACAGATAGAGTGGATGTGGAGAGGATGTTTCCCATGGTGGGGGAGTCTAGGACCAGAGGGCCCGGATAGAGTGGATGTGGAGAGGATATTTCCTATAGTGGGGGGAGTCTAGGACTAGAGGACACAGATAGAGTGGATGTGGAGAGGATGTTTCCTATGGTGGGGGAGTCTAGGACCAGAGGACACAGATAGAGTGGATGTGGGGAGGATGTTTCCTGTAGTGGGGTAGTCTAGGACCAGAGGGCACAGATAGAGTGGATGTGGGGAGGGAATTTCCCATAGTGGGGGAGTCTAGGACTAGAGGACACAGATAGAGTGGACGTGGAGAGGATGTTTCCTATAGTGGGGGAGTCTAGGACCAGAGGGCACAGATAGAGTGGATGCGGAGAGAATGTTTCCCACGGTGGGGGAGTCTAGGACCAGAGGGCACAGATAGAGTGGATGCAGAGAGGACGTTTCCCATGGTGGGGGAGTCTAGGACCAGAGGACACAGATAGAGTGGATGCAGAGAGGATGTTTCCTATAGTGGGGGAGTCTCAGACCAGAGGACACAGATAGAGTGGATGTGGAGAGGATGTTTCCTATAGTGGGGGAGTCTAGGACCAGAGGACACAGATAGAGTGGATGTGGAGAGGATGTTTCCTATAGTGGGGGAGTCTAGGACCAGAGGGCACAGATAGAATGGATGTGGAGAGGATATTTGCTATCATGGGGGAGTCCAGGACCAGAGGGCACAGATAGAGTGGATGTGGAGAGGATGTTTCCTATAGTGGGGGAGTCTCAGACCAGAGGACACAGATAGAGTGGACGTGGAGAGGATGTTTCCTATAGTGGGGGAGTCTAGGACCAGAGGACACAGATAGAGTGGATGTGGAGAGGATGTTTCCTATAGTGGGGGAGTCTAGGACCAGAGAGCACAGATAGAATAGATGTGGAGAGGATATTTCCTATAGTGGGGAGTCTAGGACCAGAGGGCACAGATAGAATGGATGTGGAGAGGATATTTGCTATCATGAGGGAGTCTAGGATCAGAGGGCACAGATAGAGTGGATGTGGAGATGATGTTTCCTATACTGGGGGAGTCTCAGACCAGAGGACACAGATAGACTGGACGTGGAGAGGATGTTTCTTACAGTGGGGGGAGTCTAGGATCAGAGGACACAGATAGAGTGGATGTGGAGAGGATGTTTCCTGTAGTGGGGGAGTCTAGGACCAGAGGACACAGATAGAGTGGATGTGTAGAGGATGTTTCCTATGGTGTGGGAGTCTAGGACCAGAGGACACAGATAGAGTGGATGTGTGGAGGATGTTTCCTGTAGTGGGGTAGTCTAGGACCAGAGGGCACAGATAGAGTGGATGTGGGGAGGGAATTTCCCATAGTGGGGGAGACTAGGACTAGAGGACACAGATAGAGTGGACGTGGAGAGGATGTTTCCTATAGTGGGGGAGTCTAGGACCAGAGGGCACAGATAGAGTGGATGCGGAGAGGATGTTTCCCACGGTGGGGGAGTCTAGGACCAGAGGACACAGATAGAGTGGATGCAGAGAGGATGTTTCCTACAGTGGGGGGAGTCTCGGAGCAGAGAGCACAGATAGAATAGATGTGGAGAGGATGTTTCCTATAGTGGGGGGAGTCTAGGACCAGAGGACACAGATAGAGTGGATGTGGAGAGGATGTTTCCTATAGTGGGGAGTCTAGGACCAGAGGGCACAGATAGAATGGATGTGGAGAGGATATTTGCTATCATGGGGGAGTCTAGGACCAGAGGGCACAGATAGAGTGGATGTGGAGAGGATGTTTCCTATAGTGGGGGAGTCTCAGACCAGAGGACACAGATAGACTGGACGTGGAGAGGATGTTTCCTATAGTGGGGGAGTCTAGGACCAGAGGACACAGATAGAGTGGATGTGGAGAGGATGTTTCCTATAGTGGGGAAGTCTCGGAGCAGAGGTCACAGATAGAGTGGATGTGGAGAGGATGTTTCCTATAGTGGGGGAGTCTCGGACCAGAGGACACAGATAGAGTGGATGTGGAGAGGATGTTTCTTACAGTGGGGGGAGTCTAGGACCAGAGGACACAGATAGAGTGGATGTGGAGAGGATGTTTCCTATAGTGGGGGAGTCTAGGACCAGAGGACACAGATAGAGTGGATGTGGAGAGGATGTTTCCTATGGTGGGGGAGTCTAGGACCAGAGGACACAGATAGAGTGGATGTGGGGAGGATGTTTCCTGTAGTGGGATAGTCTAGGACCGGAGGGCACAGATAGAGTGGATGTGTGGAGGGAATTTCCCATAGTGGGGGAGTCTAGGACTAGAGGACTCAGATAGAGTGGACGTGGAGAGGATGTTTCCTGTAGTGGGGGGAGTCTAGGACCAGAGGACACAGATAGAGTGGATGTGGAGAGGATGTTTCCTATAGTGGGGAGTCTGGGACCAGAGGGCACAGATAGAATGGATGTGGAGAGGATATTTGCTATCCTGAGGGAGTCTAGGACCAGAGGGCACAGATAGAGTGGATGTGGAGAGGATGTTTCCTGTAGTGGGGGAGTCTCAGACCAGACGACACAGATAGACTGGACGTGGAGAGGATGTTTCCTATAGTGGGGGAGTCTAGGACCAGAGGACACAGATAGAGTGGATGCAGAGAGGATGTTTCCTATAGTGGGGGGAGTCTAGGACCAGAGAGCACAGATAGAGTGGATGTGGAGAGGATGTTTCCCATGGTGGGGGAGTCTAGGACCAGAGGGCCCGGATAGAGTGGATGTGGAGAGGATATTTCCTATAGTGGGGGGAGTCTAGGACTAGAGGACACAGATAGAGTGGATGTGGAGAGGATGTTTCCTATGGTGGGGGAGTCTAGGACCAGAGGACACAGATAGAGTGGATGTGGGGAGGATGTTTCCTGTAGTGGGGTAGTCTAGGACCAGAGGGCACAGATAGAGTGGATGTGGGGAGGGAATTTCCCATAGTGGGGGAGTCTAGGACTAGAGGACACAGATAGAGTGGACGTGGAGAGGATGTTTCCTATAGTGGGGGAGTCTAGGACCAGTGGGCACAGATAGAGTGGATGCGGAGAGAATGTTTCCCACGGTGGGGGAGTCTAGGACCAGAGGGTACAGATAGAGTGGATGCAGAGAGGACGTTTCGCATGGTGGGGGAGTCTAGGACCAGAGGACACAGATAGAGTGGATGCAGAGAGGATGTTTCCTATAGTGGGGGGAGTCTCAGACCAGAGGACACAGATAGACTGGACGTGGAGAGGATGTTTCCTATAGTGGGGGAGTCTAGGACCAGAGGACACAGATAGAGTGGATGTGGAGAGGATGTTTCCTATAGTGGGGAGTCTAGGACCAGAGGGCACAGATAGAATGGATGTGGAGAGGATATTTGCTATCCTGAGGGAGTCTAGGACCAGAGGGCACAGATAGAGTGGATGTGGAGAGGATGTTTCCTATAGTGGGGGAGTCTCAGACCAGAGGACACAGATAGACTGGACGTGGAGAGGATGTTTCCTATAGTGGGGGAGTCTAGGACCAGAGGACACAGATAGAGTGGATGTGGAGAGGATGTTTCCTATAGTGGGGAAGTCTCGGACCAGAGGTCACAGATAGAGTGGATGTGGAGAGGATGTTTCCTATAGTGGGGGAGTCTAGGACCAGAGGACACAGATAGAGTGGATGTGGAGAGGATGTTTCTTACAGTGGGGGGAGTCTAGGACCAGAGGACACAGATAGAGTGGATGTGGAGAGGATGTTTCCTATAGTGGGGGAGTCTAGGACCAGAGGACACAGATAGAGTGGATGCGGAGAGGATGTTTCCCACGGTGGGGGAGTCTAGGACCAGAGGGCACAGATAGAGTGGATGCAGAGAGGACGTTTCCCATGGTGGGGGAGTCTAGGACCAGAGGACACAGATAGAGTGGATGCAGAGAGGATGTTTCCTATAGTGGGGGGAGTCTAGGACCAGAGAGCACAGATAGAATAGATGTGGAGAGGATATTTCCTATAGTGGGGAGTCTAGGACCAGAGGGCACAGATAGAATGGATGTGGAGAGGATATTTGCTATCATGAGGGAGTCTAGGATCAGAGGGCACAGATAGAGTGGATGTGGAGATGATATTTCCTATAGTGGGGGAGTCTCAGACCAGAGGACACAGATAGACTGGACGTGGAGAGGATGTTTCTTACAGTGGGGGGAGTCTAGGACCAGAGGACACAGATAGAGTGGATGTGGAGAGGATGTTTCCTATAGTGGGGGATTCTAGGACCAGAGGACACAGATAGAGTGGATGTGTAGAGGATGTTTCCTATGGTGTGGGAGTCTAGGACCAGAGGACACAGATAGAGTGGATGTGGGGAGGATGTTTCCTGTAGTGGGGTAGTCTAGGACCAGAGGGCACAGATAGAGTGGATGTGGGGAGGGAATTTCCCATAGTGGGGGAGACTAGGACTAGAGGACACAGATAGAGTGGACGTGGAGAGGATGTTTCCTATAGTGGGGGAGTCTAGGACCAGAGGGCACAGATAGAGTGGATGCGGAGAGGATGTTTCCCACGGTGGGGGAGTCTAGGACCAGAGGACACAGATAGAGTGGATGCAGAGAGGATGTTTCCTACAGTGGGGGGAGTCTCGGAGCAGAGAGCACAGATAGAATAGATGTGTAGAGGATGTTTCCTATAGTGGGGGGAGTCTAGGACCAGAGGACACAGATAGAGTGGATGTGGAGAGGATGTTTCCTATAGTGGGGAGTCTAGGACCAGAGGGCACAGATAGAATGGATGTGGAGAGGATATTTGCTATCATGGGGGAGTCTAGGACCAGAGGGCACAGATAGAGTGGATGTGGAGAGGATGTTTCCTATAGTGGGGGAGTCTCAGACCAGAGGACACAGATAGACTGGACGTGGAGAGGATGTTTCCTATAGTGGGGGAGTCTAGGACCAGAGGACACAGATAGAGTGGATGTGGAGAGGATGTTTCCTAGAGTGGGGAAGTCTCGGAGCAGAGGTCACAGATAGAGTGGATGTGGAGAGGATGTTTCCTATAGTGGGGGAGTCTCGGACCAGAGGACACAGATAGAGTGGATGTGGAGAGGATGTTTCTTACAGTGGGGGGAGTCTAGGACCAGAGGACACAGATAGAGTGGATGTGGAGAGGATGTTTCCTATAGTGGGGGAGTCTAGGACCAGAGGACACAGATAGAGTGGATGTGGAGAGGATGTTTCCTATGGTGGGGGAGTCTAGGACCAGAGGACACAGATAGAGTGGATGTGGGGAGGATGTTTCCTGTAGTGGGATAGTCTAGGACCGGAGGGCACAGATAGAGTGGATGTGTGGAGGGAATTTCCCATAGTGGGGGAGTCTAGGACTAGAGGACTCAGATAGAGTGGACGTGGAGAGGATGTTTCCTGTAGTGGGGGGAGTCTAGGACCAGAGGACACAGATAGAGTGGATGTGGAGAGGATGTTTCCTATAGTGGGGAGTCTGGGACCAGAGGGCACAGATAGAATGGATGTGGAGAGGATATTTGCTATCCTGAGGGAGTCTAGGACCAGAGGGCACAGATAGAGTGGATGTGGAGAGGATGTTTCCTGTAGTGGGGGAGTCTCAGACCAGAGGACACAGATAGACTGGACGTGGAGAGGATGTTTCCTATAGTGGGGGAGTCTAGGACCAGAGGACACAGATAGAGTGGATGCAGAGAGGATGTTTCCTATAGTGGGGGGAGTCTAGGACCAGAGAGCACAGATAGAGTGGATGTGGAGAGGATGTTTCCCATGGTGGGGGAGTCTAGGACCAGAGGGCCCGGATAGAGTGGATGTGGAGAGGATATTTCCTATAGTGGGGGGAGTCTAGGACTAGAGGACACAGATAGAGTGGATGCAGAGAGGATGTTTCCTACAGTGGGGGGAGTCTCGGAGCAGAGAGCACTGATAGAATAGATGTGGAGAGGATGTTTCCTATAGTGGGGGGAGTCTAGGACCAGAGGACACAGATAGAGTGGATGTGGAGAGGATGTTTCCTATAGTGGGGAGTCTAGGACCAGAGGGCACAGATAGAATGGATGTGGAGAGGATATTTGCTATCATGGGGGAGTCTAGGACCAGAGGGCACAGATAGAGTGGATGTGGAGAGGATGTTTCCTATAGTGGGGGAGTCTCAGACCAGAGGACACAGATAGACTGGACGTGGAGAGGATGTTTCCTATAGTGGGGGAGTCTAGGACCAGAGGACACAGATAGAGTGGATGTGGAGAGGATGTTTCCTATAGTGGGGAAGTCTCGGAGCAGAGGTCACAGATAGAGTGGATGTGGAGAGGATGTTTCCTATAGTGGGGGAGTCTCGGACCAGAGGACACAGATAGAGTGGATGTGGAGAGGATGTTTCTTACAGTGGGGGGAGTCTAGGACCAGAGGACACAGATAGAGTGGATGTGGAGAGGATGTTTCCTATAGTGGGGGAGTCTAGGACCAGAGGACACAGATAGAGTGGATGTGGAGAGGATGTTTCCTATGGTGGGGGAGTCTAGGACCAGAGGACACAGATAGAGTGGATGTGGGGAGGATGTTTCCTGTAGTGGGATAGTCTAGGACCGGAGGGCACAGATAGAGTGGATGTGTGGAGGGAATTTCCCATAGTGGGGGAGTCTAGGACTAGAGGACTCAGATAGAGTGGACGTGGAGAGGATGTTTCCTGTAGTGGGGGGAGTCTAGGACCAGAGGACACAGATAGAGTGGATGTGGAGAGGATGTTTCCTATAGTGGGGAGTCTGGGACCAGAGGGCACAGATAGAATGGATGTGGAGAGGATATTTGCTATCCTGAGGGAGTCTAGGACCAGAGGGCACAGATAGAGTGGATGTGGAGAGGATGTTTCCTGTAGTGGGGGAGTCTCAGACCAGACGACACAGATAGACTGGACGTGGAGAGGATGTTTCCTATAGTGGGGGAGTCTAGGACCAGAGGACACAGATAGAGTGGATGCAGAGAGGATGTTTCCTATAGTGGGGGGAGTCTAGGACCAGAGAGCACAGATAGAGTGGATGTGGAGAGGATGTTTCCCATGGTGGGGGAGTCTAGGACCAGAGGGCCCGGATAGAGTGGATGTGGAGAGGATATTTCCTATAGTGGGGGGAGTCTAGGACTAGAGGACACAGATAGAGTGGATGTGGAGAGGATGTTTCCTATGGTGGGGGAGTCTAGGACCAGAGGACACAGATAGAGTGGATGTGGGGAGGATGTTTCCTGTAGTGGGGTAGTCTAGGACCAGAGGGCACAGATAGAGTGGATGTGGGGAGGGAATTTCCCATAGTGGGGGAGTCTAGGACTAGAGGACACTGATAGAGTGGACGTGGAGAGGATGTTTCCTATAGTGGGGGAGTCTAGGACCAGAGGGCACAGATAGAGTGGATGCGGAGAGGATGTTTCCCACGGTGGGGGAGTCTAGGACCAGAGGGCACAGATAGAGTGGATGCAGAGAGGACGTTTCCCATGGTGGGGGAGTCTAGGACCAGAGGACACAGATAGAGTGGATGCAGAGAGGATGTTTCCTATAGTGGGGGAGTCTCAGACCAGAGGACACAGATAGACTGGACGTGGAGAGGATTTTTCCTATAGTGGGGGAGTCTAGGACCAGAGGACACAGATAGAGTGGATGTGGAGAGGATGTTTCCTATAGTGGGGAGTCTAGGACCAGAGGGCCCAGATAGAATGGATGTGGAGAGGATATTTGCTATCATGAGGGAGTCTAGGATCAGAGGGCACAGATAGAGTGGATGTGTAGATGATGTTTCCTATAGTGGGGGAGTCTCAGACCAGAGGACACAGATAGACTGGACGTGGAGAGGATGTTTCCTATAGTGGGGGAGTCTAGGACCAGAGGACACAGATAGAGTGGATGTGGAGAGGATGTTTCCTATAGTGGGGAAGTCTCGGACCAGAGGTCACAGATAGAATAGATGTGGAGAGGATATTTCCTATAGTGGGGAGTCTAGGACCAGAGGGCACAGATAGAATGGATGTGGAGAGGATATTTGCTATCATGAGGGAGTCTAGGATCAGAGGGCACAGATAGAGTGGATGTGGAGATGATGTTTCCTATAGTGGGGGAGTCTCAGACCAGAGGACACAGATAGACTGGACGTGGAGAGGATGTTTCTTACAGTGGGGGGAGTCTAGGACCAGAGGACACAGATAGAGTGGATGTGGAGAGGATGTTTCCTATAGTGGGGGAGTCTAGGACCAGAGGACACAGATAGAGTGGATGTGTAGAGGATGTTTCCTATGGTGTGGGAGTCTAGGACCAGAGGACACAGATAGAGTGGATGTGGGGAGGATGTTTCCTGTAGTGGGGTAGTCTAGGACCAGAGGGCACAGATAGAGTGGATGTGGGGAGGGAATTTCCCATAGTGGGGGAGACTAGGACTAGAGGACACAGATAGAGTGGACGTGGAGAGGATATGTTTCCTATAGTGGGGGAGTCTAGGACCAGAGGGCACAGATAGAGTGGATGCGGAGAGGATGTTTCCCACGGTGGGGGAGTCTAGGACCAGAGGACACAGATAGAGTGGATGCAGAGAGGATGTTTCCTACAGTGGGGGGAGTCTCGGAGCAGAGAGCACAGATAGAATAGATGTGGAGAGGATGTTTCCTATAGTGGGGGGAGTCTAGGACCAGAGGACACAGATAGAGTGGATGTGGAGAGGATGTTTCCTATAGTGGGGAGTCTAGGACCAGAGGGCACAGATAGAATGGATGTGGAGAGGATATTTGCTATCATGGGGGAGTCTAGGACCAGAGGGCACAGATAGAGTGGATGTGGAGAGGATGTTTCCTATAGTGGGGGAGTCTCAGACCAGAGGACACAGATAGACTGGACGTGGAGAGGATGTTTCCTATAGTGGGGGAGTCTAGGACCAGAGGACACAGATAGAGTGGATGTGGAGAGGATGTTTCCTATAGTGGGGAAGTCTCGGAGCAGAGGTCACAGATAGAGTGGATGTGGAGAGGATGTTTCCTATAGTGGGGGAGTCTCGGACCAGAGGACACAGATAGAGTGGATGTGGAGAGGATGTTTCTTACAGTGGGGGGAGTCTAGGACCAGAGGACACAGATAGAGTGGATGTGGAGAGGATGTTTCCTATAGTGGGGGAGTCTAGGACCAGAGGACACAGATAGAGTGGATGTGGAGAGGATGTTTCCTATGGTGGGGGAGTCTAGGACCAGAGGACACAGATAGAGTGGATGTGGGGAGGATGTTTCCTGTAGTGGGATAGTCTAGGACCGGAGGGCACAGATAGAGTGGATGTGTGGAGGGAATTTCCCATAGTGGGGGAGTCTAGGACTAGAGGACTCAGATAGAGTGGACGTGGAGAGGATGTTTCCTGTAGTGGGGGGAGTCTAGGACCAGAGGACACAGATAGAGTGGATGTGGAGAGGATGTTTCCTATAGTGGGGAGTCTGGGACCAGAGGGCACAGATAGAATGGATGTGGAGAGGATATTTGCTATCCTGAGGGAGTCTAGGACCAGAGGGCACAGATAGAGTGGATGTGGAGAGGATGTTTCCTGTAGTGGGGGAGTCTCAGACCAGACGACACAGATAGACTGGACGTGGAGAGGATGTTTCCTATAGTGGGGGAGTCTAGGACCAGAGGACACAGATAGAGTGGATGCAGAGAGGATGTTTCCTATAGTGGGGGGAGTCTAGGACCAGAGAGCACAGATAGAGTGGATGTGGAGAGGATGTTTCCCATGGTGGGGGAGTCTAGGACCAGAGGGCCCGGATAGAGTGGATGTGGAGAGGATATTTCCTATAGTGGGGGGAGTCTAGGACTAGAGGACACAGATAGAGTGGATGTGGAGAGGATGTTTCCTATGGTGGGGGAGTCTAGGACCAGAGGACACAGATAGAGTGGATGTGGGGAGGATGTTTCCTGTAGTGGGGTAGTCTAGGACCAGAGGGCACAGATAGAGTGGATGTGGGGAGGGAATTTCCCATAGTGGGGGAGTCTAGGACTAGAGGACACTGATAGAGTGGACGTGGAGAGGATGTTTCCTATAGTGGGGGAGTCTAGGACCAGAGGGCACAGATAGAGTGGATGCGGAGAGGATGTTTCCCACGGTGGGGGAGTCTAGGACCAGAGGGCACAGATAGAGTGGATGCAGAGAGGACGTTTCCCATGGTGGGGGCGTCTAGGACCAGAGGACACAGATAGAGTGGATGCAGAGAGGATGTTTCCTATAGTGGGGGAGTCTCAGACCAGAGGACACAGATAGACTGGACGTGGAGAGGATTTTTCCTATAGTGGGGGAGTCTAGGACCAGAGGACACAGATAGAGTGGATGTGGAGAGGATGTTTCCTATAGTGGGGAGTCTAGGCCCAGAGGTCCCAGATAGAATGGATGTGGAGAGGATATTTGCTATCATGAGGGAGTCTAGGATCAGAGGGCACAGATAGAGTGGATGTGTAGATGATGTTTCCTATAGTGGGGGAGTCTCAGACCAGAGGACACAGATAGACTGGACGTGGAGAGGATGTTTCCTATAGTGGGGGAGTCTAGGACCAGAGGACACAGATAGAGTGGATGTGGAGAGGATGTTTCCTATAGTGGGGAAGTCTCGGACCAGAGGTCACAGATAGAGTGGATGTGGAGAGGATGTTTCCTATAGTGGGGGAGTCTCGGACCGGAGGACACAGATAGAGTGGATGTGGAGAGGATGTTTCTTACAGTGGGGGGAGTCTAGGACCAGAGGACACAGATAGAGTGGACGTGGAGAGGATGTTTCCTATAGTGGGGGAGTCTAGGACCAGAGGGCACAGATAGAGTGGATGCGGAGAGGATGTTTCCCACGGTGGGGGAGTCTAGGACCAGAGGGCACAGATAGAGTGGATGCAGAGAGGACGTTTCCCATGGTGGGGGAGTCTAGGACCAGAGGACACAGATAGAGTGGATGCAGAGAGGATGTTTCCTATAGTGGGGGGAGTCTAGGACCAGAGAGCACAGATAGAATAGATGTGGAGAGGATATTTCCTATAGTGGGGAGTCTAGGACCAGAGGGCACAGATAGAATGGATGTGGAGAGGATATTTGCTATCATGAGGGAGTCTAGGATCAGAGGGCACAGATAGAGTGGATGTGGAGATGATATTTCCTATAGTGGGGGAGTCTCAGACCAGAGGACACAGATAGACTGGACGTGGAGAGGATGTTTCTTACAGTGGGGGGAGTCTAGGACCAGAGGACACAGATAGAGTGGATGTGGAGAGGATGTTTCCTATAGTGGGGGATTCTAGGACCAGAGGACACAGATAGAGTGGATGTGTAGAGGATGTTTCCTATGGTGTGGGAGTCTAGGACCAGAGGACACAGATAGAGTGGATGTGGGGAGGATGTTTCCTGTAGTGGGGTAGTCTAGGACCAGAGGGCACAGATAGAGTGGATGTGGGGAGGGAATTTCCCATAGTGGGGGAGACTAGGACTAGAGGACACAGATAGAGTGGACGTGGAGAGGATGTTTCCTATAGTGGGGGAGTCTAGGACCAGAGGGCACAGATAGAGTGGATGCGGAGAGGATGTTTCCCACGGTGGGGGAGTCTAGGACCAGAGGACACAGATAGAGTGGATGCAGAGAGGATGTTTCCTACAGTGGGGGGAGTCTCGGAGCAGAGAGCACAGATAGAATAGATGTGTAGAGGATGTTTCCTATAGTGGGGGGAGTCTAGGACCAGAGGACACAGATAGAGTGGATGTGGAGAGGATGTTTCCTATAGTGGGGAGTCTAGGACCAGAGGGCACAGATAGAATGGATGTGGAGAGGATATTTGCTATCATGGGGGAGTCTAGGACCAGAGGGCACAGATAGAGTGGATGTGGAGAGGATGTTTCCTATAGTGGGGGAGTCTCAGACCAGAGGACACAGATAGACTGGACGTGGAGAGGATGTTTCCTATAGTGGGGGAGTCTAGGACCAGAGGACACAGATAGAGTGGATGTGGAGAGGATGTTTCCTAGAGTGGGGAAGTCTCGGAGCAGAGGTCACAGATAGAGTGGATGTGGAGAGGATGTTTCCTATAGTGGGGGAGTCTCGGACCAGAGGACACAGATAGAGTGGATGTGGAGAGGATGTTTCTTACAGTGGGGGGAGTCTAGGACCAGAGGACACAGATAGAGTGGATGTGGAGAGGATGTTTCCTATAGTGGGGGAGTCTAGGACCAGAGGACACAGATAGAGTGGATGTGGAGAGGATGTTTCCTATGGTGGGGGAGTCTAGGACCAGAGGACACAGATAGAGTGGATGTGGGGAGGATGTTTCCTGTAGTGGGATAGTCTAGGACCGGAGGGCACAGATAGAGTGGATGTGTGGAGGGAATTTCCCATAGTGGGGGAGTCTAGGACTAGAGGACTCAGATAGAGTGGACGTGGAGAGGATGTTTCCTGTAGTGGGGGGAGTCTAGGACCAGAGGACACAGATAGAGTGGATGTGGAGAGGATGTTTCCTATAGTGGGGAGTCTGGGACCAGAGGGCACAGATAGAATGGATGTGGAGAGGATATTTGCTATCCTGAGGGAGTCTAGGACCAGAGGGCACAGATAGAGTGGATGTGGAGAGGATGTTTCCTGTAGTGGGGGAGTCTCAGACCAGACGACACAGATAGACTGGACGTGGAGAGGATGTTTCCTATAGTGGGGGAGTCTAGGACCAGAGGACACAGATAGAGTGGATGCAGAGAGGATGTTTCCTATAGTGGGGGGAGTCTAGGACCAGAGAGCACAGATAGAGTGGATGTGGAGAGGATGTTTCCCATGGTGGGGGAGTCTAGGACCAGAGGGCCCGGATAGAGTGGATGTGGAGAGGATATTTCCTATAGTGGGGGGAGTCTAGGACTAGAGGACACAGATAGAGTGGATGTGGAGAGGATGTTTCCTATGGTGGGGGAGTCTAGGACCAGAGGACACAGATAGAGTGGATGTGGGGAGGATGTTTCCTGTAGTGGGGTAGTCTAGGACCAGAGGGCACAGATAGAGTGGATGTGGGGAGGGAATTTCCCATAGTGGGGGAGTCTAGGACTAGAGGACACTGATAGAGTGGACGTGGAGAGGATGTTTCCTATAGTGGGGGAGTCTAGGACCAGAGGGCACAGATAGAGTGGATGCGGAGAGGATGTTTCCCACGGTGGGGGAGTCTAGGACCAGAGGGCACAGATAGAGTGGATGCAGAGAGGACGTTTCCCATGGTGGGGGAGTCTAGGACCAGAGGACACAGATAGAGTGGATGCAGAGAGGATGTTTCCTATAGTGGGGGAGTCTCAGACCAGAGGACACAGATAGACTGGACGTGGAGAGGATTTTTCCTATAGTGGGGGAGTCTAGGACCAGAGGACACAGATAGAGTGGATGTGGAGAGGATGTTTCCTATAGTGGGGAGTCTAGGACCAGAGGGCCCAGATAGAATGGATGTGGAGAGGATATTTGCTATCATGAGGGAGTCTAGGATCAGAGGGCACAGATAGAGTGGATGTGTAGATGATGTTTCCTATAGTGGGGGAGTCTCAGACCAGAGGACACAGATAGACTGGACGTGGAGAGGATGTTTCCTATAGTGGGGGAGTCTAGGACCAGAGGACACAGATAGAGTGGATGTGGAGAGGATGTTTCCTATAGTGGGGAAGTCTCGGACCAGAGGTCACAGATAGAGTGGATGTGGAGAGGATGTTTCCTATAGTGGGGGAGTCTCGGACCGGAGGACACAGATAGAGTGGATGTGGAGAGGATGTTTCTTACAGTGGGGGGAGTCTAGGACCAGAGGACACAGATAGAGTGGATGTGGAGAGGATGTTTCCTATAGTGGGGGAGTCTAGGACCAGAGGACACAGATAGAGTGGATGTGGAGAGGATGTTTCCTATGGTGGGGGAGTCTAGGACCAGAGGACACAGATAGAGTGGATGTGGGGAGGATGTTTCCTGTAGTGGGGTAGTCTAGGACCAGAGGGCACAGATAGAGTGGATGTGTGGAGGGAATTTCCGATAGTGGGGGAGTCTAGGACTAGAGGACACAGATAGAGTGGACGTGGAGAGGATGTTTCCTGTAGTGGGGGGAGTCTAGGACCAGAGGGCACGGATAGAGTGGATGTAGAGAGGATTTTTCCTATAGTAGGGGAGTCTAGGACCGGAGGACACAGATAGAGTGGATGTGGAGAGGATGTTTCCTATAGTGGGGGAGTCTCGGACCAGAGGACATAGATAGAGTGGATGTGGAGAGGATGTTTCCTATAGTTGGGGGGGTCTAGGACCAGAGGGCACAGCCTCAGAGGGATATCCATTTCGAATAGAGATGAGGATGAATTTCTTCAGCCAGACAGAGGTAAATTTGTGGAATTCATTGCCCCAGGCAGAAGTGAAGGCCACATCACTGGGTACATTTAAGGCGTAGGTTGATAGGTTCTTGATTGGTTAGAGAGTGAAAAATTACGGGGAGACGGCAGGAGACTGGAGGCAGAGTGGGAAAATGGATCAGCCATGATGAAATGGCGGAGCAGACTCGATGGGCGAAATAGCCTATTATTCTGTTCCTGTATCTTATCGCTCAAGGCAGCCATTCCACGGAGGCAGTGAGAGAGAGAGACGCCCTGCACGTGGACTTGCATCTGATGTGACGTTTATCTCTTTTTGGGCAGTTTTCCAGTTACATCGTGGCGCAGGTCGAGCAGGGCAAAGGTCGCCTCTCGCCGACCGAGGAGCCCGACAAGCTGATACGGGACATGTTCGGCAACCAGGACCGCAACAAGGACGGCAAGATCACCGCCGACGAGCTGAAACTGAAGTCGGAGGAGGACTCTGAGCGCCGTGTGAAGGACGAACTTTGAAGAACACCCCCTCCCTCCCCCTCGCTCCCCGCCGCAGGTAGCCTGCGAGCAGTGCACTGGTTGGAACTGGTCTCCCCTACTCCGATCTGCTGCTTCAGTCGGATTCTGTCCGCCTTCCTTTGCCTTTCCGAGTTCCAAGTTCATCGTCTTTCGAACGTACGCAGCTGAGCGAAACATCGATCCTCCAGAAGCTCGGGCCTTGCGCCCTGAATTTCCTGGTTCTCCTGCACCGCGACCGGCCAGAGGGTGAGGGCAGCTGAAATGCTTAACGGTCGACCCCGTCTTTTTTTTTTTATTTTTAGTTTTTGTTTTTAAGTCGGGGGTTTGAGCAGGGAGTGGGGTTTGAAGTCCCCAGGAGCCGAATCGAGCGACCTGGCGCCTGGTGGTCTCAGGAGGCCTGCAGCCGAGGGATGTGTCAACGTGGACAGAGTGGCCGGTCTTGGCCTGAGCCCCCTCCCATTTCTGAAGCACCCACCGCCCGAACTGGCTCCTTGAAGTACAGCCCACAAACAGGCCCTTCAGCCCGTCTAGTCTGTGCCGAACTGCTGTTCTGCTTTGACCCTTCGACTCTCAATGGGACCACGCAACCCTCCCTACCCTCCATGTACCTATCCAGACTTCTCCTAAACGTTGGTAGTTGACCCAGCATCCACCAACTCGTGCTGGCAGCTGGTTCCACACCCTCGCCGCCCTCTTGAGTCAAGAAGGTCCCCCTCTTGTTCCCCTTAGAGCATTTCACCTTTCACCCTTAGCCCATGACCTCCAGTTCTTGCCTCACCCGACCTCAGTGGGGGGAGAAATGCCTGCTTTCCATTTACCCCATCTATACCCCTCATAATACCTGAGAGCCCATTAAGTAGATCAACAGAACCAAGACCATTATCCCCGACCGCGAGGGATAGCCACCACCACGACCCCTCATAATTTTGTCTACCTGTCAAATCTCTCCCCCCGCCCCGCATTCTCCTACGCTCCAGAGAATATAGTCCTGACCCGTACAATCTGACCCCCGCCGCCCCCCGCCCCGTAACTCCCCGCCCGCGACATTCCCTGTGCTCCTTCCCCTTGGCTTCGTCTTGCTTTGGTCCGTGTGTGTGTGTGTGTGTGTGTGTGTGTGTGTGTGTGTGTGTGTGTGTGTGGATTTCGTGTTCCCCCGAGGTTTCTTTGGAAGAAGCGGCCGCTGCTTTGTAGTGAGGGGTTAGCACTGTGTATGTAGCAAGGACGTGCGTTGGAGAACTCCCGGTTGTTTGAGAAAGTTTAAATAAAAATGGTTTCTTAGTAAAAAAAAAATTAGGTGGCTTTGGACTGAATAGTTGGATCTCACAATGCACCGTATTCATGAATTCATTCAGTAATTTAGTTTAGAGCACAGGCCCGTCTGGTTCAACCATCCGTTTAACAGCTCACTTAATCACGGGACAGTTTACAATGACTAATTAACCCACCAACCGGGCAGTCAATTGTCCGCCGTGTGGCGAAACTACACTTGACCTCTCTCGCATCTTGACCTGCTAAGCCCTGCTCTGGCCCACCGCAGTGACCTGATCGACCACGAGGCACAGGAGCAGAATTAGGGCCGTTCAGCCCGCCGAGTCTGACGGCCGATTGACTATCCCTCTCAGCCCCGTAACCTTTGACGCCCTGACTCACCGTGAACCGACCGACCTCCGCTCTAAGTGCACCCGATCCCTCAGCCCCCCCGACCGCCGTCCGCGGCAACGGATCCCGCTTACTGACTCGCTGAAGAAACTCCCTCTCACCCGAGGACTTGAGTGCAGGCACGAATGCTCTGGCTGATGAAACAAAGGGGCTGATTTAACCCCGTTCTCCCCGTAACCCTGAATCAAGTACCCCCAGCCACCTGGGCTCTACAGCCGTCCGTGGCCATGGATTCCAACCGACTCTCACCACCCACCTTCTGGCCGCAGAAATGCCTCCTCTTCCCGAACTCTCGCCAGTGCCAGCCCGATTGAGGGGGGGGGGGCGGGGAGCCAAAACTGCTCACGTTACTCCAAACGCCGTCCATGTCAATGGACTCCGGCAGACTCACCACCCTCTGCCGAGATAAATTCTTCCTCCGCTCCGGTCCGAAGGGACGTCCTTCCGTGATGGTACTGGGGTCAAAGCAACACTCACAACACGCTGGAGGAACTCAGCAGGTCAGGCAGCATCCGTGGAAACGATCAGTCAACGTTTCGGGCCAGAACCCTTCATCAGGACTGAAGAGGGAAGGGGCAGAGGCCCTATAAAGAAGGTGAGGGGAGGGTGGGAAGGAGGAGGCTGGTAGGTTCCAGGTGGAAAAACTCAGTAAGGGGAAAGATAAAGGGGTGGGGGAGGGGAGGCAGGAAAGGTGAAGGAGGAATAGGGGAAAACACAATGGGTAGTAGAAGGAGGTGGAAACATGAGGGAGGTGATAGGCAGCTGGGGGAGGGGGCAGAGTGAAATAGGGATAGGGGAAGGGAGGGGGAGGGAATTACCGGAAGTTGGAGAATTCTATGTTCATACCAAGGGGCTGGAGACTACCTAGACGGTATATGAGGTGTTGCTCCTCCAACCTGAGTTTAGCCTCATCATGGCAGTAGAGGAGGCCATGTATGGACATATCCGAATGGGAGTGGGAAGCCAATGGGTATATCCATACATGGCCTCCTCTACTGCTGGTAATCAACTTCCGGTAATTCCCTTCCCCCATCCCAGTTTCACTCTGCCCCCTCCCCCAGCTGCCTATCACCTCCCTCACGGTTCCGCCTCCTTCTCCTACCCATTGTGTTTTCCCCTATTCCTTCTTCACCTTTCCTGCCTATCACCTCCCTGCTTCCCCTCCCTCACCCATTTATCTTTCCCCTTACTGGTTTTTCACCTGATACCCACCAGCCTTCTCCTTCCCACCCTCTCCCCACCTTCTTTACAGGGCCTCTGCCCCTTCCCCCTACAGTCCTGACGAAGGGTTCCGGCCCGAAACGTTGACTGATCG
>NC_086128.1:66305052-66310052 GCF_963921235.1 Mobula hypostoma | reverse complement strand
AATTTATGAGGGGAAGACACTCCTGCTAACACCCACATCTATCACTCAGATTTTTAAAATTATTTAATAAAGGCTTCCAGCCCTTCAACCTATGCCACCTAGCAATCCCCCAATTTACTACCAGCCTAATCACGGGGACAAGTGACAATGACCAATTAACAACGTCTTTGGACTGTGGAGGAAACCGGAGCACCCGGAGGAAACCCACGCGGGGTCACGGGGGGAAGAAAGTACAAACTCCATAAAGGCGGCGGCGGGAATCGAACCCGGGTCGCAGGTGCTGGGAAGAGTTGGGCGAACCGCTAGGCTATCGTGCCGCCCCACCTCTTTCATCCAGGGGTTGGATAGGACAGGTGAGGAGGACCCGTGTCGATTCCCCTCCCTCCCCTCCATTCAGGGCCCCAAACAGTCCTTCCAGGTGAGGCAACACCTCACCTGCGAATCTATATCCGGCGCTCCTGGTACAGCTCCCTGGTACGTTGGTGAGACCTGGTGTAGATTTGGCGTGTGGGGTTGGTGGTGGGGGGGGGGAGGGTGGACTGCGTTGAGTTGTTCAGCTCCATCCACAAAAGGCAGAATTTCCTGGCGGCCAGCCGTTTCAATTCCTATCCCCATTTCCCATTCCGATCTGTCAGTCCATGGCCTCCTCTGCTGCCACAATGAGACCACTCACAGGTTGGCAGAGCCACCCCTCATATTCCGTCTGGGTAGCCTCCAACCTGATGGCAGGAACATCGATTTCTCCAACTTCCGGTAATTTTCCGCCACCCGCCTTTCCTCTTTCTCTATTCCCCTCTCTTACCTCTTCTCCTCATCTGCCTATCACCTCTCCCTGGTGCCCCTCCTCCTTCCCTTTCTCCCCTGGGCCCGCTCTCCCCTCCCATCCGATTCCTTCTTCTCCAGCCCTTTGCCTTTTCCACCCATCTCCTCCCAGTTTCCCACTTCCTTCCCCCTGGTTTCACCCATCACCTTTCAGCTTGGCCTCCTTGCCCTCCCCCACCTTCTTCTTCTGGCACCTCCCCCCCCCTCCCAAACTTCCTTTCCAGTCCTGATGAAGACTCTCAGTCAGAAGCATCGACTGGTTATTCCTCTCCATAGACACTGCCTGACCTGCCGAGATTCTCCAGCATTTTGCGTGTGTGTGCGGTTTGTTGTGGGTTTCCAGCGTCTGCAGAATATGTTTATCCTAACCCCTCCCTATGGGAAAATTAATCCCACTGTAAAACACAAAATGCTGGAGGACTCCTGGTGATGAATGTTCTTGGTTCAAAACGTCGACCGTTTCGTCCTCTCCATAGGCGCCGCCTGACCTGTTGATCTCTCCCTCCAGCATTTTGTGTGTCCCGCGTTTCTGCGCAGGGGAGCGGCGGCTTCCTCGGATGAAACCGCCGGACGTCTCGCCAAGCCCGGGTTAGCAGAGGGAAGCTCTTGCCTCCTGAGCGTGCGTCTCTAGCTCTCCCCGCCTGCATGCAGGGATGGGGCGGGCTGCAGGACGTGATCCAGAATTGCGTTCACCACCTCCAGTGTCTCGTCGTTCACCAGGACGATGTCAAAGGAGGCCATGTATTTCTCCAGGAACTGATCGACCTGCAGGCGCAGAACAGAGGAAGAGTATTGATTTAAAATTTTTATTTAAATTTAGAGCTACAGGCCAACGAACCCCCGCTGGCCAATTACACCCCAATGGCCGACTGGCATGTATATCTTTGGTATTTGGGAGGATGGGCTTCTGGTCTTGTCAGAATAGAGGGGCGCCCATTTAGAATGGAGATGAGGAGGAATTTCATCAGACAGACGGTGGTGAATCTGTGGAATTTATTGCCACAGGCAGCTGTGGAGGCCAAATCGCTGGGTGTATTTAAACCCAAGGTTGGTCATTCATTATTGACCATGTCATATGACATCATCATTATGTGCCGTGCTGTGCCATGTGACATCATCATTATGTGCTGTGGTGCATGACGTGGGCGATCACGGTGTCCATGATTGTTCTTGGCAAATTTTCCTACAGAAGTGGTTTGCCATCGTCTTCTTCTGGGCAGTGACTTCACAAGATGGATGATCCCCCCAGCCATTATCAACACTCTTCAGAGATTGCCTGCCTGGCGTCAGTGGTCGCATCACCAGGACTTGTGATCTGCACCGGCTGCTCATAAGACCGTCCACCACCTGATCCCACGGTTTCACCTGACCCTGATCGTAGGGCTAAGCAGGTGCTACACCTTGCCCAAGGGTGAACTGCAGGCGAGCGGAGGGAAGGAGAGCCTTACACGTCCTTTGGAAGAGACCTATCTCCAGCCCGCCAGGTTGATAGGTTCTTGATTGGATTATAAGACCATAAGGCATACAGTAAGTAGGAGCAGAACTAAGCCACTCAGCCCATCTAGATAGAGTGGATGTGGAGAGGATGTTTCCTATAGTGGGGGAGTCTAGGACCAGAGGGCACAGATAGAGTGGATGTGGAGAGGATGTTTCCTATAGTGGGGGAGTCTAGCACTAGAGGACACAGATAGAGTGGATGTGGAGAGGATGTTTCCTATAGTGGGGAGAGTCTAGGACCAGAGGGCACAGATAGAGTGGATGTGGAGAGGATGTTTCCTATAGTGGGGGAGTCTAGGACCAGAGGACACAGATAGAGTAGATGTGGAAGGGATGTTTCCTATAGTGGGGGAGTCTGGGACCAGAGGGCACAGATAGAGTGGATGTGGAGAGGATGTTTCCTATAGTGGGGGAGTCTAGGACAAGAGGACACAGATAGAGTGGATGTGTAGAGGATGTTTCCTATAGTGGGGGAGTCTAGGACAAGAGGACACAGATAGAGGGATGTGGAGAGGATGTTTCCTATAGTGGGGGAGTCTAGGACCAGAGGACACAGATAGAGTGGATGTGGAGAGGATGTTTCCTATAGTGGGGGAGTCTAGGACCAGAGGACACAGATAGAGTGGATGTGGAGAGGATGTTTCCTATAGTGGGGGAGTCCAGAACCAGAGGGCACAGATAGAGTGGATGTGGAGAGGATGTTTCCTATAGTGGGGGAGTCTAGGACCAGAGGACACAGATAGAGTGGATGTGGAGAGGATGTTTCCTACAGTGGGGGAGTCTAGGACCAGAGGACACAGATAGAGTGGATGTGGAGAGGATGTTTCCTATAGTGGGGGAGTCTAGGACGAGAGGACACAGATAGAGTGGATGTGGAGAGGATGTTTCCTATAGTGGGGGAGTCTAGGACTAGAGGACACAGATAGAGTGGATGTGGAGAGGATGTTTCCTATAGTGAGGGCGTCTAGCACCAGAGGACACAGATAGAGTGGATGTGGAGAGGATGTTTCCTACAGTGGGAGAGTCTAGGACCAGAGGACACAGATAGAGTGGATGTGGAAGGGATGTTTCCTACAGTGGGGGAGTCTGGGACCAGAGGGCACAGATAGAGTGGATGTGGAGAGGATGTTTCCTATAGTGGGGGAGTCTAGGACTAGAGGACACAGATAGAGTGGATGTGTAGAGGATGTTTCCTATAGTGGGGGAGTCTAGGACTAGAGGACACAGATAGAGGGATGTGGAGAGGATGTTTCCTATAGTGGGGGAGTCTAGGACCAGAGGACACAGATAGAGTGGATGTGGAGAGGATGTTTCCTATAGTGGGGGAGTCTAGGACCAGAGGGCACAGATAGAGTGGATGTGGAGAGGATGTTTCTTACAGTGGGGGAGTCTAGGACCAGAGGACACAGATAGAGTGGATGTGGAGAGGATGTTTCCTACAGTGGGGGAGTCTAGGACCAGAGGACACAGATAGAGTGGATGTGGAGAGGATGTTTCCTATAGTGGGGGAGTCTAGAACCAGAGGGCACAGATAGAGTGGATGTGGAGAGGATGTTTCCTACAGTGAGGGAGTCTAGGACCAGAGGACACAGATAGAGTGGATGTGGAGAGGATGTTTCCTACAGTGGGGGAGTCTAGGACCAGAGGACACAGATAGAGTGGATGTGGAGAGGATGTTTCCTATAGTGGGGGAGTCTAGGACGAGAGGACACAGATAGAGTGGATGTGGAGAGGATGTTTCCTATAGTGGGGGAGTCTAGGACTAGAGGACACAGATAGAGTGGATGTGGAGAGGATGTTTCCTATAGTGGGGAGAGTCTAGGACCAGAGGGCACAGATAGAGTGGATGTGGAGAGGATGTTTCCTATAGTGAGGGCGTCTAGCACCAGAGGACACAGATAGAGTGGATGTGGAGAGGATGTTTCCTACAGTGGGGGAGTCTAGGACCAGAGGACACAGATAGAGTGGATGTGGAAGGGATGTTTCCTACAGTGGGGGAGTCTGGGACCAGAGGGCACAGATAGAGTGGATGTGGAGAGGATGTTTCCTATAGTGGGGGAGTCTAGGACTAGAGGACACAGATAGAGTGGATGTGTAGAGGATGTTTCCTATAGTGGGGGAGTCTAGGACTAGAGGACACAGATAGAGGGATGTGGAGAGGATGTTTCCTATAGTGGGGGAGTCTAGGACCAGAGGGCACAGATAGAGTGGATGTGGAGAGGATGTTTCTTACAGTGGGGGAGTCTAGGACCAGAGGACACAGATAGAGTGGATGTGGAGGATGTTTCCTACAGTGGGGGAGTCTAGGACCAGAGGACACAGATAGAGTGGATGTGGAGAGGATGTTTCCTACAGTGGGGGAGTCTAGGACCAGAGGACACAGATAGAGTGGATGTGGAGAGGATGTTTCCTATAGTGGGGGAGTCTAGGACCAGAGGACACAGATAGAGTGGATGTGGAGAGGATGTTTCCTATAGTGGGGGAGTCTAGTACCAGAGGACACAGATAGAGTGGATGTGGAGAGGATGTTTCCTATAGTGGGGGAGTCTAGGACCAGAGGGCACAGATAGCGTGGATGTGGAGAGGATGATTCCGGTGGGGGGGGGGGGTGGGTGTAGTATTGGGAAGGGTTCACTCCTCTCTGTAGTTTCTGATGTTCCTCCGCATTGGAATTGAAATTG
>NC_086128.1:66282552-66300052 GCF_963921235.1 Mobula hypostoma | reverse complement strand
CAAATCTAATCTTTATCGGAACTTCGCTGCTGCACTTTTTTCCAGGATGAGGGAGCACATCATTCCCGTCCCAGCCACTCCGCGGCGGCTCCCTGTCTCTTGCTGAATTGATTGTAAAGTTCTCCTTCCTGTTTTTAAAACCCTTAAGAGTCCGGGACTGGAGTACATCACAGAATCACCTTCCTTTTATAACCCTGCTCGAGCTCTCAGGTCTTTTTCCGTCGGCCTCTTAAATTTTAAACCATATTCTCCCTCAACAGATCATTGGAAGGTCTGGGTTTTTTGTTTCGAACTACGCCCCCAAACTGTGGAATTCAATCCCTAAGACTACAAGGGATGCAAATTCAGCTGACACTTTTAAAAGCCAGCTCGAAATCAAACGGTGCATTGGCCTTCAAAAATGGGGGGATTGAGTTTGGAGCCGAGAGGACCCTGGTCAGACCCCACTTGGAGTACTGTGCTCAGTTCTGGTCGCCTCACTACAGGAAGGATGTGGAAACCATAGAAAGGGTGCAGAGGAGATTTACAAGGATGCTGCCTGGATTGGGGGGCATGCCTTATGAGAACAGATTGAGTGAACTTGGCCTTTTCTCCTTGGAGCGACGGAGGATGAGAGGTGACCTGATAGAGGTGTATAAGATGATGAGAGGCATTGATTGTGTGGATAGTCAAAGGCTTTTTCCCAGGACTGAAATGGTTGCCACAGGAAGACACAGGTTTAAGGTGCTGGGGAGCAGGTGCAGAGGAGATGTCAGGGGTAAGTTTTTTACTCAGAGCGTGGTGAGTGCGTGGAATGGGCTGCCGGCAATGATAGTGGAGGCAGATACGATAGGGATCCAAGGGGACGTTGCTTTGTGGATCCAGAACTGGCTTGCCCACAGAAGGCAAAGAGTGGTTGTAGACGGGTCATATTCTGCAAGGAGGTCAGTGACCAGTCGTGTGCCTCAGGGATATGTTCTGGGACCCCGACTCTTTGTGATTTTTATAAATGACCTGGATGAGGAAGTGGAGGGATGGGTTAGTAAATTTGCTGATAACACAAAGATTGGGGGTGTTGTGGATAGTGTGGGGGGCTGTCAGAGGTTACAGTGGGACATTGATTGGATGCAAAACTGGGCTGAGAAGTGGCAGATGGAGTTCAATCCAGATAAGTGTGAGGTGGTTCATTTTGGTAGGTCAAATATGATGGCAGAATATAGTATTAATGATAAAACTCTTGAGGATCAGAGGGATTTTGGGGTCCGAGTCCATAGGACACTCAAAGCTGCTACGCATGTTGACTCTGTGGTTAAGAAAGCATACGGTGTATTGGCCTTCATCAATCGTGGGATTGAGTTTAAGAGCTGAGAGTCAATGTTGCAGCTATATAGGACCCTGGTCAGACCCCACTTGGAGTTCTGTGCTCAGTTCTGGTCACCTCACTACAGGAAGGACGTGGAAACCATAGAAAGGGTGCAGAGGAGATTTACAAGGATGCTGCCTGGATTGGGGAGCATGCCTTATGGGAAATCAGTGAACTCGGCCTTTTCTCCTGGGAGCGACGGAGGATGAGAGGTGACCTGATAGAGGTGTACAAGATGATGAGAGGCATTGATCGTGTGGATAGTCAGAGGCTTTTTCCCAGGGCTGAAATGGCTAGCACAAGAGGGCACAGTTTTAAGGTGCTGGGGAGTAGGTACAGAGGAGATGTTTTTTTTACGCAGAGAGTGGTGAGTGCGTGGAATGGGCTGCTGGTGACGGTGATGGAGGCGGAAACGACAGGGTCTTTTAAGAGAGTCCTGGACAGAAATATGGAGCTAAGAAAATTAGAGGGCTATTATGGGTAACCCTAGTAATTTCTAAGGTCAGGACATGTTCGGCACAGCTTTGTGGGCCGAAGGGCCTGTATGGTGCTGTAGGTTTTCTATAGAAATCGATTTATTTAACCTTGTTTTTAAACCAACATCTTTTTGTCTAACCCTAACCCTAATCTCTCTCTTGAAGGAATAACCCGTCACTTTTAAGATTAAAGATTAGCTTTACTCGTCACATGCATATTGAAGTTTACGGTGAAATGAGTCGTTTGCAGCGACCGGCGCTGTCCGAGGATGTCCGGGGAGGTGGGCAGGGGGGACGCAAGTGCCACGGCGCCTCCAATCCCAACATAGCTCGATGCCCACGATTCTCTAACCCTAACCCTTTGGGACTTGGGTGGAAACCTTCATGGTCACGGGGAGATCAGACAAACTTCCTACAGGCGACGGGGGGGGGGGGGAGGAGACTGAACCCCGATTGTCGGCGCTGTAAAGCGTTACGCTCCCGTGCTGGCCCCCCTTCCCCCAAGCAGTTCCGCAGGTTATGTGACCCTCACCAACCACCCCCACCCACCCAGTCTCTGCTCACCTGGTTATTCAAGAACCCGATTCTCAGGATATTCTCCAGATTCTGGACCCCTTCCGACATTCGGAGGTCCCCGAGCGAGTCCCCGAGGAGGATGATGTTGCTGCAGCCCGTCCGGTGCCGGAAGTAGTCGGTGTCCTGCAGGACTGCTCCTCCTTTGTTGTAAATGTGGATCAGATCGCCTTTGAAGCCTCTCAGGTAGCCCTGTGCGGGACAGAAACCAGCGCCTGACCACACCGGGGAACAAGAAGGGTCGCCCCCCACCCCGGCCCACCACCGCCACCGGGCCTTCCAAATCCCGGGACGCCGCGCTCGTTTCTCACGCGATCTGGGAAGGTGGGAAAAAACACGATCCCTGGAGCGTGGGGCTGCCCCCTCTCGCACTCCTCAGCCAGGCCGCCCGACCCTCATTCCGAACGCCTCTCGGACCACCTCTCCCCGAAGCCGTCCACGTCACGCGGAATAAAGTCACTGCCGCTCCGTCATTGCCCCCCTCCCGACTGGGACTAGCGGGGAGGCAGCGGGACACTAGTTCAGCGCCAGCGGCCCCGGTTCGATTCCCGCCACGCCGCCTCTGAGGACCCTGCGCGCTCTCCCGACGCGAACGCCTTGGCTTTCCACCGGGCGCACGGGGTTTCGAAATTAAAAGCACATTTATTACCGGAGCCTATACACAGCCTTTTGAGATTCGTCTCCTTACATCAGCCAAGAAACAAAGAAACCCAATTTTAATTAAAAAGATACATTTCCTCCTACATTCGTAAACTGTCATATGTTGAAAGATTGGAGCGACTGGGCTTGTATACACTGGAATTTAGAAGGATGAGAGGGGATCTGATTGAAACATATGAGAGTATTAAGGGATTGGACACACTGGAGGCAGGAATCATGTTCCCGATGTTGGGGGGAGTTCAGAACCAGAGGCCACAGTTTAAAGATAAGGGGTAGGCCATTTAGAACGAAGTTGAGGAATAACTTTTTCACTCAGAGAGTGGTGGATATATGGAATGCTCTGCCCCAGAAGGCTGCGGAGGCCAAGTCTCTGGATGCTTTCAAGAAAGAAATGGATAGAGCTCTTAATGATAGCGGAATCAAAGGTTATGGGGATAAGGCAGGAACTGGATACTGATTGTGAATGATCAGCCATGATCACAGTGAATGGCGGTGCTGGCTCGAAGGGCCGAATGGCCTACTCCTGCACCTATTGTCTATTGTCTATTAATTAACCACTCGGTGTAATTGGGTTATTGGGCCGAGAGCGCCTGTTACTGTGATGTCTCTCCTCATAAAAAAAACTAAATTAAATTAAAACTATGCCCTCGTCTTAAAGCAACACACATCAAAGTTGCTGGTGAACGCAGCATCTCTAGGAAGAGGTACAGTCGACGTTTCAGGCCGAGATCCTTCGTCAGGACTAACTGAAGGAAGAGTGGTCTTAAACTTCTCTAGCCCAGGCTACAGACTGTGACCTGCACCCCTCCTATTTTTAATGCCCCCTCTCTCGGGGAGCATCGCCTTCCTGGTGCTGGAGGGACTTGTGAGTTCCACGGAACCCAGGAGCGATACCACGGCCGGCCGGCGCCCTGCTCCCGGAAAGGGTCACCCGCCCCAGACCGTCTCGCACTCCGTGCCGCTGGACCCCCGAGCCCGACCTGTCCAGCGCCGGGCGGTGGCTGCCCGTGAATCAGCCTCCTCGCGTCCAATAAAGTCAGGCACGGGACGTTCCCCGTTCAGGGAAGGGAAACCTGGATTCAGCCCCGTGGGGATCAGCAGGTGGCAAAATGGCGACCCTGAAGGTCAACTTGCGGGCGGAGGCAAAGGCGATGCTGGCATTCATTTCGAGAGCATTAAGAGTATAAGAGCAAGGATGTAATGCTGAGGCTTGGTAAGGCACTGGTGAGAACTCACTTGGAGTGTTGTGAGCAGTTTTAAGCCCCTTATCCAAGAAAGGATGGGCTGACATTGGACAGGGTCCAGAGGAGCCACGGGAATGAGAGGCTTGTCGTATGAGGAAAGATTGATGGCTCTAGACCTGTACCCAATGAGAGGAGATCTCACTGAAACCTACTGGGGGTTGAAAGGTCTCAAAACAGTGGATGTGGAGAGGATGTTTCCTATCGTGGGGGGACTCTAGAACCAGAGGACACAGTTAGAGTGGATGTGGAGAGCATGTTTCCTATAATGGGGGAGTCTAGGACCAGAGGACACAGATAGAGTGGATGTGGAGAGGATGTTTCCTATAGTGGGGCAGTCTAGGACCAGAGGACACAGATAGAGTGGATGTGGAGAGGACATTTTCTGTAGTGGGGGAGTCTAGGACCAGAGGGCACAGATAGAGTGGATGTGCAAAAGATGTTTCCTATAGTGGAAACACATATATATATTCCTCCCTCCTCATCCTTTCCCTCTTCCACTCCCTCCTCACCCACCCCTCCTACCCCCTCACCTGGTCTCAACTGCCACCTGCCTGTACTCCTCCCGTTTCCAGAGACACCTGGATCCCTCAACACCAACGTGACCCAATCGTTCACCCTTGCTCACACCCACGGGAGGTGGGGGGGGTCACGCTCCAATGTCCACATTCTGGACAGAATTAGCGGCGAGAACTATAAACTGACTGCTGTCTGGATCACCGTGTGGAGGCGGGGGGGTGAGGGGGACAAAGTACAGTCTGACCACGGTCTGGGTCACCGTGTTGGGAGGGGGGTGAAGGGGACAAAGTACAGACTGACCACGGTCTGGGTCACCGTGTGGGGGGGGAACGGGACAAGGTACAGACTGACCACGGTCTGGGTCACCGTGTGGGGGGATAGGCGGAATGGGACAAAGTACAGACTGACCACGGTCTGGGTCACCGGGTGCGGGGGGATGGCACAAAGTACAGACTGACCACGGTCTGGGTCACCGTGTTGGGGGGGGGTGAAGGGGGCAAAGTACAGACTGACCACGGTCTGGGTCACCGTGTGGGGGGGGGAACGGGACAAGGTACAGACTGACCACGGTCTGGGTCACCGTGTGGAGGGATAGGCGGAATGGGACAAAGTACAGACTGACCACGGTCTGGGTCACCGTTGGGGGGGGGACGGGACAAAGTACAGACTGACCAAGGTCTGGGTCACCGTTGGGGGGGGAGGGGGACAAAGTACAGACTGACCACGGTCTGGGTCACCGTGTGGGGGGGGAAACGGGACAAAATACAGACTGACTACAGTCTGGGTCACCGTGTGCGGGGAGGGAAAAAGTACAGACTGACCACGGTCTGGGTCACCGTGGGGGGGGGAGGGGGACAAAGTACAGACTGACCACGGTCTGGGTCACCGTGTGGGGGGGGGAATGGGACAAAGTACAGACTGACCACGGTCTGGGTCACCGTGTGAGGGGGTGAGGGGGACAAAGTACAGTCTGACCAAGGTCTGGGTCACCGTGTTGGGGGGGGTGGTGTGAAGGGGGACAAAGTACAAACTGACCGCGGTCTGGGTCACCGGGTGGGAGGGGAGGGGGATAAAGTACACACTGACCACGGTCTGGGTCACCGTGTGAGGGGGTGAGGGGGACAAAGTACAGTCTGACCAAGGTCTGGGTCACCGTGTGGGGGGGGGGAAACGGGACAAAGTACAGACTGACCACGGTCTGGGTCACCGTATGCGGTGGGGGGGGACAAAGTACAGACTGACTACGGTCTGGGTCACCGTGCGGGGGGGGGGACAAAGTACAGACTGACCACGGTCTGGGTCACCGTGTGCGGGGGTGCGGGGGGGGACAAAGTACAGACTGACTACGGTCTGGGTCACCGTGTTGGGGGGGGTGGTGTGAAGGGGGACAAAGTACAAACTGACCGCGGTCTGGGTCACCGGGTGGGAGGGGAGGGGTTTAAAGTACACACTGACCACGGTCTGGGTCACCGTGTGAGGGGGTGAGGGGGACAAAGTACAGTCTGACCAAGGTCTGGGTCACCGTGTTGGGGGGGGTGGTGTGAAGGGGACAAAGTACAGACTGACTAAGGTCTGGGTCACCGTGTGTGAGGGGGTGAGGGGGCAAAGTACAGACTGACCATGGTCTGGGTCACTGTGTGGGGTGGGGTGAGGGGGACAAAGTACAAACTGACCACGGTCTGGGTCACCGTGGGGTGGGGGGACGGGACTGACCGAGGTCTGGGTCACCGTGTGGGGGGGGAGGGGGACAAAGTACAGACTGACCACAGTCTGGGTCACCGTGTGGGCGGGGGGGACGGGATAAAGTACAGTCTGACCACGGTCTGGGTCACCAAATGGTGGTGGGAGGGGTGAACAGGACAAAGTACAGACTGACCAAGGTCTGGGTCACCGTTGGGGGGGGAGGGGGACAAAGTACAGACTGACCACGGTCTGGGTCACCGTGTGGGGGGGAACGGGACAAAATACAGACTGACCACAGTCTGGGTCACCGTGTGCGGGGAGGGAAAAAGTACAGACTGACCACGGTCTGGGTCACCGTGGGGGGGGGAGGGGGACAAAGTACAGACTGACCACGGTCTGGGTCACCGTGTGGGGGGGGGGAATGGGACAAAGTACAGACTGACCACGGTCTGGGTCACCGTGTGAGGGGGTGAGGGGGACAAAGTACAGTCTGACCAAGGTCTGGGTCACCGTGTTGGGGGGGGTGGTGTGAAGGGGGACAAAGTACAAACTGACCGCGGTCTGGGTCACCGGGTGGGAGGGGAGGGGGATAAAGTACACACTGACCACGGTCTGGGTCACCGTGTGAGGGGGTGAGGGGGACAAAGTACAGTCTGACCAAGGTCTGGGTCACCGTGTGGGGGGGGGGAACGGGACAAAGTACAGACTGACCACGGTCTAGGTCACCGTGTGCGGGGGGGGGGGACAAAGTACAGACTGACTATGGTCTGGGTCACCGTGCGGGGGGGGGGACAAAGTACAGACTGACCACGGTCTGGGTCACCGTGTGCGGGGGGGGACAAAGTACAGACTGACTACGGTCTGGGTCACCGTGTTGGGGGGGGTGGTGTGAAGGGGGACAAAGTACAAACTGACCGCGGTCTGGGTCACCGGGTGGGAGGGGAGGGGGTTAAAGTACACACTGACCACGGTCTGGGTCACCGTGTGAGGGGGTGAGGGGGACAAAGTACAGTCTGACCAAGGTCTGGGTCACCGTGTTGGGGGGGGTGGTGTGAAGGGGACAAAGTACAGACTGACTAAGGTCTGGGTCACCGTGTGTGAGGGGGTGAGGGGGCAAAGTACAGACTGACCATGGTCTGGGTCACTGTGTGGGGTGGGGTGAGGGGGACAAAGTACAAACTGACCACGGTCTGGGTCACCGTGGGGTGGGGGGACGGGACTGACCGAGGTCTGGGTCACCGTGTGGGGGGGGAGGGGGACAAAGTACAGACTGACCACAGTCTGGGTCACCGTGTGGGCGGGGGGGACGGGACAAAGTACAGTCTGACCACGGTCTGGGTCACCGTTTGGGTGTGGTGGTGAGGGGGACAAAGTACAGACTGACCACGGTCTGGGTCACCAAATGGTGGTGGGGGGGGGGTGAACAGGACAAAGTACAGACTGACCATGGCACTCGACAAAGCAGTTTCCCCCACCCCCACCAACAACCCCCCCCCCCAATTTACGACAGGTCTCACCAATGTTGAGCGGGGGGGGACACATCGGGAGCCACCGGACAGTCGTCAGCAGATTCGCAGGTGGCGTTGCTGGAAGGACCATTTAGTGGTGGGCAAGGGAGGAGATGTAAGGGCAGAGGTAACCCTTTGTCCACTTGCAGGGGATAGGGGCCCAGGAGCGGGGTATGTGGATTTTTTCTCCTGTAACTAGAGAGCGATTCTCATCGCGACTGTCGAGGAGGACGCGGACCGAACGGGAAGTATGATTAAAGGTGAGTTTCCGCCAGCAGCCCTCACCGCTGTGGTCCTTGTGGTGGTCGGTTTGCACTCACGCTGTCATCGAAGTCCATGAAATTAGAAACCACGGTGACGTTCTGGTAGTAGATGTCAGCCTGCCGAATTATTTCCTCCAGGACGTCGCCCAGGCCGGCGGAGAAAATGAAGACGGGGACTTTGCACTTGTGGAGTTGTTGGAAGAAGATCTCGTACCCTTCCCTGCAAGAGAATGGGGCGGTGTCACAGTCTGCGGGGGTGTGGCGGGGGAGGGGGTGGAGATACGCCCCAGATCCAGCCCCAGATCCCGGCAGAGAAACACAAGGATGGGACTGGACTGCACCCCATCACGATCTCCGCGTTCCTGCCACCTGGGGCTCACCGGTCATCACCTCCGAGTCGGTCTCTGAGCACCAACTCCCTCAGTTAGTGCCCTGACCTCATCCCTTTCCCTAAACCCTAACCCAACCCCATAACTCCCCAGGACAGCTATTACCCACCCTCCAACCATCAGGCTCCTGAACCATGACTTCACTCACCCCATCACTGAACCGTTCCCACAACCAAAGGACTCGCTTTCAAGGACTCTTCATCTCATGTTCTCGATATTTATTGCTTATTTATTTATTAATACTGTAAATATTTGAGGACATTTTTTCTCAGCTCGAGCTGGTCAAACCTGAGGGATGGGCATAGCCAATCACACTCATCCCTCAATCGCTCTGAACTTTCGGACTAATCCAGTGGTGTTTAGTATTGTGGCTTTCCGAAGATTTACTGTGCCACCCGAATTGTTTAATGATATTGTGTAGTGCCTTTGGAATGACACCAGTTGTAGATATTACTGCTGCGACAATGTTCATATTCCATAGTCTTTCAATTTCCTCTTTTCATTCAGCACATTTCTGGTGCTTTTCACTTTTTTGTAAGCTATATGTGTTTGGAATCGGTATGTCTATTCAATAGGTTGTTCTTGCTAGTTTACCCTGTAAGATCTTATATCCAGATGGTTATTACGAGATCTCGCAATGGCCACCCATTTTAATTCCACTTCCCACTCCCATTCCAACATGTCAGCCCATGGCCTCCTCTACTGTCGTGACGAGGCCACACTCAGGTTGGAGGGCTAACACCTTGGGCAGCCTCCAACCTGATGGCATGAACATGGATTTCTCGAACTTCTGCTAATGCCCACAAAATAATGAATCTCAGGGTTGTATACATCGACATTTACGTACTTCGATAATACTGTACTAATGTAGGTCTTTCGTAACAGTGAGGTTTCGTAAAGCGAACATTCAAAAAGCGGGGGACACCTGTAAATATACTTTCACCCTTCACCATTCCCCATCTCTCCTTTCCCTCCCTCCCCATATCACTTTGCCTGCCCATCACTTCCTTCTGGTGCTCCCCCTCCCGCCTTTTCATTCTTCCATGGCCTTCTGTCCTCTCCTATCAGACTCTGCCCTTCTCCAGCCCTGTACCTCTTTCACCAATCAACTTCCCAGCTCTTTACTTCACCCTGTCCCCTCCCGGTTTCACCTGTCATGTTGTGTTTCTCTCGAGAAGAACGCTAACGTTACGTTTGCCTCCATTACCACTTAGCCAAGTTGCACCGGGGACGGGACGCGCGGGGGCCACCTGCTCCGTTACCTCAGCTCTACGCCCGACTCCCGCACAATCTCCAGCAGCTTTTCCTTCCTGATCTTCTGTTCCACCAGCAGGTTGTGGGTCGTGGTCCACCTGCCAAGGGAAGGAGGAGCTTAGTTACCTGCCGGTCATCCCCGACCCCCCCCCCCAGCTCCTGGCCCCCGCTGCCAGGTGGACGGGGAGAGCCACCCCACCTGCTCGTGCACATCCCCATTCACCGGCCAAAAAGATTTATTTTTCTCGCTTGTCAGGAGGAGAGTCGTGGGGGGGTGGTGGGTGGCCAAGATTACAACTCTCTGCTCGCCTCGTGAAAGCTGTCGACTTTGCGGACAGCTGTACAATCGTAGAGAGGAAAAGAAACCGTGAATTGGGTTCAGTGTCCATTCAGAAATCGGATGGCAGAGGGGAAGAAGCTGTTCCTGAATCGTTGAGTGTGTGTCTTCAGGCTCCTGTACCTCCTCCCTGATGGCAGAGGGGAAGAAGCTGTTCCTGAATCGTTGAGTGTGTGTCTTCAGGCTCCTGTACCTCCTCCCTGATGGCAGAGGGGAAGAAGCTGTTCCTGAATTGTTGAGTGTGTGTCTTCAGGCTCCTGTACCTCCTCCCTGATGGCGGAGGGGAAGAAGCTGTTCCTGAATCGTTGAGTGTGTGTCTTCAGGCTCCTGTACCTCCTCCCTGATGGTAGCAATGAGAAGAGGGCACGTCCTGGCTGGTGGGGGTCCTTAATGATGGACGCTGCCTTTTTGAAGCATCGCCCCTTGAAGACGTCCAGGATGCTGGAGAGGCCGGTGCCCGTGATGGAGCTGACTGAGTTCACAACTTTCTGCAGTTTACCTCAGTCCTGTGTAGTGACACCCCCCCCCCCACCCCACACCAGATGGTGATGCAGCCAAAAGACAGGCCTGGTCCCTAGGCTGAGGTTCTAAACCGGAGAAAGGCCAATTTTGACGGTATCAGAAAGGAACTGTCACGTGTGGATTGGGGCAGCCTGTTTTCTGGCAAAGGAGTACTTGGTAAGTGGGAGGCCTTCAGGAGTGTAATTTTGTACGTGCCTGTCAGAATAAAAGGTGACGATAACAAGAGCAGGGAACCTTGGTTTTCAAAAGATAATGAGGCCCTGGTTAAGAGAAAAAGAGAAGCTGCATAGAAGGTATGGACAAGTGGGAACAAATGAGGTGTTTAGAGAATACAAGAAATGCAAGAGAACACTTAAGAAATAAATCAGGAGGTCTAGACACTAGAATACTACAGCACAGTACAGGCCCTTCGGCCCTTGATGTTGTTTCGGCCCATATATTCCTTTAAAAAAAGTACTAAACCTACACTACCCTGTAATCCTCTATTTTTCCTTCATCCATGTGCCTGTCCAAGAGGTTCTTAAATACCCCTCATGTTTTAGCCTCCACCACCATCCCTGGCAAGTCATTCCAGGCACCCACAACCCTTTGTGTAAAAAACTTACCCCTGATGTCTCCCCTAAACTTCCCTCCCATAACTTTGTACATACGCCCTCTGGTGTTTGCTATTCATGCCCTGGGAAACAGGTACTGGCTATCCACCCTATCTATGCCTCTCATAATCTTGTAGACCTCTATCAAGTCCCCTCTCATCCTTCTACGCTCCAAAGAGAAAAGTCCCAGCTCTGCTAACCTTGCCTCATAAAACTTGTTTTCCAATCCAGGCAACATCCTGGTAAATCTCCTCTGCATCCTCTCCATAGCTTCCACATCCTTCCTATAATGAGGTGACCAGAACTGAACACAATACTCTAAGTGTGGTCTCACCAGAGATTTGTAGAGTTGCAACATGACCTCTCTACTCTTGAACTCAATCCCCCTATTAATGAAGCCTAGCATCCCATAGGCCTTCTTAACTATCCTATCAACCTGTGCAGCGACCTTGAGGGATGTATGGATTTGAACCCCAAGGTCCCTCTGTTCATCCACATGCTTAAGTAACCGACCATTAACCCTGTACTCAGCCTTCTGGCTTGTCCTTCCAAAGTGCATCACCTCACACTTATCCGGATTGAACTCCATCCACCACTTTTCTGCCCAACTCTGCATCCTGTCTATATCCTCTTGTAACCTTCGACAATCTACAGCTCCATCCACAACTCCTCCAATCTTTGTGTTATCCGCAAACTTATTCATCCTTCCACCTCTTCATCCAGGTCATTTATAAAAATCACAAAGAGCAGGGGTCCCAGGACAGATCCTTGCGACACTCCACCAGTCACCGACCTCCAGGCAGAATACTTTCCTTCCACTGCAACCCTCTGCTTTCATAGTCATAGCCCGAGTGAAATTGGTTTTCGTTACAGTTGCACCATAAATAATTAAATAGTAATAAAACCATAAATAATTAAATAGTAACACGTAAATTATGCCAGGAAATAAGTCCAGGACCAGCCTATCGGCTCAGGGTGTCTGACCCTCCAAGGGAGGAGTTGTAAAGTTTGATGGCCACAGGCAGGAATGACTTCCTATGACGCTCTGTGCTGCATCTCGGTGGAATGAGTCTCTGGCTGAATGTACTCTTGTGCCCACCCAGTCCATTATGTAGTGGATGGGAGACATTGTCCAAGATGGCATGCAACTTGGACAGCATCCTCTTTTCAGACACCACCGTCAGAGAGTCCAGTTCCATCCCCACAACATCACTGGCCTTACGAATGAGTTTCTTGATTCTGTTAGTGTCTGCTACCCTCAGCCTGCTGCCCCAGCACACAACATGATCGCACTGGCCACCACAGACTCGTAGAACATCCTCAGCATCGTTCTTCCTGTAAGCCAATTTTTTTGTCCAAACAGCCAAGGTTCCACTGATCCCATGCCTCACTTTCCGGATGAGTCTCTCATGGGGGACCTTGTCAAATGCCTTGCTAAGATCCATGTAGACCACATGGCTAAAAGAAGGCACGAGGTAGCTCTCGCAGACCAGGCGAAGGAGAATCCTAAGGAATTCTATAGATATGTTCAGAGCAAGAGGATTGCGAGGGACAAAACTGGTCCTCTGGAAGACCAGGATGGTAATCCACGTGCGGAGCCAAAACAGGTGGGGGAGATCTGAAATGAACTCTTTGCATCCCCATTTACTCGGAAGACGGACACAGAGTCGAAAGAAGAGAGGAAAAGTGGCATCAATTCATGGACCCTGTAGAGGAGGAGGTGTTTGCTGTCCTGAGGCAAACCAAGGTGAATAAATCCCCAGGGCCTGACAAGGTGTTCTCTCGGACCCTGCAGGAGGCAGGTGCAGAAATTGCCAGGGCCCCAGCAGAGATATTTAAAACATCCTCATCCACCGGAGATGTACCAGAGCCAACGGAGTTCCGCTGTTCAACAAAAGCTCTAAAGATAAACCAGGAAATTGTAGGCCAGTGAGTCTGACATCAGTTACGGGAAGGTTATTGGAAGGTATTCTCAGGGACTGGGTATACAAGTACTTGGATAGACAGGGACTGATTAAAGGTGGGTTTGTGGATGGTAGGTCAAGTTTAACCAAACTTGCAGAGTTTTTTGAGGAAGTTACCAGAAAAGTGGATCAAGGCAAGACTGTGGATGTTGTCTCCCTGGACTTTAGTAAGGCATTTGACAAGGTCCAGCATGGGAGACTGGTCAAGAAGATTCAGTCACTGGGCATTCAGGATGAGGTAGTAAATTGGATTAGACATTGGCTTTACGGGAGAAGCCAGAGAGCGGTAGTAGATGGTTGCCTCTCTGACTGGAGACCTGTGACTCATGGTGTGCTGCAGGGACCTGTGCTGGCTCCATTGTCGTTTGTCATCTGTATTGGATGATTTGGATGATAACGTGGTTAACTGGATGAGCAAGTTTGCAGATGACACCAAAACTGGGGAAGTAGTGGACAGTGAGGAAGGCTATTCTGGCTTGCAGCGCAATCTGGACCAGCTGGAAAAGTGGGCTGAAAAACAGGAGATGGAATTTAACGCAGACAAGTGCGAGGTGTGGCACTTCAGTAGGACCGACCAGGGTAGGTCTTACACAATGAACGGTAGGGCACTGAGGAGAGCACTAGAACAAAGGGATCTGGGAATACAGGTACATAATTCCTTGAAAATGGCATCACAGGTAGATAGGGGCGTAGAGAAAGCTTTTGGTGCATTGGCCTTCATAAATCAAAGTATTGAGTACAGGAGATGGGATGTTCTGTAGAAGTTGTATAAGATGTTGGTGAGGCCTAATTTGGAGTATTGTGTGCAATTTTGGTCACCTACCTGCAGGACAGATGTAAACAAGTTTGAAAAGGTACAGAGAAATTTTAGAAGGATGTTGCCGGGTCTGGAAGACCCAAGTTACAGGGAAAGATTAAGTAGGTTAGGACTGTATTCTTTAGAACACAGAAGATTGAGAGGAGATTTGATAAAGATATACAAAATAAGGCAAATACAAGCAGGCTTTTTCTACTGAGGTTGGGTGGGACTATAACCAGAGGTCATGGGTTAAGGGTGAAAGGTGAGGTTTAAGGGAACATGAGGGGAAACTTCTTCACTCAGAGGTTCATGAGAGTGTGGAATGAGCTGCCAGTGCAAGTGGAGCACGCGATGTCAAGTTCAATGTTTAAGAGGAGTTTGGATGGGTACATGGGTGGTAGAGGTATGGAGGGCTACGGTCCAGGTACAGGTCATAGGACCATAAGACAATTGCGCAGAATCAGGCCATTCAGCCCATCGAGTCTGCTCCGCCATTTCATCATGGCTGATCCCGGATTCCACTTAACCCCATGCGCCTGCCCTCTCTCCATATCCCTTGACACCCTGACCAATCAGGAATCTATCAACTTCTGCTTCAAGTATACCCACTGACTTGGCCTCCACCACAGTCTGTGGCAGAGCATTCCACAGATTTAATACTCTGGCTAAAAAAAATTCCTCCTTACTTCTATTCTAAAAGGACACCCTTCATATTTGAGGCTGTGCCCTCCAGTTCTGGATACCCCCACCAGAGGAAGCACCCTTTCCACATCCACTCTGTCTGTGCCCTCTGGTCCTAGACTCCCCCACTGTACGAAACATCCTCTCCACATCCACTATATCTGTGTCCTCTGGCCCTAGACTTCCCCCACTATAGAGAACATCCTCTCCACGTCCACTCTATCTGTGCCCTCTGGTCCGAGACTCCTCCACTATAGGAAACATCCTCTCCACATCCACTCTATCTGTGCCCTCTGGTCCTAGACTCCCCCACTATAGGAAACATCCTCTCCACATCCACTCTATCCATTCCCTCTGGTCCTAGACTCCGCCACTAAAGGGAACATCCTCTCCACATCCAACCTATCTAGTCCTTTCAACATTTGGTAGTTTTCAACAAGATCTCCCTGCATTTTTCTAAATTCCAGTTAGTCGAGGGCCAAAGCTGCCAGACACTCCTCATATGTTAACCGCTTCATCCCCGGAATCATCCTCGTGAACCTCTGGAAGTATTGCATGGGGACTTCTAAGCAATAGCACTCACTCCTGCTCCTGGACACTCACAGACCTCTGGCACACTGCTAGTGTCTTCCACAGTGAAGACTGATGCAAACTACCCATTAAGTTCATCTGCCATTTCTTTGTCCCCCATTACTACCTCACCAGCATCATTTCCCAGTGGTCCAATATCAACTCTCACCTCCCTTTTATTCTTTATGTAACTTTAAACATTTTAGTATCTACTTTATATCATTGGCTAATTTGCCCTCGTATTTCATCTTTTCCCTTCTTCTGTCTTTTTTAGTTGCCTTTTGTTGGATTTTAAAAGCTTCCCAATCATCCAACCTCCCACTCACTTTTGCTACCTTATATGCCCTTTTCTTAGCTTTTATGCAGTCCTTAACTTCCTTTGTCAGCCACGGTTGCCTACCCCTGGCATATGAGAACAATCTCTTCTGTGGGACATATCTATCCTGCGCCTTGTGAATTATTCCCATAAACTTCAGCCAACTCTGCTCTGCCATCATCCTCACCAGTATCCTCCACCTGGGCAAGTTCCTCTCTCATGCCTCTGTAATTCCCTTTATTCCATTGTGATACTCTTACATGCAAGTTATGCTCTCCCTCTCAAAGTGCAGTATGAATTCAATCATATTATGATCACTGACTCCTAAAGGTTCCTCTACATTAAGCTCCCTTATAAGATCTGGGTTATTACACAACACCCAATCTAAGATAGCCTTTCCCCGAGTAGGCTCAAACACAAGCTGCTCTAAAAAGCCATCTCATAGGCATCCAACAAATTCCCTGTCCTGCGATCCGACACCAACCTGATCTTCCCAATCCCCTTGCATATTAAAGTCCCCCATTACAATTGTGTCATTACCCTTATTACATGCCCTTCCCATCTCCCTTTGCAATCTCAACCCCACATCTCGGCTACTATTTGGAGGCCAATATCTGATTCCCATAATGTGTTTTTCCTTCACCCCTGCAGTTTCTCAACTCCACCCTCAAAGATCCGACCTTCTCTAACCCAATGTCACCTCTATCTAAAGATGCAATTCCATCTCTTACCAACAGAGCCGCACCCTGTGCCTTCCTGTCTGTCCTTTCATAGAAATATAGAAAACCTACAGCACAATACAGGTCCTTCGGCCCACAAAGTTGTGCCGAACATGTCCCTCCCAAAGAAATTACTCGCCTTCCCCATATTCCTCTATTTTTCTAAGCTCCATGTATCCATTCAGGAGTCTCTTAAAAAACCTTATCGTTTCCGCCTCCACCACCGTCACCAGCAGCCCATTCCACGCACTCACCACTCTGTGTAAAAAAAAATACTTACCCCTGATATCCCCTCTGTACCTACTTCCAAGCACCTTAAAACTGTACCCTCTTGTGCTAGCCATTTCAGCCCTGGGAAAAGTCCTCTGACTATCCACATGATCAATGCCTCTCATCATCTTGTACACCTCAATCAGGTCACCTCTCATCCTCCGTCGCTCCAAGGATAAAGGGCCAAGTTCCTCTCACCTTCAATGCGTGCCCTCTAGTGTTAGACATCTCAACCCTGGGAAACAGATACTCTCTGTCCACTCTATCTATGCCTCTCATAATCTTATAAACCTCCCTCAGATCTCCCGTCAGTCTCCGATAATCCAGAGAAAACAACCCAAGTTTGTCCAATCTCATTATAGCCCACGCTCTCTAATCTAGGCAGCATCCTGGCGAACCTCTTCTGCGCCCTCCCCAAAACCCCGACCTTCTTCCTCTAGTGAGGGCCAACCAGAACCAGAATACTCCAGATGCGGCCCAGCTAGAGCCAAGTTGCAATATAACCTCCTGACTTCTGAACTCAATTCCTCGACGAACCAAGGCAGGCTCGCCATGTGCCTTCTAACCTACCCTATACACAAACCAATCCTCACAGAGGGATCAGAAGGGGAGAGAGCGAACAGTTTCAAATTCCTGGGTGTCAAGATCACTGAGGAGCTAACCTGGTCCCAACATATCGATGTAGTCATAAGGAAAGCAAGACAGTGGTTACACTTCATTAGGAGTTTGAAGTGATTTGGTATGTCAACTAATACACTCAAAAACTTCTATAGATGCACCGTGGAGAGCATTCTGACAGGCTGCATCACTGGCTGGTATGG
>NC_086128.1:66262552-66277552 GCF_963921235.1 Mobula hypostoma | reverse complement strand
GGCTTTACCTGTAATGGACTGGGCCATATTCACTATTTTTTGTTGGATTTTCCAGTCAAGGACATTGGTGTTTGCATACCAGGCTGTGATACAACCAGTCAATATACTCTCCACTACACATCTATGGAAGTTTGTTAAAGTTTTAGATGTCATGCCAAAAGTTCTCACTTTCAGGGGCTCTACAACTCATGTTCTCAGTATTATTTATTTACTTTTTTATTTATTATTCTTTTTCTCTCATCAAAAGCTGGTAAAAGCTGAGGTAGGGGGCATAGCCAAGCACATTCATTTGTCAATTGCTAGGAACTTTCAGACTATTCTAGAGGTGTTTAGTATTGTGGCTTTCCGAAGATTTACATAAATATTGTTGTGTGGCCCTAACTGCTTAATGCTCTTGTGTAGTGACTTTGGGATGATACCAGTAGGAGATACTATTACTGGGACAATGTGTACCCTGTTCATATTCCATAGTCTTTCAATTTCCTCCTTTAATTCAGCATATTTCTTGTGTTTCTCACTTATTGATTTCTGTAATTTATGTGTGTTTGGAATGGCTATATCTATTAAGTAAGTTGTTCTTTGTTGTTTACCCTGTATTATTATATCCGGACAGTTATCATGGATTATTCCGTCTGTAATAGCTGATCTGTCATAATTTAATTTGTGGAATTCTGACTCTAAAACTGGATCAGACTTGTATTTATATTAAGGTATGGTTTCTTTTATTGAACTTGTATTTCAAAGCAAAATTTTGGTGACTGATGTTTAGCACTTGATCATGCCTGTGTAAGTAATCAGATTGAGTTAAACTGCTACAGGATTCTGTAATCTGATGGATTGTTTCTGGTTTCTCTTGGTATTTTTTACATTTCTCATCTTGAATTTGTTGGTCTTTTATTATGAATTTTTGATAATTTACCTCCTGGTCCTGTATTGCCACAAGGAACCCTTCCGTTTCTGGGCAGAGGTCACCAAATCTGAGCCAGGTGTTCGACGTTTCCTTGTTGACATCTAGTCTGCTCAGATCATGGGGAATATCTTCCATGGAGGGCCATGCTCTTCCATTGGGTAACTTTTTCTTCAGTAGTGTTAATGTCTTCATTTTTCTGGCTTGTGCTCTCATTTAAGTTTCCTGTACTTCTTATTAATAAATAGAGCCTGTTACTCAGCTGTATCTCTAACTAGAAATAAAAACTAGACACAAACAAATTCGGACAAACAACCAATATACAAAAGAAGACAAATTGTGCCAAAACAAAGAAACCTGAATATTAATAACAATTACCAATATTTAATATTCATCATTATTCATTTACTTATTATTATTAATAAATAATGTTGAGAACATGAGTTGTAAAGTCCTTTGAAGTGAGTCTGTAGGTTGTGGAATCAGTTCAGAGTTGAGGTGAGAGAAGTTATCCATGCCTGTACAGGAGCCTGATGATTGAGGGGTAATAACTGTTCCTGAACCTGGTGGTGTGGGTCCTGAGCCTCCCGTACCTCCTTCCTGATGGTTGAGGGGTAATAACTGTTCCTGAACCTGGTGTTGTGGGTCCTGAGGCTCCTGTACCTCCTGCCTGATGGTTGAGGGGTAATAACTGTTCCTGAACCTGGTGGTGTGGGTCCTGAGCCTCCCGTACCTCCTTCCTGATGGTTGAGGGGTAATAACTGTTCCTGAACCTGGTGTTGTGGGTCCTGAGGCTCCTGTACCTCCTGCCTGATGGTTGAGGGGTAATAACTGTTCCTGAACCTGGTGGTGTGGGTCCTGAGGCTCCTGTACCTCCTTCCTGATGGTTGAGGGGTAATAACTGTTCCTGAACCTGGTGGTGTGGGTCCTGAGGCTCCTGTACCTCCTTCCTGATGGTTGAGGAGTAATAACTGTTCCTGAACCTGGTGGTGTGGGTCCTGAGGCTCCCGTACCTCCTTCCTGATGGTTGACGGGTAATAACTGTTCCTGAACATGGTGATGTGGATCCTGAGGCTCCCGTACCTCCTTCCTGATGGTTGACGGGTAATAACTGTTCCTGAACCTGGTGGTGTGGGTCCTGAGGCACCTGTACCTTCTTCCTGATGGTTGAGAGGTAATAACTGTTTCTGAACCTGCTGGTGTAGGACCTGAGACTCCTGTACCTCCTTCCTGATGGTTGAGGGGTAATAACTGTTCCTGAACCTGGTGGTGTGAGTCTTGAGACTCCTGTACCTCCTTCCTGATGGTTGAGGGGTAATAACTGTTCCTGAACCTGGTGGTGTGGGTCCTGAGGCTCCTGTACCTCCTTCCTGATGGTTGACGGGTAATAACTGTTCCTGAACATGGTGGTGTGGGTCCTGAGGCTCCTGTACCTCCTTCCTGATGGTTGACGGGTAATAACTGTTCCTGAACATGGTGATGTGGATCCTGAGGCTCCCGTACCTCCTTCCTGATGGTTGACGGGTAATAACTGTTCCTGAACCTGGTGGTGTGGGTCCTGAGGCACCTGTACCTTCTTCCTGATGGTTGAGAGGTAATAACTGTTTCTGAACCTGCTGGTGTAGGACCTGAGACTCCTGTACCTCCTTCCTGATGGTTGAGGGGTAATAGCTATTCCTGAACCTGTTGGTCTGGGTCCTGAGGCCCCTGTACCTCCTTCCTGATGGCTGAGGGGTAATAACTGTTCCTGAACCTGGTGGTGTGGGGCCTGAGGCTCCTGTACCTCCTTCCTAATGGTTGAAGGTTATTAACTGTTCCTGAACCTGGTGGTGTGGGACCTGAGGCTCCGGTACCTCCTTCCCGATGGCAGCAGCGAGCAGAGATCATGTCCTGGGTGGCGGGGCGTCCTTGACGATGCATGGCCGTTTCTTGCGACAGCTCTCCGTGTAGATGTGCTCATTTGGTGGGGCAAGTCTTTGCCTCTAACGGACTGGGCTGTGTCCACTCCTTTGGCTTTCTGTTCCTGGGCGTTGGTGTTCCCACCAGCCTGTGATGCAACGAGGCAGAATATTTTCCGAAGGAAATGGGCTTTGGAGTTAGGAGCCAGAGGTCTGGATAAATAACGGTGCAGGTTTGACATTTAGTTTTGGACTCAATGAGCTCTGGGCGAACCACATGGCACATCCCTCAAATACAATAACAAACAGCCAGGTCAGCTGGAAACTTTGGCAGATGGAATTTAATCCCGACAAGTGTGGCGTGACGCATTTTGGGCGCTGAAAATTGAGCAGGTGGTTGGGGTGGGCGAGTTGATTTCGGATCCCCGCAATTTACTGGCACACGTTTCCGTCAGCACCCGAGGGGACGCTGCCCACCTGCGCCGTGCCCTCCGAACGCCTGGGCTCGATACACTTGTCGATCAGTCGATTGGTCGCCGTTTGGGGAATCCCAATTGTGACGCAGCGCGGGAGTCCCGTCGCTGATTGGTTGCGCGCCGAACTCCAGGCGTTTGTCTGGAAGTTCGCGCGTACCGGTTTAGAAATCGGATCGAGGTCTGCTGGCCTGTTTCCGGAATTGGTTCGCGGTCACTTTGAACCACGTCCGTCACGGACGATCAATCGGATTTGCGCCCCTCTGGATCCCCACGGGTCGAGACGGAGGATGGGTCAATGCCAGTCAACCAGCGGCGACCCCCGCCCCGCACACCCCAAGTCGCAATTGGGTTTCCATAACAACAGACCAGTCAACTGATTGACAAGTATCAATTGTCAGAGATTGGGGAACGACCCCCACCCTGAATTTATCTCTGCTCTGCGCGAACCGGTTTAAAGTAGAGTACATGGTTGGCTGCCGCGACGAAGAGCCACCCAAGTCACATCGCACGAGGGCGCAGGAACAGGCCCTTCGGCCCACTTAGTCCCTGCCAGCCCAGTCCCAACCGCCTGCCCCCGGAGGGTGGCGGAGACAGCTCTTGGCAGGCTTCCTCTTACGGGTAGAGGGCACGGAATGCAAATTGGAACGTCGTGCTGCCAACTTTACGGAACACTAATTTATTTCCGTTAATTTAATTATTAAGGAACACAGCGCGGAACTGTTCTTTCCGGCCCAACGAGCCGAGGCGCAGAGCAAACCCACCTGTTTAACCCATAAGACGACAGGACAGAGGAGCAGGATTCGGCCATTCGGCCCATCGAGCCTGCTTCCCCCCCCCCCATTCCATCATGGCTGATCCAATCTTGCTCTCAGCTCCAGTCTCCTGCCTTCTCCCTGTATCCTTTCATGCCCTGACTAACCAAGAATCTATCAATCTCTGCCTTAAATTTACATACAGACTTGGCCTCCACAGCTGCCTGCGGCAAGGAATTCCACAGATTCGCCACTCTCTGGCTAAAAAAATTCTTCCTCATCTCTGTTCTAAAAGGACACCCCTCTATTCTAAGGTTGTGTCCTCTCGTCTTAGACTCCCCCACTATAGGAAACATCCTCTCCACATCCACTCTATCTGTGTCCTCTGGTCCTAGACTCCCCCACGACAGGAAACATCCCCTCCACATCCACTCTATCTGTGCCCTCTGGTCCTAGACTCCCCCACTATAGGAAACATCCTCTCCACATCCACTCTATCTGTGTCCTCTGGTCCTAGACTCCCCCACTATAGGAAACATCCTCTCCACATCCACTCTATCTGTGTCCTCGGGTCCTAGACTCCCCCACGATAGGAAACATCCTCTCCACATCCACTCTATCTGTGTCCTCTGGTCCTAGCCTCCCCCACTATAGGAAACATCCTCTCCACATCCACTCTATCTGTGTCCTCTGGTCCTAGACTCCCCCACTATAGGAAACATCCTCTCCACATCCACTCTATCTGTGTCCTCGGGTCCTAGACTCCCCCACTATAGGAAACATCCTCTCCACATCCACTCTATCGAGGTGTTTCCCCATTCGATAGTTTCAATGAGGTCACCCCCTCATTCTTCTAAACTCCAGTGAATACAGGCCTAGAGCCATCAGACGTTCTTCATATAACAACCCATTCAAACCTGGAATCATTTTCATGAACCTCCTTCGAACCGTCTCCAATGCCAGCCCATCCTTTTAAGATGAGGGGCCCAAACCTGCTCACAATACTCCAAGTGGAGCATCACCAGTGCTTTACAAAGTCTCAACGTTACAGCCTTGCTTTTATATTCTAATCTTCTTGAAATGAATGCTAACATCACATTTTCCTTCCCCACCACTGACTCAGCCTACAAATTAAGTCTCTTTGGCATCTCATTTTTTTTTTGTATTTTCTCTCCAGTTAGAAACTAGCCAAACCTTCTATTTTTTCTACCAAAGTTCATGACCATACACTTCCCGACTCTGTGTTCCATCTGCCATTTCTTTGCCCATTCTCCTAATCTGTCTAAGTCCTTCTGCAGCCTATTTCCTGAAGACTACCTGCCCTTCCACTTATTATCTGCAAACTTTGTGCAACAATTCCATCATCCAGATCATTGACATACGTAAAAAGAATCGGTCCCAACGCAGACCCCCGTGGAACACCACTAGTCACTGGCAGCCAGTCAGAAAATGCTCCTTTTATTCCCACTCTTTGCCTCCTGCCAATCAGCCACTGCTTTACCCATGCTAGAATCTTTCCTGTAATACCATGGACTAAATAACTTGTTAAGCAGCCTCATGTGTGGCACCTTGTCAAAGTGCTTCTGAAAATCCAAGTACACAACATCAACCAAGTCTCCTTTGTCCATCCTGTTTGTTAGTACCTCAATGAATTCCAACAGGTTTGTCAGGCAAGATTTTCCCTTGAGGAAACCATGCCAACCACGCCCTATTTTATCATGTATCTCCGAGTACCCTGAGACCTCATCCTTAATAATTGTCACCAGCATCATCCCAACCAATGAGGTCAGACTAACTGGCCTATCATTTCCTTTCTTCTGTCTCTCTCAAAGAGTGGAGTGACATTTGCAATTTTACCATCGACTTCCGGAACCATTCCAGAATCTAGTGATTCTTGAACGATCATGTCTATAGCCTCCACAATCTCTTCGGCCACCCCTTTCAGAACTCTGCAGTGCACACCATCTGGTCCAGGCGACTTATCTGCTTTCAGACCATTCAGTTTCCCAAGAACCTTCTCCCTAGTTACGGTAATTTCACATGAGCCCTGAGTAAGGGTGTCAAAGGTTATGGGGGGAGGGGAGCAGGGGAATGGGGTTGAGAACATAGAACATAGTACAGCTCAGGAACAGGCCATTCAGCCCACAGTGTTGTGCTGACCCGGCTAAAAAGCAAATCAAAACCACCCAAACGCTAATCCTTCCTGCCTACACCATGTCCATATCCCCCCATCTTCCTCATATCCAAACGTCTCTTAAAAGCCTCTAATATATTTGCCTCTACCACCATACCAGACAGCACATTCCAGGCATCTACCACTCTCTGAGTAAAAAACTTACCCCTTGAACCTACCCTCCCTCTCACTGTCAATGCCTGCCCTCTGGTGTTAGACATTTCTACCCTGGGAAACAGATAGTCCCTGTCCACTCTATCTATGCCTCTCATAATCTTATAAACCTCTATCAGATCTCCTCTCAGCCTCCAGAGAAAACAACCCAAGTTTATCCAGCCTCTTGTGACAGCACATGCCCTCTAAACCAGGCAGCATCCTGCTAAACCTCTTCTGCCCCCTCTCCAAAGCCTCCGCCCCCTTCCTATAGTGGGGGCAATTGGAACTGTACGCACTTCTCCAGGCGTGGCCTAACCAGAACAATAATGGACAGCCATGATGGAATGGGGGAGCAGACTCGATGGGCTGAATCCCTTGCCCTGTGGAGATGGCCCCAGTATTGCGAGGGGGGAAATGGGCCAGCAATGCTGTGGTGGGGTTGGGAAGAGGCTGTCCCACCTCCTGACGCCGTGACCATTCCCTGCTCCTCCTCCACCAGGCCCAGGGCTGAGAGAATTCGTGCGAACAGGGGAGATATTTAGATACCTTCTTGCTGCAGTCCTCGGTAATCAGCTTTTTGTTGTCAATAATAACTGTAATAAATGCAGAAACAAAAACAGGAACAGGATTACTGGCACGTCTGCAGGTGAGAAGAGCCCCTACTTTAATCAGTCGAGACATCGAGTTCAAATGTCTGGAGGCCAACACCAGGTGCCATGGCATATGACGTCATCATAATGCGCCGTGCCATCATGGCATCATCATTATGTGCCGTGTCGTTATGACCTGGGCGATCATGGTCTTTCCTTCACCATGGTCGCTCTTGGCAACTTTCTGCTACGGAAGTGGTTTGCCATCGTCTTCTTCTGGGCAGTGTATTTTACAAGATGGGTGACTCCCCCCACCCCCTCTACCATAGGCTGTGGTAGAACCAAGGACCCCTATGGAAAATCCTGGCGATTCTGGACAACGTTTCACACCCTCTGCATTCCACCTTGGCTGAACAGAAAATCACTTTTAGTATCAGACTAAGACAACTGCACTGCTCTGAAGAGCGCTATGTGAGGTCATTCTTACCCTTTATAATGAGTCAACCTGTAGCCGGGGAAGTGATGACCCCCCTGCCCCCATTAGACTGTTTGAGGTAACTTATTTTTTATTCTTTCTTACTTCTCTTCTAATATTTGTGTATCTGTGCACTTGTAATGCTACTGTGACACTGTAATTTCCTTTGGGAACCTGATCATTAAATTTGCAGATGATACCATAGTGGTGGGGCTCATCAGCAAAAATGACGAAACTATGTACCGGGAGGAGGTCAAACACCTAGAGAGCTGGTGCAGGGATTATAACTTGATGCTTAATGTCACCAAAACCAAGGAGATGATCGTCGATTTCAGACGGTCTCAGCCTGAGCACACACCCCTCAGCATCAGTGGCCCCACAGTGGAGAGAGTGGAAAACATCAAGTTCCTTGGGGTGCAGATCTCACCTGGTCCAGGAACACCACTGGGATTGTGAAACGGGCCCGGCAGAGATTGCACTTTCTGAGGAAGCTTAAACAAGCATCACTCCCCACTAACATCTTAACTACATTCTACAGAGGCGTGGTTGAGAGTGTGCTGACCTTTTGCATCACAACCTGGTACTCCAGCTGCAGTGCTGTCGACAGAAAAGCCTTGCAGAGGGTGGTTAGGGGAGCAGAGAAGGTTATTGGGGTCTCCCTACCTTCTGTCCAAGACCTCTTTCAGAGTTGATGCCTCCAGAAGAGACCCCTCACACCCTCTCCATGTACTGTTTGTTCTTCTGCCATCAGGCAAACGTTACAGGAGCATCAAAACTAAAACCACAAGGCTACTAAACAGCTGCCTCCCACAGGCAGTCAGACTGCTAAATAGCTGCTCCACCTGACTCTGCTTTGGACACTTTTAACTTGCACTGGACACTTATAACTTGATTTTAACTGACATGTGGCTGTTGTGTTTTACTATTTATTGTTATGTTTATTATTTAGCGTTGCGTTTGTTATGTTATGATTGCACTGCCCCTGGGAAATGCTGTCTCATTCTGCCCTGCAGAGCTGATGTACGGTTAGAATGACAATAAAGTTTTTTGAATCTTGAATCTAAAGTGTCAACCTATCTGCCTACTCTCCAGAGATTGTCTGCCTGGCGTCAGTGGTCACATCACCAGGACCTGTGATCTGCACCGGCTGCTCGTACGACCATCCACCACCTGCTCCCATGGTTTCACGTAACCCTGATCAGGGGGCTAAGCAGGTGCTACACTTTGCCCAAGGGTGACCTGCAGGCTAGCGGAGGGAAGGAGCCCCTCACACCTCCTTTGGTAGAGACGTATCTCCACCTCATCATCCAAAATATGTTACAGCTTACTAAAAAGCCAGCCCATCTTTTTCTTAGATAAGAGGCCCAAACCTGCTCACAATTCTTCATGCGCGGTCTGACCAGTGCCTTATAAAACCTCAGCATTACACCCCCGTTTTTGAGATTCTAGTTCTCTGGAAAAGAAAGCGAACAGTGCATTTGCCTTTCTCACCACTCACTCAGTCTAGCAGCTGTCAGATGCTAGTAACCCAGACGACCCAACATACCCCAGCCAGACCCCCAGCAGAACGGACTGGGCATGGTGTCAGCACACTTTTCCAAAGGGTCAAAGAGACAACCTCTGCCCTGCTCTGCCTCGCGCGTTGGTTCTGATGTTGCTCGGAAACCAAAAGCTACCACCTTGTACCTCCTTCCTGAGTGCCAGGTGTGAACCAGCCACACAGGGACAGTCAGGGTGCAGTTTAAATGATTGAAAGGATGTTTACGGCCATGAGAAATGGGAGCAGAATTAGTCCATTTGGCCCATCGAGTCTACTCCTACATTCAATCATGGCTGATCCTTTTTTCTCCTCCTTAGCTGCACTCCCCGCCCTTCTCCCCGTAACTTTTGATGCCGTGTCCAATCAAGAACCTATCAAACTCAGCCTTAAATACACACAACAGCCTGGTCTCCACAGCTGCCTGTGGTAATAACTTCCACAAATTCACTACCTTCTGACTAAAGAAATTTCTCCACATCTCTGTTTTAAATGGACGCCCCTCTATCCTGAGGCTGTGCCCTCTTGTCCTAGACTCTCCCACCATGGGAAAGATCCTTTCCACATCTACTCTGTCTAGGCCTTTGAACATTCGAAAGGTTTCAATGAGATCCCCCCGCCCCCCCCCGCCATTCTTCTGAATTCCAGCGAGTACAGACCCTGAGCCTTCAAACATTCCTCGTATGATAACCCTTTCAATCCTGGACTTATCCTTGTGAACCTCATCTGGATCCTCTCCAAAACCAGCACATCTTTTTTTGAATGAGGAGCCCAAAACTGTTCACAATACTCATGGTGAGGCCTCCCCAGTGCCTTATAAAGCCTCAGCATCACATCCCTGCTCTTGTATTCTAGACCTCTTGAAATGAATGCTAACGTGGTATTTGCCTTCCTCACCACTGACTCAACCTGCAAGTTAACCTTCAGGGCATTCTGCACAGGGACTCCCAAGTCCCTCTGCATCTCAGGTTTTTGGATTTTCTCACTGTTTAGAAAATAGTTTGCACATTTATTTCTGCTACCAAAGTGCATGACCATGCATTTTCCAACATTGTGTTTCATTTGCCACTTTCTTGCCCATTCTCCTAATCTGTCTAAGTCCTTCTGCATCCTACCTGTTTCCTCAATGCTACCTGCCCCTCCACCAATCTTTGTATCATCGCAAACTTGGCAAGAAAGCCATCTGTTCCATCATCTAGATCATTGATATACAGTGTAAAAAGAAGCGGTCCCAACACTGACCCCTGTGGACACAACTAGTCACCGCCAGCCAACCAGACAAGGATCCTTTTATTCCCACTCACTGTCTCCTACCAATCAGCCAATGCTCTAACCATGTTAGTGACTTTCCTGTAATACCATGGACTCTTAACTTGGTAACCAGCCTCATGTGTGGCGCCTTGTCAAAGGCCTCCTGAAAGTCCAAATATACAACATCCACTGCATCTCCATTTATCTATCCTACTTGTAATCTCCTCAAAGAATTCCAGCGGGTTCGTTAGGCAGGATTTTCCCTGAAGGAAACCATGTTGACTTTGTCCTATCTTGTTCTGTGTCACCAAGTACACCATCACCTCGTCCTTAACAATTGACTCCAACATCTTCCCAACCACTCAGGTCAGGCTAACTGGTCTATAATGTCCTTTCTGCTGCCTTCCTCCTTTCTTAAAGAGTGGAGTGACATTTGCAATTTTCCAGTCCTCTGGCACCATGCCAGAGTCCAATGATTTTTGAAAGATCAATGCTAATGCCACCACAATATCTAACACTTCCTCTTTCAGAACCCTAGGGTGCAATTAGACAATAGACAATAGGTGTAGGAGTAGGCCATTTGGCCCTACGAGCCAGCACCGCCATTTACTGTGATCATGGCTGATCATCCACAATCAGTATCCATTTCCTGCCTTCTCCCCATATCCCTTGACTCCGCTATCTTTAAGAGCTCTATCTAACTCTTTTTTGAAAGAATCCAGAGAATTGGCCTCCACTGCCTTCTGAGGCAGAGCATTCCACAGATCCACAACCCTCTGTGTGAAAAAGTTTTTCCTCAACTCCATTCTAAATGGTCTACCCCTTATTCTCAAACTGTGGCCTCTAGTTCTGGATTCCCCCAACATCAGGAACACATTTTCTGCCTCCAGCGTGTCCAATCCCTTAATAATGTTATATGTTTCAATCAGATCCCCTCTCATCCTTCCAAATTCCAGTGTATACAAGCCCAGTCGCTCCAATCTTTCAACATATGACAGTCCCGCCATCCCGGGAATTAACCTCGTGAACCTACGCTGCACTCCCTCAATATCTAGAGTGTCCTTCCTCAAATTTGGAGATCAAAACTGTACACAATACTCCAGGTGTGGTCATTTCATCTGGTCCGGGTGACTTAACGAGGAATGTGGGATGTTTTCCACTCTTAGTCAAGGCATTGGGTTCAAAAGTCAGGAAAATATGTTGCAGCTTCATAAAACTCTGGTTAGGCTGCATCTGGAGTACTGCATACAGTTCTTGTCACCCAACTATACGAAAGATGTTGAGGCTTTGAAGAGGTTCACCAGGATGTTGCCTGGTTTAGAGGGCATGTGCTATAATGAGAGGCTGGATAAACTTGGGTTGTTTTTTCTGGAATGCCAGAGGCTGAGGGGAGATCTGATAGAGGTCTATAAGATTATGAGAAGCTTAGGTGGAGTCATTGGGTGGCAGGGTAGAGATATGTCCCTACCAAAGGAGGTGTGAGGGGCTCCTTCCCTCCACTAGCCTGCAGGTCACCCTCAGGCAAGGTGTAGCACCTGCTTAGCCCTATGATCAGGGTCATGTGAAACCATGGGAGCAGGTGGTGGACGGTCGTACGAGCAGCCGGTGCAGATCGCAGGTCCTGGTGATGTGACCACCGACGTCAGGCAGACAATCTCTGAAGAGTATTGATAATGGCTGTGGGGGTCACCCGTCTTGTAAAGTCACTGCCCAGAAGAAGACGATTGCAAACCACTTCTGTCGGAAAATTTGCCAAGAACAATCACGGTGATGGAAAGACCGTGATCGCCCACGTCATCGCGACACGGCGCGTAATGATGATGTCACACGACACGGCGCACGATGATGATGATGAGATAGAGTAGACAGACAATATCTTTCCCCCAGGGTCGAAATGTCTGACACCACAGGGCAGGCATCGAAGGCGAGAGGGGTTAATTTCAAAGGAGATGTGAAGGGAAAGAGTAGTGGGTGCCGGGAGTGCACTGCCTGGGGAGGTGGAAGAGGCAGAAATGTTAAAGACTTTCGAGAGACGTTGGACAGACACATGACTGCGAGGGAAGTGGAAGGATATGAACATTGTGTAGACAGAGGGGATTAGTTTAGTTGGCAATTTGTTCACTAATTTAATTGGTTCAGCACAACATTGTGGGCTGAAGGGCCTATTGGGGTGCTGTACCTGCTCCCTGGGTGGCACTCTGTCTGACGCAGCCGCGTTACAGTCTGCGGGATGTGGGCCGAATGGCCTGTTTCTGTGCTGATCTGTCCTCTCTGTGACACTCTGTCTGACACAGCTGCGTTACAGTCTGCAGGACATGGGTCGAATGGCCTGTTCCTGGGTGACACTCTGTCTGACACAGCTGTGGGACGGCATGCAGATGCTGTGATAATCTCACAGCAGCACCCAAAACGTGAACGCCTGGGCTCACTGACAGGGTTCAGGCTCTCCCAGGATGGGAAGCACGAGGGGCCGGAACAGATCGAAGCTCCTCCTCCACTTGGAGTATTGTTCTGCACGCACAAAGTTCTGGAGGGACCCAACAGGTCTAGGCAGTCGATGTTCCAGGCCAAGACCCTTCATCAGGACTGGGTAAAAACGGATGAGAAGTCAGAGTAAGAAGGTAGGGAGAGGGTAGGAAGGGGTACAAGGTGGTAGGTGATAGGTTAACCCGGGAGAGGGGGGAAGGGGGTGAAGTAAAGAGCCGGGAAGTCGATTGCTGAAAGTGATACAGGGCTGTGGAAGGGGGGATCTGAGAGGAGAGGGTAAAAGATCATGGAAGGAAGGGAAGGGGGGCTGGTGGAGTGCCAGAGGGAGGTGATGGGCAGGTAAGGAGATAAGGTGAGAGAGGGAAATGGGGATGGGGAATGGTCAGGGAGCGGGGTGGGCAATTCGAAAAATCAATGTTCATGCCACCAGGTTGGAGGCTGCCTTGATGGAATACAAGGTGTTTCTCCTCCAACCTGAGGTTGGCCTCGTCATGGAGAGGAGGCCGTAGACTGACGTGTGGCTATGGAATATTGTGTTCGGTTCTGGTTGCCTTATTACAGGAAGGACCAGAAGCTTCAAGAGGGTGCAGAGGAGATTCACCAGGATGCTGCCTGGATTAGAGAGGGTGCAGAGGAGATTTGCCAGGATGCTGCCTGGAGGAGAGAGGGTGCAGAGGAGATTCACCAGGATGCTGCCTGGATTAGAGAGGGTGCAGAGGAGATTCACCAGGATGCTGCCTGGTTTAGAGAGGGTACAGAGGGAGATTTACCAGGTTGCTGCCTGGATTAGAGAGGATGCAGAGGAGATTTACCAGGATGCTGCCTGGATTAGAGAGGGTGCAGAGGAGATTCACCAGGATGCTGCCTGGTTTAGAGAGGGTGCAGAGGGAGATTTACCGGGATGCTGCCTGGATTAGAGAAGGTGCAGAGGAGATTCCCCAGGATGCTGCCTGGATTAGAGAGGGTGCAGATGAGATTCACCAGGATGCTGCCTGAATTAGAGAGCACACTTTCTGAACATGATCAAGCTGGGGCTTTTCCCTTTGGAGCGAAGGAGGGTGAGAGGTGACTTGATAGAGGTGTACAGGATGGTAAGAGGCACAGATTGAGTGGACAGCCAGAGACTTTGCTCCAGAGTGGAAACAGATAATATGAGTGGGACATAATTTTAAGGTGATTGGAGGAAAGTACAGGAGGATGTCAGGGGTAGGTTTTTTACACAGAGAGTGGTGGGTGTGTGGAACACCCCGCCAGGGGTAATGGTAGAGGCAGATACATTAGGGACATTTAAGAAACTCGTAGTTAGACTCATGGAAGATAGAAAACCAGAGGGCAATGTGGGAGGGAAGGGTGAGATTGAGTTTCGAGTAGGTTTGAAGGTCAGTACAGCATTATGGGCCGAAGGGTCTACACTGTGCTGTGATGTTCTGTGTTCTAACACTGTCAGGACAGGCACAGCCTGGGATCGATATACCCTCAGTGGCCACGTTATTAAGTACGCCTGCTTATTAATGCAAATCTCTAATCAGCCATTCAAGTGGCGGCAACTCAAAGCACGCGGACATGGTCAAGAGGTTCAGCTGTTGTTCAGACCACACGTCAGAATGGAGGGGGCGCTGGGGATTGTTGGTGCCAGACGGGGTGGTTTGAGTATCTCAGGAACTGCTGATCTCCTGGGGTTTCCATCCTCAACAGTGCCAACCTTTTGTTTTTTAAAGGCCCTACCATTAGCCAAGGGGACCCACGGACCCCAGGTTGGGAACCCCTGGCCTGGAGTTTATAGAGAATGGTGCAAAAAATCCAGAGAGCACCAGTTCTGTGGGTGAAAATGACATGCTGATGAGAGAGGTCAGAGGAGGTAACCAAAAAAAGTAATGACCCTCTCCTTCTCCATTCCCCATGCCCTTTTCCCTCTCTCACCTTCTCTCCTTGCCTGACCATCGCCTCCCTCTGGAGCTCCCCCTCCCCCATTTTCTTTCTTCCATGGCCTTCTGTCCTCTCCTATCAGATCCCCCCCCTTCTCCTGCCCTGTAGCTCTTTCACCAAACGACTTCCCAGCTCTTTACTTCACCCACCCCTCCTAGTTTCACCTTTCACCTTGTGTTTCTCCCTCCCCTTCCCCACCTAACTCGACTCCTCATCTTTTTCCCTCTCTCTCCAGTCCTGATGAAGGGTCTCGACACCGAAACGCCGAGTGTTTGACTCTTCTTCACAGACGCTGAGTTCCTCCAGCATTGTGTGTGTTTGTGTGTGTATGTGCATGTGTGTGTTTATGTGTGTGTGTGTATATCTGTGTGT
>NC_086128.1:66090052-66255052 GCF_963921235.1 Mobula hypostoma | reverse complement strand
GGCAGCGTGTTGTGTCCTTGAGTAAGGCACTTAACCACACATTGCCCTGCGACGACACCAGTGCCAAGCTGTATGGGTCCTAATGCCCTTCCCTCGGACAACATCGGTGGCGTGGAGAGGGGAGACTTGCAGCATGGGCAACTGCCGGTCTTCCATACAACCTTGTCCAGGCCTGCGCCCTGGATCTGCACTTTCCAGGCGCAGATCCACGGTCTTGCAAGACTAACGGATGCCTTACTAGTGAGCTATATCGACTGTGTTGTTCAAGCTTACTGTCATCTGACTGTATATGCAGACAACCAAACGTCCGTCGGACCTACACAACGTACATCACACACACACACACACACACACACACACACACAGTGCATAAACCAAAATATTATCACAACTAAGTTATTAAAATATAATTCAAGATGCATGCAGAGGTGAACAGTAAACAGCTCGCTGTCCCACTGATGAGACCCCAGTGGTGGCAGGGTCTTCATTGCTCTCACAGTGACGGGTTAACTTACCTAACCGGCTGGTCTTTGGACTGTAGGAGGAAACCGGAACACCCGGAGGAAACATTCACACATACACACACACACACACACACACACACACACACACACACAGAAAGAACGTACGAGCTCCTCAAGGGACCGTGGCGCCGGAATGGGGCTCGAAAAACCCGTGCCCCCAGATGTGCTGTAACAGGGCCGCGGTAACCGCCGCACGACCCCGGCGCCCTGCGTCGTCATCACAACCCACCGCTGGGATAATCAGGGACTGGCCCCTACTGCAGACCTAGTGTGGGGCTAATTAAAGAGTGACCCAGACTAAGCGAATGGCTTCCTCCCCACCCCACACCCGCTGGGGTAACTAAGGACTCTATCTTCCTAGGCCATCCTGAGCTTGGGGTCAGGGTGGGGTGACACGGCAGCATAGTGGTAGTGAAACACTTCTACCTTGCCAGAGACCTGGGTTCCTGCCTATAAGGAGTTTGTACAGAGCTGCGCGAAACTCTTGGACAAATATTGTTCGTCCATCGTCATCGTCGGTGAAGACCTCGACACCATTGATGGTGTCGAGACTAGCGTGTAAATTGGATTTAAGTGTGGGAGAGTGGCACAGCGTTAACCTCGCCCTCTCTTCCCAATTCCCATCTGGATCCAGTGGCAAGACGGAGTCTAGACGGCTCGAGATGGAGATATATATATACTGTATTATATATATACAGCATAGCCAGAGACACCGCACACCCCGGCCACTCCCTGTTGGACCCGCTGCCATCCAGCAAAGGGTTCAGGACACTAAAAGCCAGAACAAATAGACTGAGGGACAGCTTCCATCCCAGAGCTGTGGCCTCCATCACACCACTCCCACAGGACAATGACTGAAACTGTGAGCACACACACGCACACACGAGATCTCAAGTACTTTGTGCATTACTGTGATATTCTGGTGCTGCTGCAATTTATATTCTGCTACTTATCTATTTAATACTGTTTTTCTATTACTGTCTTGTTTTTATCTACCGCTTTATTTAATTGCCTGAGAGGAAGCCAAACAGAGTTTCATTGCAGCTATGTATAATGACAATAAAGATCATTCAATTCAATTCAATTCAACTCAATTCAACTCAATTCAATTCATGTGTGTGTGTGTGTGTGTGTGTGTGTGTGTGTGTGTGTGTATGTGTATATATATATATAAAGCTAGGCTGCCTAAGAGTTTTGCACTGGGGTGGGACAGGTGACAGAGAAGGAGCGTCAGGGGCGGGGGGTGGGGTACAGACACACCCAGACCTGAGACACCAGGCAAGGTCATTTTATCCCGAACAATTGGTTTATTGATCATTACAGAATGTCTCCCTGGTGCTTCCCGCACCCTCCCCTCTCCCTTCCCCTTTTCCCAGCCACGATCCCCCTCTTCCTGCCCAGCCCCCACTTCACTCTCAATCCGCAATAGAGACCCAGATCAGGATCAGGTTTATCATCACTCATATCTGTCTGAGTCGACGTTCCACATCCGTCATGTAATTTGTTGGATTTTTTGCTCGGCGGCAGTACAGTGCGGTACCTTCCCTGGGTGTGTTGGCTCCCCCCCACCCCCCCTCCCCACGACCCTGACACTCCTTCTCTGCCACCCGTCCCACACCCCTCCCACGGCGATCCACTCCTCACCACTCCCAACACCCTTTTCCCCCGCCGGATTCACAACCTCGCTCTCCGCTCCCCGTTGACAAATACGGTACTGTGTGTGCAAAACTCCCTAAGACTTGTGCCTAAGACTTTTGCACAGGACTGTATATACATATGTTTAGAAGGTTAAATTAAACAAGTAGTGCAAAAATAGAAATAATCAAGCAGTGAGGTGGTGTTCATGGGTTCATTGTCCATTCAGAAATCTGATGGCAGAGGGGAAGAAGCTGTTCCTGAATCGCTGAGTGTGTGTCTTCAGGCTCCTGTACCTCCTCCCTGATGGTAGCAATGAGAAGAGGGCACATCCTTGGTGATGGGGGGGGGGTGGTTCTCAAATGATGGACGCCATTAAGAATCCTTGAAGATTCTCGATGGGCCGAATGGACTAATTCTGCTATTATGATTCATGGTCTAGTCGGTTAATTGGTTAATCGGCCAGCGCGGGCTTGATGGGTCAGAGCGGCTTGGTTCTGAGCTTTATCTCTAAATAATTCTTCTTCTTCTTCTTCTTCTTCTTCTTCTTCCTCTTCTTCTTCTTCCTCTTCTTCTTCTTCCTCTTCTTCTTCTTCTTCTTCTTCTTCTTCCAGCATTATGGTGTGCTCATCATGCAGCATGTCTTGGGCATCTGAAACCTGGTGGAGTCCATCCCTTTCCAGGTTAATTTATAATCCAGATAAATAGTATACCTTAATTATCTCGATTATGTGTCAGCGCGTGGCCCAGTGGTTAAGGCGTCGGTCTAGTGATCTGAAGGTCGCTAGTTCGAGCCTCGGCTGAGGCAGTGTGTTGTGTCCTTGAGCAAGGCACTTAACCACACATTGCTCTGCGACGCCACCGGTGCCAAGCTGTATGGGTCCTAATGCCCTTCCCTTGGACAACATCGGTGTTGTGGAGAGGGGAGACTTGCAGCATGGGCAACTGCCGGTCTTCCATACAACCTTGCCCAGGCCTGCACCCTGGAAACCTTACAAGGCGCAAATCCATGGTCTCACGAGACTAATGGATGCCTGTATATATATATATACACACAGATACACACACACACACACACACACACACACACACAAACACACATATATATATATATATATGAACAGAATCGACGCATTTCTCCAACTCCTCTCCCAATGGGACAGTCTGGATTCTTTAACTTGGGGTGTGCGAATTCCCCCCACCCCCCACCGTGATCCTCCGTGAACCGGCCACCGCTGCGCACCCACCTGTAACTTGGCAGTACCCCCTTCGCGGAGGGAGGAGATGATTTCTCTGACACGATCCGGTTCCCGAATACGGACTGTGCTCTTTTGCAGCTCCGGGATCTGCGGGGGAAAGACAAGAGCGGTCGGACAAGTTGGGTTGTTTTCCTCTGGAGCGCCGGAGGCTGAGGGGAGATCTGATAGGGGTGTAACCCCCTCTTTCCCCTCCCCGCCCCCGGGAAAGGCTTCACTGCTAACGTAATGGTCTTTCTGTAGAAGCGGGGCCTGGGTTATGGTTAGGGATACCGGGTGCTATGAAAAGTGAGCCATCTTCTTTCTCCCTTATTAGGGGGAGAGAAAGCCTGTGGTATGTCGAATACCGGGTGAACGGGTAGTCTTTGGGGTACTGCAAGTCCGTGTCTTTGCTGATGCTTTGCTGCATGCTTGAGTGCTCGGTGGGGGGTGGGGGTGCCGATGCGTTCTTTGCCAGTGGGAGGGGGTTTGTAGGGGTGATTGTTGCTCACTGCCGCTGACGCACAGGAGGGAAGGGAGCTGGGTTGGGCGGGGGAGGACTTTGGGGTTCTAACATTTAACTGCCATTCATTCTTTGGGGGAACTCCCCTGTTTTCGAGGATGGTTGCGAAGAAAAGAAGAATTTCGGGGATGTGTATGGTACACATTTTTCTGGCATTGAAACCTTTAACCCAGTCAGGCAAGCGGAGTTTTCATGCTGTGTGCCTGACACCGGAGTGAGCTAGGGTCCTTTGTTCGGAGGGAGATGGAGAGAGAGGACGCTGGAGAGAACCGGTCGTAGGATTCGACCCGATGAGGGTGGGGGGACCGTGACTTGATGGAGCCAGATGCCGGGGTCTCCGGGGTCTTCTGAGGATCGGCGAACATGTGTGACTTTTGGAAGAGCTGAGCTCCAACTTGCGCACATTTGACTGTTTATAATTATAATGGGCCCTTTTTGTCTACTTTTTTCTTCTTTCTTTTCTCTACTACCCTTTGAGTTCAGATTCATAAATATAATTCTTTTAATCGTATGCAGCGTGCTATCTGTTGTTTCTTGGCACTGAGCTGTAATTTACACAACAGCCTCACGAACCGGAGTGTTAGGGGTGGGAGGGCTGTCCCAATCTCTCAGGTTTGGCGGGACCGGAGTGTCTATTCCCTAGACTTACACGGCCCAGGGAACTGGGGGAGGCATAGACAGAGTAGACAGACAGTATCTCTTCCTCAGAGTTGAAATGAACATGTATCCTAGATTAGTGTTCCCCAACCTCTTTTAGCCTAACGCCCCTCTACAGCACCTTCATACTTGCCAACGCCTCTCTTAGGGACAGTGGACTCTCCGGTGCCCCCACAGTGTAAAAACATGTCTACCATATGCTACCATGAGAAAAATGTTTCTGCTTTAAAATTTTATCTGTCTTTAACCATAGCTTGCATGGTACTTGTGCGCTGTACAGCAGCTTGGACGTCAATGTGACCCTTGAGCTTGATGGTTTTTAGCAAGAGTTGAAATATCTGGTTCAGGTTGTGACAGCAAAAGCCTTAAATCCCCACGTGTAACAATGTCCAAGCGGTTGCTGTTTTTCGTGAGACTGCGGTTCACTGCACTGAAGCCTCTTCCAACAGGGTAGGAGGATGGAAATGCAACGAAGAGCAGTTTGGCTCTTCTCCGAAGACCAGGGAACTTCATATGACATTGTGGCCACAAACCACAAAAGGTGATATTTTTGCTTCTTCATCATTCTGAATTTCAATAACTTCTTCTTGCAAACTCCCTTCCTGTTCTTCCACCTTGCAAAGAAATAGGTTAATTACCCCAAAACGAGGAAATCTGCAGATGCTGGAATTTCTAGCAACACACATAAAAATTGCTGGTGAACACAGATGCTGCCTGGCCTGCTGCGTTCACCAGCAGTTTTTGTGTGTGTTGGTTAATTGCCCAATCCGGAATTGCAGATCGTTCAAATCCTTGAATCGATTAGGAATATCATTCGTCAGTGATTACATGTATAAGCAGCACTCTTGGAAATCACCGTCTGTGAAAGAGAGTGCCACCTTTTCCATGCAGGGAAACTGTGAGAACATTCTTCTCCCAATGTTTTGCTTATATATTTCCAATTTTCCAATAAAAGTGGTCTCTGCACTTTTTTGCCTGGATGAAATTGAAATTCTCACCCTGCAGTTTCATATTTAGAATGTTCATTTTGTTATACAGATCGGCTGGATATGCCACATCTCCGCGTAGAAGTTCAATCTCCTTTCCCAAGCTCTTGTTGACTTAGAGCAAATATTCAACCACAGTGTCAAAAAGATCAAAGGAACGTTTTAAGCAGCAGCCTTTTGACGGCCAACGCACTTCAGTGTGAAGAAGCAAGCTTTCAAACACTTCAAAGTTATCTTGGCATAACTGGCGAAATTGGCTGCTATTTAATGGATGAGCTTTAATCTTGTTGATAGCAGATATTAGAAGAGTCATTGCTGGCTCGTGTTTTTGGCTGCGGGATGTTGACGATGAATTGCAAACAGACTTGGGATTTCTTTTTTTTTCCATAAATGCCACTAAACCAGCATATATGGTGCTCCATCCGTTATACAAGAAATCATGTTCCTAATCGGAATACATTTATCCATAATATACATTTTGAACTTGTCGTAGATTGATTCTCTGTTGATACTTGTTTTTAACTTTTTACAAAGGAGAATCTCTTCATAAACTTTTCCATTTTGATAACCCCTAAAACCCTCACTAATTTTTATAGATGCACCGTAGAAAGCATTCTTCTAGGGTGCATCACAACCTGGTATGGAAGTTGTCCTGTCCAAGACCGGAAGAAGCTGCAGAAGATCGTGAACACGGCGCGGCACATCACACAAACCAATCTTTCATCCATGGACTCACTTTACACCGCACGCTGTCGGAGCAGTGCTGCCAGGATAATCAAGGACACGACCCACCCAGCCAACAGACTTTTCGTCCCTCTTCCCTCCGGGAGAAGGCTCAGGAGCTTGAAGACTCGTACGGCCAGATTTGGGAACTGTGATAAGACTGCTGAACAGATCCTGACCCGGATCTGGGCCGTACCCTCCAAATATCCGGACCTGCCTCTCGGTTTTTTTGCACTACCTTACTTCCCATTTTTCTATTTTCTATTTACGATTTATAATTTAAATTTTTAATATTTACTATCTATTTGTACTGCAGGGAGCGGGATGCGCAGAATCAAATATCGCTGTGATGATTGTACGTTCTAGTATCAATTGATTGGCGGCCATAAAGTATAGAGTATAAACCCTTCATATGCTATCAGCGATGCCTTATTGTCTCGCACAGCTGACTCATCCAGTTGTATCCCAGATCCTATTTTTTGTAGCTCTGTGCATAGTTGATGCTGAATGTCTTCACGCGTTTCGTCAATACGACGAGCTATAGAGTTATTACTGAGAGGAATTGATTTTCAAATACTGGCATCCATTTTGAGAACAGTGGTGAGCACTTCTGAAGCAGCAGACATTATTAATCTTTCACCCATTGTATGAGATTTTCCACACTTTGCTATCGTTTTGGGAATGTTATAAGAAGCAATGAGATCTGATGGGAACGGTTTAAAACCCTACTCCAGGTGTGACGCAGGATTAGAATTGAAGACTTCACCGCCGTCAGACTCATAGAATCGCACAGTACGTATTTATCCATCGTTAACGAGGATAAATCAAAACAGGACATTAACACAAACCAGGAATGCCAGTCGGATGTTGACGACGGCAGCGAGTTGACACAGGCGGTGTCACGCAAAGGACGAAGATGAAGATGATCACAACAGCGAAGATTACGTTGACAAGGATTCAGATTGGAATCTGACCTGATGACCCCGATGATGTACCTACCCTCCCTCCTTGTCACCGCTCCAATGGAGAGTGCCGATTTACCATGGGGATTGAAACATCAAGTCCTAGTACCTCGACTGAGCGTTAGTCGGGATGGAGCTGGTTTTTGGCAAGCTACCTTTATACTGTTCCAGTTAGCGCGATTGACCAACCACGCAAGGTCTCATAATCCCCAAAGAAGGCTCTGGACCGCACGTATGAAGCCGAGGACGCTCTGAGCACGTCAAGAGGAATCCTCGGGGTCGGCAGGTTCACTGACTGGCTCTATTTCACTGTTTGGTTCCGGCCAGCACTCTATCGTTGTGTGACCTGTTTCCCGTAGGGCTGCAGAGGAAGTTGAGAGGGTGTGCTTGAAGTCCCAACTGTTAAACTGCATGAACTCGTCCCGTGCCGCGAGGTAAGGGGAGCGGGTGGCCACCCTGGTTGCTAACTTATGCATCTCCAATAACGTCTGTTTGGTTGGCGAGTTTCGGACACGTTGCGACGACGAGTGCTCGCTGCCTGCAGAGCTGTGGTTCTTCCTCAGTTCGTCCCACCTCTTATTTTTGGAAATGCACCCTCTACGAACAGTTACTCAGGTCTTGTACCTCAAGTTAGGATACCACTTACTGCCCCTCCCTCTCCCCCCACAAGAATCTTGATCACCCCCGACGAATTCCATTTCCCCTGAAGACCCCTGAGGACACGTAACCGCCTCCGCTGGGAATCACTGATTTAAGGTGAGAGGGATTATTTTCAAAGGAGATGTGAGAGGCACCCGCCTTGTAAAGAACTAGAAGGAGATGATGGCAAGACACTTCTGTTAGTAAAAAGTTTGCCAAGAGTGTCATGGTCGAAGACTATGATCGCACATGTCCTACCACACAGCACATAATACAACATATATGGCACCGTATACAGCCCGGAGATTAATTTTCTTGCAGACATACTCAAAAACTCCAATACCATTATACAGATTCCATGAAAGACCGCACCAAAGGCACTTACAACCAGTGTACAAATACAACAAGAATGAAATAATAACGAAAAATAAATAAGCAATAAATATTGAGAACATGAGATGAAGAGTCCTTGAAAGTGAATCCATAGGTTGTGGGAACATTTCAGTGATGGGGTGAGTGAAGTTGAGCGATGTTATCTCATCTGGTTAAAGAGCCTAAGGGTTGAAGGGTAATAACTGTTCCTGAACCTGGTGGTGTGGGACCTGAGGCTCCTGTAGCTCCTTACTGATGGTTGAGGGGTAATAATTGTTCCTGAAACTGGTGGTGTGAGTCCTGAGGCTCCTGTGCCTCCTTCCTGATGGTTGAGGGGTAATAACTGTTCCTGAACATAGTGGTGTGGGTCCTGAGACTCCTGTACCTCCTTCCTGATTGTTGATGGGTAATAACAGTTCCTGAACCTGGTGGTGTGGGTCCTGAGACTCCTGTACCTCCTTACTGATGGCTGAGGGGTAATAACTGTTCCTGAACCTGGTCGTGTGGGTCCTGAGGCTCCTGTATCTTCTTCCGGATGGTTGAGGGGTAATAACTGTTCCTGGATCTGGTGGTGTGGGTCCTGAGGTTCCTGTACCTCCTTCCTCATGGTTGAGGGGTAATAACTGTTCCTGAACCTGGTGTTGCGGGACCTGAGGCTCCTGCACCTCCTTCCCACAGGCAGCAGCGAGAAGAGAGCATGTCCTGGATGGTGGGAGTGTACCTAATAAATTGGCTATTGAGTGCATGGCACCACATACAACCCTGAGATGCATTTCCTTGCAGGCATTCACAACAGAACAATGAAGTACAAAGAAACAATGAAAAACGATACACAAAGACAAACAATCATCGTACAAAAGAAGACAAACTGCAAAAAAAACCAATTAATACAATAATAACACTCCCATGATCGGAGCAGACTAGGTGTTGACAGTGAAGCACCGAACGCCTGGCTCAGAGTTGGAGACCTCTGCCCAGAAACAGGAGAGTTCCTTCTGGCAATACAGGAGCAAGGTGGTTAACACAAGAAATTTTCAAAAATACCTAATAAAAGACCAACAAACTCAAGATGAGAAATCCAGAAAATGCCATGAGAAACCAGAAACAATCCAACAGGATCCTGTAGCGGTTTAACTCAATCTGATTACTTACAATCAAGTGGCAAACATTGCTCACCAAAAACTTGCTTTAAAATGCAAACTCACAAAAGATATTATGTCTTGTTCAGTGACTCTTCGTAACCTCATGGACCATAGGGTCCATGGGGTTTTCGTCGCAAGATACAGAAATTGCCAGGCCTTTCTTCTGCACAGATTCTGCTGCTGCCCAGGTTAGGACCCGGCTGGGTTTGAACTCAGGACCATCTACCTCAGAGTCCAGTGCTGATGCCACTACACCACCAGCCAGCCCAAGAGGAACCACACATTACTATAAGTACAAGCCTGATCTAGTTTTGAAGTCAGAGTCCCATAAATTATATTATGACTAATCTGTTATTACAGATCGGATGATGCATAATAACCATCCGGATATAATAATACAGGATAAACAAGCAAGAACAACTTATTTAACAGGTACAGCCATTCCAAACACACATAAATTACAGAAACCAGTAAGTGAAAAACACTAGAAATATGCTGAATCAAAAGAGGAAATTGAAAGACTATGGAACATGAACAGGGTAGACATTGCCCTAATAATAATATCTACAACTGGTATCACCCCAAAATCACTACGCAGTAGAATTAAGCAATCAGGCCAACACAGCAATATCTATGTGAATCTTTAGAAAGCCACAATACTAAACACTACCAGAATAGTCTGAAAGTTCCTAGCAATTGAGAAATGAACGTGCTTGGCCATGCAACTACCTCAGGCTTGACCAGCTCCAGGAGGGAGGGAGGGAGGGAGGGAGAGAGAGAGAGAGAGAGAGAGAGAGAGAGAGAGAGAGAGAGAGAGAGAAATAAATAAATAATTTCGAGAACATAAGTTTTAGAGTCCATGTGGATATATTATAATCATCCCCTCCCCGAACAAGAAGGCACAGTAACATCTCCACTTCTTAAGGAAATTGATGCAAGCGAGACTCCCTCCCCCGCCTCCATTCCCCCCACATCTTAAACTTAATTTTACAACTGCACCATTGAGAGTGTCCTGACAAGTTGCATCTCCGTCTGGTCTGGGAGCAGCCGAGCATCGGGCCGGAAGTCCCAACAAAGGACTGTGAGAACGGCCGAGAGGATCATCGGGGTCTCCCTACCATCCATCTGGGACATTTATCAGGAGCGCTGCGTACACAGGGCCCTTAGTATTCTCAAGGATCCCACCCATCCATCCAGCATCATCTTTGACTTTCTACCATCAGGCAGGAGACTCAGATGCATAAAGACAGGAACAGTCAGGATGGGAAACAGCTTCTTCCCTCAGGCTATCAGGCTTCTGAACTTTCAGCCACATCCCATAAGACCATAAGACAAAGGAGCAGAAGTCGGCCATTCGGCCCATTGAGTCTGCTCCACCATTTTATCATGAGCTGATCCATTCTCCCATTTAGTCCCACTCCCCCGCCTTCTCACCATAACCTTTGATGCCCTGGCTATTCAGATACCTATCAATCTCTGCCTTAAATACACCCAATGATTTGGCCTCCACTGCTGCCTGTGGCAACAAATTCCACAGATTCACCACCCTCTGGCTAAAAAAATTTCTTCGCATCTCTGTTCTGAATGGGTGCGCTTCAATCCTTAAGTCATGCCCTCTCGTACTGGACCCCTCCCCCCCCCACCACGGGAAACAACTTTGCCACATCCACTCTGTCCATGTCTTTCAACATTCAAAATGTTTCTATGAGGTCCCCCCTCATTCCTCTCATTCCCGGAAATCATTCTATTGAATCTTCTCTGAACCCTCTCCAACATCAGCACACCCTTTCTTAAATAAGGAGCCCAAAACTGCCCACAGTACTCCAAGTGAGGTCTCACCAGCACCTTATAGAGCCTCAACATCACATCCCTGCTCCTATACTCTATTCCTCTAGAAATGATTGCCAACATTGCATTCGCCTTCTTCACCACCGACTCGGCCTGGAGGTTAACCTTAAGGGTATCCTGCACGAGGACTCCCAAGTCCCATTGCATCTCAGAACTTTGAATTCTCTCCCCATTTAAATAATAGTCTGCCCGTTTATTTCTTCTGCCAAAGTGCATAACCATACACTTTCCAACATTGTATTTCATTTGCCACTTCTTTGCCCATTCTCCCAATCTATCCAAGTCTCTCTGCAGACCCTCTGTTTCCTCAGCACTACCGGCCCCTCCACCTATCTTTGTATCATCAGCAAACTTAGCCACAAAGCCATCTATTCCATAATCTAAATCGTTGATGTACAATGTAAAAAGAAGCGGCCCCGACACTGACCCCTGTGGAACACCACTGGTAACCGGCAGCCAACCAGAATAGGATCCCTTTATTCCCACTCTCTGTTTCCTGCCAATCAGCCAACGCTCTATCCACGTATGTAACTTTCCCGTAATTCCATGGGCTCTTATCTTGTTAAGTAGCCTCATGTGTGGCACCTTGTCAAAGGCCTTCTGAAAATCCAAATATACAACATCCACTGCATCTCCCTTGTCTAGCCTGCTTGTAATTTCCTCAAAAAATTGCAATAGGTTTGTCAGACAGGATTTTCCTTTAAGGAAACCATGCTGAGTTCTGACTATCTTGTCATATGCCTCCAGGTACTCTGTAACTTCATCCTTGACAATCGACTCTAACAACTTCCCAACCACCGATGTCAAGCTAACTGGTCTATAATTTCCTTTTTGCTTCCTTGCCCCCTTTTTAAATAGCAGAATAACATTTGCAATCTTCCAGTCCTCCGGAACCATGCCAGAATCTATTGACTTTTGAAAGGTCATCGCTAATGCCTCCGCAATCTCCACAGCTACTTCCTTCAGAACAGGAGGGTGCATTCCATCTGGTCCAGGAGATTTATCGACCTTTAGCCTATTCAGCTTCCTGAGTACTTTCTCTGTCGTAATTGTGACTGCGCACACTTCTCTTCCCTGCCACCCTTGAGTGTCCGGTATACTGCTGATGTCTTCCTCAGTGAAGACTGATGCAAAATACTCGTTCAATTCCTCTACCATCTCCTTATCTCCCATTACAATTTCTCCAGCATCATTTTCTATCGGTCCTATATCTACTCTCACCTGTCTTTTACTCTTTATATACTTGAAAAAGCTTTTAATATCCTCTTTGATATTATTTGCTAGCATCCTTTCATAGTTCATCTTTTCCCTCTTAATGACCTTCTTAGTTTCCTTTTGTAAGGTTTTAAAAACTTCCCAATCCTCTGTCTTCCCACTAATTTTTGCTTCCTCGTTTGCCCTCTCCTTTGCTTTAACTTTGGCTTTGACTTCTCTTGTCCGCCACGGTTCATCCTTTTCCCATTCGAAAATTTCTTTTTTTTTTGAATATATCTGTCTTAGACCTTCCTCACTTCTCACATAAACTCCAGCCACTGCTGCTCTACCGTCCTTCCTGCTAGTGTCCCTTTCCAGTCAACTTTGGCCAGTTCCTCTCTCATGCCAGTGTAATTTCCTTTACTCCACTGAAATACTGACACATCAGATTTCGGCTTCTCGTTTTCTAATTTCACAGTGATATGATCATTGCCTCCTATGGGTTCCTTCACCTCAATCTCTCCAATCACCTCCGGTTCATTACACAATACCCAATCCAGTACAGCCGATCCCCTAGTGGGCTCAACAACAAGCTGTTCTAAAAAGCCATCTCGCAGACATTCTACAAATTCTCTCTCTTGATATCCAGTGCCGACCAGATTTTCCCAATCCACTCGCATGTTAAAATCCCCCACAATTATCAGAACACTGCCCTTCTGACAAGCCTTTTCTATTTCCAGTTGTAATTTGTAGTCCACATCCCTGCAGCTGTTAGGAGGCCTATAAATAACTGCCATCAGGGTCCTTTTACCCCTGCGATTTCTTAGCTCAATCCATAAAGATTCTGCACCTTCCGATCCTATGTCACCTCTTTTTAATGATTTAATATCATTTCTTACCAATAAAGACACGCCTCCCCCTCTGCCTACCTTCCTATCCTTCTGATACACTGAGTATCCTTGGAAGTTCAGCTCCCAGAGACGTGCATCCTTTAGCCACGTCTCAGTGATGGCCACAATATCATACCTGCCAATCTGTAGCTGTACGACAAGATCATCCACCTTATTCCTTATGCTGTGTGCATTTAAGTACAACACCTTAAGACCAGTATTTGGTACATTTCGTTTTGATTGCACTGCGACTCATCCCAATGGCTGCAAATTTGCCCCATCACCTGCCTGTACTTCCTGACATTTTTACTGTTCACTATCTTAGATTTATTTGTTTTCCCCCTCCTTCACTCTATCATTCCAGTTCCCATCCCCCTGCCAAATTAGTTTAAACCCTCCCTAACAGCTCTATTAAACTTTCCCGCCAGGATATTGGTCCCCTTCGGGTTCAGGTGTAACCCGTCCTTTTTGAACAGGTCGTACTTCCCTCAGAAAAGATCCCAATGATCTAAGAATCTGAAGCCCTGCCCCCTACACCAGTCTCTCAGCCATGCATTCATCTGCCTGATCCGACTACTCTTGCCCTCGCTAGCACGTGGCACAGGTAGCAATCCCGAGATTACTACCCTGGAGGTCCTGCTTCTCAGCTTCCTTCCTAACTCCTGGAATTCTTTCTTCAGGATCTCCTCCCTTTTCCTATCTATGTCATTGGTACCAACATGTACCAAGACAACTGGCTGCTCGCCCTCTCCCTTCAGAATATTCTGGGCCCCATCCGAGACATCCCGTACCCTGGCACCTGGGAGGCAACACACCATGCGGGTATCTCTGTCAGGCTCACAGAATCTCCTGTCTGTTCCCCGTTCAAAAGTATCACTGATTAATCTGTTCTGTACCTTACAATATTTAGTTTATGGACTTTAGTTTGTTGTTTATGTGTGATCCATCTTATTTTCATCCTTATTTTCTTAAGTTAGTGTGTGTTATGTGCTTTATGCCCTGGTCCAGAGAAACGTTGTCTCCTTTGACATGTATATAGTTAATAAACTTGACTTGACTTGATACAGTACCTTCACATTCATTTTCTTGCAGATATTTACAGGAAAATAAAGAAGTACAATAGAATTATACTACAATAGAAGATTGACTCTTAGACTGGCATATAGATAAAAGAAATACAAGACTATGAGATATCGGAGCAGAATTAGGCCACCTGGAAGTGTCTGCAAGACCACAAACTTCCTGACACCATATCCCATCTGCCACTTCTCTGCCCATTCTCCCAATCCATCTAACTCCTTCTGCAGACTCCGGGCCTCCATAGCACTACCTGTCCCTCCATTGTCCGCAAGGCTTGGCCACAAGGCCATCGATCCTGTCATCCAAGCCAATGACAGGAAACATGAAAAGGTTTGGTCCCAACACCGCCAGTCCCCGGCAGCCAACCAGAGAGGGCCCCCTTTATTCCCACTCGCTACCTCCTGCCTGTCAGCCCATCCATGCTAGTAACTCCCCTGTAATACCACGGGCTCTTATCTTGTTCAAGTAGCCTCAGGTGCAGCACCTTGTCAAAGGCCTTCTGAAAATCCAAGTAAACAACATCTACTGACTCTCGTTTAACTATACTGCCTGTTATTTGAAGGGTGATGTGAGAGGGAAGGGTTAGTCTGATCTTAGAGAAGGTTAAAATATCGGCGCATCATGTACTGAAGGACCTGTCACGCGCTGTACTGTTCCGTCTTAAAGATACTGATACGGGTCACACTGAGAGAGCAACACACACAAAACTATCAAGCTTCAAATGCCCTGGTGCCCACATTTCCCAGGATCTCACCTGGTCTCTGAACTCCTCCATCCTGATCAAAAAGGGGCAACAGCGCCTTTATTTCCTGCGGAGCGTCAAGGAAGCTCACCTCTGTCCCAGGATACTGACGGACTTTTACCACTGTACCATTGAGAGCATACTCACCAACTGCATCTCAGCGTGGTATGGAAATCGTCCCGTATCGGACCGCAAAGCACTCCAGCGTGTGGTGAGAACTGCCCAGCGGATTATCGGCACCCATTTGCCCACCATTGAGAACATCTACCATAAACGCTGCCTGGGCAGGGTGAAAAGCATTATCAAGGATGCATCTCACCCTAACCATGGACTTTTTACTCTCCTCCCATCCGGTAGGTGCTACAGGAGCCTCCGCTCCCGCACCAGCAGGCTCAGGAAGAGCTTCTTCCCTGAGGCTGTGACCCTGCTGAACCTCTCATCACAGCGCTAAGCAGTATTGCACCCATATTGTACTGTCTCAGTGCTTTTATATTTGTGTGTTGTAGCACTTACTTCTTATTCACAGTTATTTTGTAAATGACACTATTCTTTGCATTTCTGGTCAGATGCTAACTGTATTTCATTGGCTTTGTATCTGTACTCAGCACAATGACAATAAAGCTGAATCTAATCTAATCTAATCTAAAACGCTGGAGGATCTCAGCAGGCCAGGCAGTATCTGTGGAAAAGAGTAAACAGTCGACATTTCCGGTCGAGACTCATCTTCAGGACTGGGGAAGCCAGAGTAGGAAGGTGGGGAGTGGGGAGGGGAAGACTAAGTCCAAGGTGGTAGGTGATAGGTGGAACGAAGAGGGGGGAGGGGTGAAGTAAAGAGCTGGGAATTTGATTGGTGAAAGAGATAAAGGGCTGGAGAAGGGGGAATCTGATTGGAGAGGCCATGGAAGGAAGGTAAGGGGGAGGAGCACCAGAGGGAGGTGATGGGCAGGTGAGGAGATCAGGTGAGAGAGGGAAATGGGAATGGAGAATGGTGAAGAGGTGGGTGGGCCGTTACCGGAAGTTTGAGAAGTCAATGTTCATGCCATCAGGTTGGAGGCTACCCAGACGGAATATAAGGTGTTGCTCCTCCAACCTGAGTGTGGCCTCATCGCGACAGTAGAGGAGGCCATGGACTGACATGTTGGAATGGGAATGGGAAGTGGAATGGGAATGGTTGGCCACCGGGAAATCTCGCTTTTTGTGGAGGACAGAGCGTAGATGCTCGGCGAAGCCGTCTCCCAATCTACTGATCGATTCGGATTTGGAGGTTCCAAAAGGACACGAACACAATTCTGCAAATCAGCGATGCAACCATGTACACAATCGTCTTCTATCGAGCAAACTGAAATCATCAGACCCCTGGGTATAAACGCAAGAGATTCTGCAGATGCAGGAATCCTTGAACAACACACACACACACACACACACACACACACACACACACACACACACACACACGCGCTCACACAAACATGGAGGAGCTTGGCAAGTCAGGCAGCATCTACGGAAATGAATAAACAGTCGACATTTCAGACCTGCCTCAAGACTGGAAAGTAAGGTGGGTGTGGGGGGAGGGGGAGGATGACAAGCTGACAGGTGACAGGTGAGACCAGGTGAGGGGGAAGGTGGGTGGGTAGGGAAGGGAGGAGGAGGACAAGCTGCCAGGTGACCGGTGAGACCAGGTGAGGGGGAAGGTGGGTGGGTAAGGAAAGGAGGAGGATGACAAGCTGACAGGTGACAGGTGAGACCAGGTGAGGGGGAAGGTGGGTGGGTGGGGGAAGGGAGGAGGAGGACAAGCTGCCAGGTGACCGGTGAGACCAGGTGAGGGGGAAGGTGGGTGGGTGGGGGAAGGGAGGAGGAGGACAAGCTGACAGGTGACAGGTGAGACCAGGTGAGGGGGAAGTTGGGTGGGTGGGGGAGGGGGGAGGACAAGCTGACAGGTGACAGGTGAGACCAGGTGAGGGGGAAGGTGGGTGTGTGGGGGAGGGGTGGTGTACAAGCTGACAGGTGACAGGTGAGACCAGGTGAGGGGGAAGTTGGGTGGGTGGGGGAAGGGAGGAGAAGGACAAGCTGGCAGATTACAGGTGAGGGGGAAGTTGGGTGGGTGGGGGAAGGGAGGAGAAGGACAAGCTGACAGATGACAGGTGAGACCAGGTGAGGGGGAAGTTGGATGGGTGGGGGAAGGAAGGAGGAGGACAAGCTGACAGGTGAGGGGTAAAGTAAGAAGCTGGGAGCTGATCGGTGTAAGATGTAAAGAGTTGAAGTAGATGGGATCTGATCAGAGAGGAGATTGGACCATGGGAGAACGAAAAACAGGAGGGGAACCGGGGGGGGGCGGGGGGGGGAGGGGTGATGGTCAGGTGAGGAGAAACGACCATACCCCAAATGACGTAGAAGTAGAATTAGGCCATTTGGCCCATCGTGCATGCTCCACCATACCATCATGGCTGATTTACTATCCTTTTTAACTTCAATCTCCTGCCATAATCTTTGACACCCTGACTAATCCAGAACCTATCAACCTCGACTTTAACTATACCCAATAATTTGGCCTCCACAGCCGTCTGTGACACTGAATTCCACAGATTCACCACCCTCTGGCTAAAGAAATTCCTCCTCATCTCTGTTCTAAATGGACATCCCTCTATTCTGAAGCTGTGCGCTCTGGTCCTAGACTGCCCCACTATAGGAAACACCCTCTCCACATCCACTCTATCTGTGTCCTCTGGTCCTAGACTCCCCCACTATAGGAAACATCCTCTCCACATCCACTCTATCTGTGTCCTCTGGTCCTAGTCTCCCCCACTATAGGAAACATCCTCTCCACATCCACTCTATCTGTGCCCTCTGGTCCTAAACTCCCCCACTATAGGAAACACCCTCTCCACATCCACTCTATCTGTGTCCTCTGGTCCTAGACTCCCCCACTATAGGAAACATCCTCTCCATATCTACTCTATCTGTGTCCTCCGGTCCTGGACTCCCCCACTATAGGAAACATCCTCTCCACATCCACTCTATCTGTGTCCTCTGGACCTAGACTCCCCCCACTATAGGAAACATCCTCTCCACATCTACTCTATTTGTGTCCTCTGGTCCTGGACTCCCCCACTATAGGAAACATCTAAAACAAGGGGACCAAAGTCTTTTCAGGGAGGTTTGTTAGTGCTATTGGGGAGGCTTTTAACTAGATTTTCAGGGGGATGGGAACCAGAGTGCCAGAGCTGACAGTGTGGCTGGGGTGAAAATAAATGATGTTAAAAGTTCAAGCAAATCCGCTAATAGAAAGGTTGTGAGTGGTGGTAAAGATCTTCTGAGGTGTATATATTTCAATGCTAGGAGTATTGCGGGGAAGGCGGATGAGTTGAGGGCGTGTATTGACACGTGGAATAATGACATTATAGCAATTAGTGAAACTTGGCTACAGGAGGGGCAGGACTGGCAGCTTAATATTCCAGGGTTCCGATGTTTCAGATGTGATCGAGGCAGAGGAATGAAAGGTGGGGGAGTAGCATTGCTTGTTAGGGAAAATATTACAGCAGTGCTCAGGCAGGACAGATTAGAGGGCTTGTCTACTGAGTCCCTATGGGTGGAGCTGAGAAACAGGAAAGGTATGGACACATTAGTGGGATTGTATTACAGACCACCCAATAGTCAGCGAGAATTGGAGGAGCAAATCTGCAGAGAGATAGCAGGAAACATAAAGTTGTGGTGGTAGGGGATTTTAATTTTCCACATATTGATTGGGACTCCCATACTGTTAGGGGTCTAGATGGGTTAGAGTTTGTAAAATGTGTTCAGGAAAGTTTTCTAAATCAATATATAGAGGGACCAACTAGATGGGATGCAATATTGGATCTCCTGTTAGGAAACGAGTTAGGACAAGTGACAGAAGTCTGTGTAGGGGAGCACTTTGGTTCCAGTGATCATAACACCATTAGTTTCAATTTAATCGTGGACAAGGATAGATCTGGTCCTAGGTTTGAGGTTCTGAACTGGAAGAAGGCCAAATTTGAAGAAATGAGAAAGGATCTAAAAAGCGTGGATTGGGATAGGTTGTTCTCTGGCAAGGATGTGATCAGTAAGTGGGAAGCCTTCAAAGGAGGAATTTTGAGAGTGCAGAGTTTGTATGTTCCTGTCAGGATTAAAGGCAAAGTGAATAGGAATAAGGAACCTTGCTTCTCAAGGGATATCGCAACTCTGATAAAGAAGAAGAGAGAGTTGTATGACATGTATAGGAAACAGGGGGCAAATAAGGTGCTTGAGGAGTATAAGAAGTGCAAGAAAATACTTAAGAAGGAAATCAGGAGGGCTAAAAGAAGACATGAGGTTGCCTTGGCAGTCAAAGTGAAGGATAATCCAAAGAGTTTTTACAAGTATATTAAGAGTAAAAGGATTGTAAGGGATAAAATTGGTCCTCTTGAAGATCAGAGTGGTCGGCTATGTGCGGAACCAAAAGAAATGGGGGGGATCTTAAATGGGTTTTTTGCATCTGTATTTACTAAAGAAGCTGGCATGAAGTCTATGGAATTCAGGGAAACAAGTAGTGAGATCATGGAAACTGTGCAGATTGAAAAGGAGGAGGTGCTTGCTATCTTGAAGCAAATTAAAGTGGATAAATCCCCAGGACCTGGCAGGGTGTTCCCTCAGACCTTGAAGGAGACTAGTGTTGAAACTGCAGGGGCCCTGGCAGATATATTTAAAATGTTGGTGTTTACAGGTGAGGTGCTGGAGGATTGGAGAATGGCTTTTGTTGATCCGTTGTTTAAAACAGGATCAAAAAGTAATCCGGGAAATTATAGGCCAGTAAATTTGACATCGGTAATGGGTAAGTTATTGGAGGGAGTACTAAGAGACAGAATCTATAAGCATTTGGATAGTCAGGGACTTAATAGGGAGAGTCAACATGGCTTTGTGCGTGCTAGGTCATGTTTGACCAATCTATTGGAGTTTTTCGAGGAGGTTACCAGGAAAGTGGATGAAGGGAAGGCAGTGGATATTGTCTACATGGACTTCAGTAAGGCCTTTGACAAGGTCCCGCATGGGAGGTTAGTTAGGAAAATTCAGTCACTAGGTATACATGAAGAGGTGATAAATTGGATTAGACATTGGCTCAATGGAAGAAGCCAAAGAGTGGTAGTAGAGGATTGCTTCTCAGACTGGAGGCCTGTGACTAGTGGTGTGCCACAGGGATCAGTGCTGGGTCCATTGTTATTTGTCATCTATATCAATGATCTGGATGATAATGTGGTAAATTGGATCAGCAAGTTTGCTGATGATACAAAGATTGGAGGTGTAGTAGACAGTGAGGAAGGTTTTCAGAGCCTGCAGAGGGACTTGGACCAGCTGGAAAAATGGCAGATGGAGTTTAATACAGACAAGTGTGAGGTATTGCACTTTGGAAGGACAAACCAAGGTAGAACATACAGGGTAAATGGTAAGGCACTGAGGAGTGCAGTAGAACAGAGGGATCTGGGAATACAGATACAAAATTCCCTAAAAGTGGAGTCACAGGTAGATAGGGGCATAAAGAGAGCTTTTGGTACATTGGCCTTTATTAATTAAAGTATTGAGTATAAGAGCTGGAATGTTATGATGAGGTTGTATAAGGCATTGGTGAGGCCGAATCTGGAGTATTGTGTTCAGTTTTGGTCACCAAATTACAGGAAGGATATTAATAAGGTTGAAAGAGTGCAGAGAAGGTTTACAAGGATGTTGCCGGGACTTGAGAAACTCAGTTACAGAGAAGGGTTGAATTATTCCCTGGAGCGTAGAAGAATGAGGGGAGATTTGATAGAGGTATATAAAATTATGATGGGTATAGATAGAGTGAATGCAAGCAGGCTTTTTCCACTGAGGCAAGGGGAGAAAAAACCAGAGGACATGGGTTAAGGGTGAGGGGAGAAAAGTTTAAAGGGAACATTGGGGGGGCTTCTTCACACAGAGAGTGGTGGGAGTGTGGAATGAGCTGCCAGACGAGGTGGTAAATGCGGGTTCTTTTTTAACATTTAAGAATAAATTGGACAGATACATGGATGGGAGGTGTATGGAGGGATATGGTCCGTGTGCAGGTCAGTGGGACTAGGCAGAAAATGGTTCGGCACAGCCAAGAAGGGCCAAAGGGCCTGTTTCTGTGCTGTAGTTTTTCTATGGTTTCTATTCTCTCCACATCCATTCTATCTGTGTCCCCTGGTCATAGACTCCCCCCACTATAGGAAACATCCTCTCCACATCCACTCTATCTGTGTCCCCTGGTCCTAGACTCCCCCACTATAGGAAACATCCTCTCCACATCCACTCTATCTGTGTCCCCTGGTCCTAGACTCCCCCCACTATAGGAAACATCCTCTCCACATCCACTCTATCTGTGTTCTCTGGTCCTAGACTCCCCCACTATAGGAAACATCCTCTCCACATCCTCTCTATCAGTGTCCTCTGGTCCTAGACTCCCCCACTATAGGAAACATCCTCTCCACATCCACTCTATCAAGAGTTTGCATGAGGCCCCCTCCCTCATACTTCTAAGCTCCAGCGAGTACCAGCCCAGAGCCATCAAGTGTTCCTCATATGTTAACCCTTTCGTTCCCAGGATCATTTTCAAGAACCTCCTCTGGATCCCCTGCAATGCCAGTACATCATTTCTTGGATAAGGGGCCCAGAAGTTTGGGCGGTGGAGGTATAATTTGTCCATCAGTGCTGATCACCCCATCCCTGACTAAGCTGTTCCACCGTGAACACAATCTGTTATGAGTCAACATGACGCTTTCAGATCAGGTCATGCATAGCACGTACCTCCGCCACATCGCTCAGGTGTGTTTCTGGGGTACAGGGGCTAGCCACCCTTGTGCCTGTTTTGTGTTCTATCGCTGAGCAGCAGTGAACCACCTGACTGGCTTTATCAGAGTCCTCCCTGGGAGCTAGCTGACTTGATCGGCATTTCTGATCTGGCTACTGTTCACAATTGCACTTAATAAAAAAAAAGAACAGCTCACATTTCTCCAAGTGCGGGCTGACCAGTGCCTCGTAAGGCCCCAGCATTACAGCCTTGCTTTCATATTCTGGTCAATCTGCTGAATGTGTGAGAGGGGAACCGGAATTTGGGAATCAAGAAAGAGAGAAGCGGGGGGTGGGGGGAGGGAGGAGAGGTATTACTTGGAATTTAGAGAAATCGATGTTCATGCCGTAAGATTGGAGGCCACCCAGATGGAATATGAGGTGTTGCTCATTGAACACGAATTTTGCCTCTTTGTGCCAGTGGAGACAGACTTGTCAGAATGGGAATGGGAATGGGACTCCCAGGTAATGAATTCCACAACTATCCCTCCCTTTCCTCCAAGAGGACCACAACATTGAAACATACAAGGTCTACAGCACAATACAGGCCCTTCAGCCCAGAATGCTGTGCCGAACATGCCCTTACTTTAGAAATTACCTAGAGTTACCCATAGCCCTCTATTTTTCTGAGCTCCATGTACCTGTCCAGGAGACTCTTCAAAGACCCTATCGTATCCACCCCACCCCCCTCCATCACCGACGCCGGCAGCCCGTCCCACGCACTCACCACTCTCCGCCTAACCTTGTCGGGGTTTGGAGGCTTGCGTGCCTCAGGGACCTGGGGAGCCATGTTGGCTCTTGGTGGGGGTCACCCATGCCGAACGGGTCAAAGGGTAGAGGCCAGATTAGGTGTGGTCCGCTGGTCCTCCAGGTTTGGGTGGAGGGGAGACGAGGGGTGGGGGGTGGGGGGCGTGTTTGCTCAGCTCAGGAAGAACGACCCTGACCAGTCAGACAAAACTGTTACGAGAACAGTTTCTATGCCCGAGTGAGACGGGACTTGCATGACTGACCGTGAAGAGACTACTGACCTGATGAAGGAAGTCCTGAACATCGCCAGAGATGGAGGACCTTCATTGCTGCCCCAGACACTAGGGGCTGAGACTTTAACGCAACACGCACCAGGCTCCCGGCTGCAAGCAACCAGATCTCGATCTCTGTCCTCAACTCTACAGTGGAGCCCACCTCCCCAGCGTTCTTTCGACCATTATGTTCCATGTCGTATGACATCATTATTATGTGCCGTGTCGTATGGCATCATCATTATGCACCGTGGGTGATCAGGGTCTTTCCGCGGCCATGATTGTTCTTGGCAAAATTATCTACAGAAGTGGTTTGTCATCGCGTTCTTCTGGGCAGTGACTTTACAAGACAGGTGACCCCCAGCCATTATCAATACTCTGCAGAGATTCTCTGCCTGGCGTCAGTGGTCGCATCACCAGGACTTGTGATCTGCACCGGCTGCTCATACGACCATCCACCACCTGCCCCCATGGCTTCACATGACCCTGATCGGGGGGTGGAGGGGTTGCTACTCCTTGCCCAAGGCTAGCGGAGGGAACGAGTGGCCTTACTCAGAGACGCAGCTCTACCCCGCCCCCTGCTAGCGGCTCGTGCAAGGCTATCACAGCGCGGGGCACCCCGGACTCCGGAGATCGGATCCTGCGCTCCGTCTGTGAAGAGCTTGCATCCTTTCCCCCGCGCCCCGTCTGCGGCTCCTCCCGCTGTCAAGAGGCGCACCGGTGACAAGGTTTCGGCTCCAGGTCGTTTAATGCCTCTGCCGGCACGCAAGCATAAGGGAGAGTGAAATAATTGCTACTCCAGGTCCGAAGCAGCCCCAAAAAAAGCACAATATTAGTTTTTAAAAAACCACAATAAATATCAATGCACAATATACCTCATATACGTGGATTGTTTCTATATCCATAAAGTGACGCTGTGGTCAAGTCGCTGCTGTAGATTGTCCTGTGATTCGGCCGGGGTTAAATAGGTGGGTAGCTGAGAGCTGCGACTCGTTGGACCGTAAAGTCCCAATTCTGCCATGTGTCTCTGAGTAAATAACATTAACTCCTTCCCTCCCAGATCTGTAAATGGCTCCATTGAGTTTCCCCAGCCTGACCTTCCCCCTGCCCCACACACATACACACACATCGGCCAAGGCAGGATGTTGGCGTCAGTCAGAGCACAATGGCTAATTATATCATAAGGTCAACTCTTGATTGCACAGAGAGTTGTTACACAATCACAGTCACAGAAACATGGAAAACCAACAGCACATTACAGGCCCTTCGGCCCGCAATGTGGTGCCAACCGTGCAACCTACTGTAAAGACTGCCGAGAATTCCCCTAGCGCCAAGACCCCCCATTTATCTACTGGCACACAGTACACCATGGAATTTTTTGTTATGCAGCAGCAGTACAATGCATCACACAATAATTTTTTTTTAAACCGTAAATTACGGTAAGTATATATACATCAAAAAAATTTAAAACCAAATCATCATGCTGTGTTACGTGACAGCATCATTATGTGCCGTGATATATGACATCATCATTATGTGCCGTGAGGGTGATCACGGTCTTTCCGCGGCCATGATTGTTCTTGGCAAATTTTTCTAACAGAAGTGGTTTGCCATCACATTCTTCTGGGCAGTGACTTTACAAGATGGGTGACCCCCCAGCCATTATCAATACTCTTCAGAGATTGTCTGCCTGGCGTCAGTGGTCGCATCACCAGGACTTGTGATCTGCACCGGCTGCTCGTACGACCGTCCACCACCTGGTCCCACGGTTTCACCCGACCCTGATCAGGGGGACTAAGCAGGTGCTACACCTTGCCCGAGGGTGACCTGCAGGCTAGTGGAGGGAAGGGGCACCTCACACCTCCTTTGGTAGAGACGTATCTCCACTCCAACACACTTTAAATAAGTAGTTCAAAAATTGAATTGAATTGACTTTATTTCCTACATCCTTCACATACACGAGGAGTAAAAATCTTTACGTTATGTCTCCGTCTAAATGTGCAATTTATAGTAATTTATAATAAATAGTATGTACAACAGGACAGTCAATATAACATAGAAATACAGTTGTATCAGCATTAATTAATCAGTCTGATGGCCTGGTGGAAGAAGCTGTCCCAGAGCCTGTTGGTCCTGGCTTTTATGCTGCGGTACCGTTTCCCGGATGGTAGCAGCTGGAACAGTTTATGGTTGGGGTGACTCAGGTCCCCAGTGATCCTTCGGGCCCTTTTTACACATCTGTCTCTGTAAATGTCCTGAATTGTGGGAAGTTCACAACTACAGAACTACAGATGTGCTGGGCTGTCCGCACCACTCTCTGCAGAGTCCTGCAATTGAGGGAAGTACAGTTCCCATACCAGGCAGTGATGCAGCCAACAACAACAGGAATTCTGCAGATGCTGGAACTTCAAGCAACATACATTAAAGTTGCTGGTGAATGCAGCAGGCCAAGCAGCATCTATAGGAAGAGGCGCAGTCGACGTTTCAGGCCGAGACCCTTCGTCAGGACTAACTGAAGGAAGAGTGAGTAAGGGATTTGAAAGCTGGAGGGGGAGGGGGAGATGCAAAATGATAGGAGAAGACAGGAGGGGGAGGGATAGAGCCGAGAGCTGGACAGGTGATAGGCAAAAGGGGATACGAGAGGATCATGTCCCAGTGAGGTGGTGTTCATGGGTTCAATGTCCATTCAGAAATCGGACGGCAGAGGGGAAGGAGCTGTTCCTGAATTGTTGAGTGTGTGTCTTCAGGCTCCTGTACCTCCTCCCTGATGGCAGAGAGGAAGGAGCTGTTCCTGAATCGTTGAGTGTGTGTCTTCAGGCTCCTGTACCTCCTCCCTGATGGCAGAGGGGAAGAAGCTGTTCCTGAATCGCTGAGTGTGTGTCTTCAGGCTCCTGTACCTCCTCCCTGATGGTAACAATGAGAAGAGGGCATATCCTGGGTGACGGGGGTCCTTAATGACAGACACCACCTTCTTGAGGCACTGCTGTTGAAGATGTCCTCGATGCTGGGGAGTCTGGTGCCCATGATGGAGCTGAGTTTACAACTTCCTGTGGTCTTTCCTGACCCTGTGCAGTGGCCCCTCCATACCGGACAGTCCGAATGCTCTCCACGGTCCATCTGCAGAAATTAGCGAGTTGGGTTCGCTGCCATACCACTTCTCCTCAAACTCCTGGTGAAATCTACCCACTGTCGTGCCTGCTGTGTGATTGCATTGGCACGTTAGGGCCAGGAGAGATCCTCAGGGCTCTTGGCACCCAGGATCTTGAAACTGCTCACCCTTTCTACAGCTAATCCTTCGACGAGGACTGGTGTGTGTGTGTGTGTCTGTGCATGTCCTAATAATAACCAGAGATACATAGGCAGAGAGCTTTATCTGTCACTAATTCCTGCTTGGCAGGTGACAGGCAGCTATTAAAAGCTCTGGGACGAGAGGGAATAACTTTACTCGATAGGTCACAGATCCAATTCACTTCTCGGAACACCACAACTCAAGTTCTCACTATTTACTTTTTAAATCTATTATTATTACAGTTTTTCTCCTTTTTTTGGTATTTATTTATATTTACGCATTTTAGGGGCAGCTTCCTCCTCTCCTCCAGCAGATTTCTGATCGGACAACGAGCCCTCGTTCGCTCACAAAGTGCTGGAGGAGCTCAGCAGGCCAGGCAGCGTCGGAGGGAAAGGGAGCACAGCAGGCGTTTCCGGCCCAGACCCTTTGTGAGTCTGGACGAAGGGCCTCGCCTCCAAACGCCGACTCTTCCCGCCTTTCCGCAGATGCTGCCTGACCTGCTGAGTTCCTCCAGCACCTCGTGCGGCTTTCGCTTCGGATTTCCAGCGTCTGCGGATTTCCTGCTGTTTGTGACACACGATTTTCTTGCTCTCATTTTTGCACTACTGTACTTATTTAGTTTATTTTTAAAATACATTTATTACATTTATAAAATATTAGGCGATGCAATCCACTGCTGCAGCAAAACATCAAAATTAAACACAACACACACACACACACACACACACAGAAACACACACAAAGAAACACACACACAGAAACACACACACACACACACACAGACACAGAGAAACACACACACACACACACACACACACACACACACACACACACACACACACACACACACACACACACACACACACACAGAAACACACACAAAGAAACACACACACACAGAAACACACACACACACACACACACAAAGAAACACACTCACACAGAAACACACACACACACACACACACACACAAAGAAACACACTCACACAGAAACACACACACACACACACAGAAACACACACAAAGAAACACACACACAGAAACACACACAGACACACACACACACACACACACACACACACACACACACCACACACACACCCACGCACAGAGAACACATGCACACACAGACACAGATACACACACTGAAGCACACATAGACACACACACAGACATACAGACATACACACACACATACACACACACACACACAGACATACACACACACATACACACACACACACAGAAACACACACAGACACACACACACACACACACACACACACACACACCACACACACACCCACGCACAGAGAACACATGCACACACAGACACAGATACACACACTGAAGCACACATAGACACACACACAGGCATACAGACACACACACACACAGAAACACACAGACACACACAGAAAACACACACTCACACACACACACACACACACACACACACACACACAAAGAAACACACTCACACAGAAACACACACAGATACACACAGACAAACAGACACAGAGAAACACACACACACACACACACACACACACACCACACACACACAAACACACACAAAGAAACACACTCACACAGAAACACACACACAGAAACACACACACACACACACAGACACACACACATACACACACAGACAAACAGACACAGAGAAACACACACACACACACACACACACACACACACACACACACACACACACACACACATACACACAGAAACACACACAAAGAAACACACACACACACACACACACACACACACACAAAGAAACACACTCACACACACACACACACACACACACACAAAGAAACACACTCACACAGAAACACACACACACACACACACACAGAAACACACACACACACACACACACACACACAGAAACACACACAAAGAAACACACACAGACACACACACACACACACACACACCACACACACACACACACACACACACCACACACACACACACACACACAGAAACACACACAAAGAAACACACTCACACAGAAACACACACAGATACACACAGACAGACACAGAGAAACACACACAGACACAGACACACACACACACACCCACGCACAGAGAACACATGCACACACAGACACAGATACACACACTGAAGCACACATAGACACACACACAGGCATACAGACACACACACACACAGAAACACACAGACACACAGAGAAACACACACAGACACAGACACACACAGACACAGACACACACACACACCCCCACGCACAGAGAACACATGCACACACAGACACAGATACACACACTGAAGCACACACAGACACACACACCCACGCACAGACACAGACACACAGAAACACATGCACACACAGACAGATACACACACAGAAGCACACATAGACACACACACAGGCATACAGACACACGCACACACAGAAACACACAGACACACACAGAAAACACACACTGACTGACACACACACACAAGCACGACGCTGGAGGAACTCAGCAGGTCAGGCAGCAACTTCGACGTACGCCAGCGATTTTAAACCTGATTCCGAGTTCCTTCTACAGACTGCAATTGCTCCTAATTCCAACGCCACAGCCGTCTCCGGTGTCAGCCCCACCAGCCCCTCTTCCCCACCCGCCGGCAGCGGGAGCAATTGCCCTGAGACGCCCGACAGACCTTCCCGGCCTACGGGGGCGCGATCAGCAGCCTCGCCCGCTCGACCCAGAGAGCGGCAGAGGCCACCATCTCTTCCTGAGGTCGGGAACCCCAAAACAGGCGAGCAGAATCAGGCCATTCAGCCCATCGAGTCACGGCTGATTTATTATCCCTCTCAACCCCCATTCTCCTGCCTGCTCTCCGTAACCTTTGCCGTGAACTTAATCACTCTCCGTTTTAAGCAGATAAAGATTACTCTCTTCCCAACTTGCCCACGGTGCGGCTCTCCCTCGCTACAGATGGGCGCTCCCTCCTGCAGTGCTCCCCACACCACCACCACCCCCAGCCCGGTACGGGGATGATCTCCCATGGGGTTTGGTTGGTGGGTGGGGGATGTCTTTGAAGAGCATCGGAATTGCGGCGACGGTAACCGGACTTGTTGACCTTCAGAGGCTCCGCAATGGACGGTCCGCGCCGGGCCGGTGTCCGGTGTCGGGTGTCTGGAGACGGGAACGCACAGCTGCGGCCGGGGGTCGGGGTGGGACAGACACACACACACATCGCCCCACCCTCGGTAACGGACCCTGCCCCGGTCACCGTCCCCCGAACTTTTGGCACTCACCATTTTGTCGCTGCCCCGCACCGAAACGCTGCCGGTGCCGCCGCTGGCCGCGGGCTGCAGATCCGGGAGAGCGTCGCGGCGCTGGAGGGGGGTGGAGCGGTAAAGGGACAGCCGTGTCGCTCCCCATCCCTCCCCACCCCTCACCTCCCGGAGCCCCACCCCTCACCTTCTCGTGACACCTACCCCACCCCACCTCCCCGAGTCCCCACCCCGCGCATCAGCGAGACCGCCAAAACTCACCTCACCGGTATCTCACACCTAATCTCCCCTACACCACCACCCCTCACCTCACTGGGACCCCACACCCCACCTCCCCGAGTCTCCACCCCTCACCTTCTCGTGACACTTACTCCACCCCACCCCACCTCCCCGAGTCCCCACCCCATACCTCAGCGAGCCCACGACCCCGCACATCAGCGAGAGCCCCACAACTCACCTCACCGGTATCTCACACCTAATCTCCCCTACACCCCCACCCCTCACCTCACTGGGACCCCACACCCCACCTCCCCGAGTCCCCACCCCTCACCTTCTCGTGACACTTACCCCACCCCACCCCACCTCCCCGAGTCCCCACCCCACACCTCAGCAAGCCCACGACCCCGCACATCAGCGAGACCCCCACAACTCTCCTCACTGGTATCTCACACCTAATCTCCCCTACACCACCACCCCTCACCTCACTGGGACCCCACACCCCACCTCCCCGAGTCCCCACCCCTCACCTTCTCGTGACACCTACCCCACCCCACTCCACCCCACCTCCCCGAGTCCCCACCCCGCGCATCAGCGAGACCCCCACAACTCACCTCACCGGTATCTCACACCTAATCTCCCCTACACCCCCACCCCTCACCTCACTGGGACCCCACACTCCACCTCCCCGAATCCCCACCCCTCACCTTCTCGTGACACTTACTCTACCCCACCCCACCTCCCCGAGTCCCCACCCCTCACCTTCTCGTGACACTTACCCCACCCCACCCCACCTCCGCGAGTCCCCACCCCACACCTCAGCGAGCCCACGACCCCGCACATCAGCGAGACCCCCACAACTCTCCTCACTGGTATCTCACACCTAATCTCCCCGACACCCCCACCCCTCACCTCACTGAGACCCCACACCCCACCTCCCCGAGTCTCCATCCACACCTCAGCGAGCCCACGACCCCGCACATCAGCGAGACTCCCACAACTCTCCTCACTACGATCTCACACTCACCTCCTCGAGTTCCCGACATCTCACCCTCCCGAGACCGCTTCAACTCCTCTCCCAAAGGCACCCACAGTTCACATCCCTGGGACCCCCACAGTTCACATCCCCGAGACCCCCACACCTCACCCCCCACCAGACCTCACACCTCACCTCCCGAGACCCCCCACACCTCACCCCCACCGAGACCCGCCACACCTCACCCTCCCCCCGAGACCCGCCACACCTCACCCCCCCGAGAACCCCCACACCTCACCCTCCCGAGACCCACCACACCTCACCCCCCGAGAACCCCCACACCTCACCCTCCCGAGACCCACCACACCTCACCCCCCGAGACCCGCCACACCTCACCTCCCGAGAACCACCACACCTCACCCCCCCGAGAGACGCCACACCTCACCCCCCCCGAGAGACTCCACACCTCACCCCCCGAGAACCACCACACCTCACCCCCCCGAGACCCGCCACACCTCACCACCCCGAGACCCGCCACACCTCACCCCCCCGAGAGACGCCACACCTCACCCCCCGAGAACCACCACACCTCACCCCCCCCGAGAAACGCCACACACCCCCCGAGAACCACCACACCTCACCCCCCCGAGACCCCCCACACCTCACCCCCACCGAGACCCGCCACACCTCACCCCCCCGAGACCTGCCACACCTCACCCTCCCGAGACCCGCCACACCTCACCCTCCCCCCGAGACCCGCCACACCTCACCCCCCCCGAGAACCCCCACACCTCACCCTCCCGAGACCCGCCACAACTCACCCCCCGAGACCCGCCACACCTCACCCCCCCCGAGAGACGCCGCACCTCACCCTCTCGAGACCCGCCACACCTCACACCCTCCCGAGAACCCCCACACCTCACCCCCCCGAGAACCCCCACACCTCACCCCCCCCGAGAACCCCCACACCTCACCCCCCGACAACCACCACACCTCACCCCCCCGAGAGACGCCACACCTCACCCCCCGAGAACCACCACACCTCACGCCCCCGAGAGACGCCACACCTCACCCCCCGAGAACCACCACACCTCACGCCCCCGAGATCCGCCAAATCTCACCCCCCCGAGAGACGCCGCACCTCACCCTCCCGAGAATCTCCACACCTCACCCCCCCGAGAGACGCCGCACCTCACCCTCCCGAGAATCTCCACACCTCACCCCCCCGAGACCCGCCACACCTCACCCCCCGAGAACCCCCACACCTCACCCCCCCGAGACCCCCCACACCTCACCCCTCCGAGAGATGCCACACCTCACCCCCCGAGACCCCCCACACCTCACCCCACCGAGACCCCACACACCTCACCCTCGAGACCCCATACAACTCACCTCTCCAAGACCCCACACCTCACCCCCCCGAGAGACGCCGCACCTCACCCCACGAGACCCCCACACCTCACTCCCCCGAGACCCCACACCTCACCCCCGCGAGACCACCACACCTCACCCCCCCGAGAGACGCCGCACCTCACCCTCTCGAGACCCGCCACACCTCACCCCCCCGAGAACCCCCACACCTCACCCCCCGAGAGACGCCGCACCTCACCCCCCGAGAACCCCCACACCTCACCCCCCCGAGAGACGCCGCACCTCACCCCCTCCGACACCCCACACAACTCAACCCCCCAAGACCCCACACCCCACCCCCCGAGACCCCACACCTCACCCCCCGAGACTCCATACAACTCACTTCCACGACACCCCACACCTCACCCCTCCGAGAGATGCCACACCTCACCCCCCCGAGACCCCACACACCTCACCCTCGAGACCCCATACAACTCACCTCTCCAAGACCCCACGCCTCACCCCCCCGAGAGACGCCGCACCTCACCCCCCCGAGACTCCCACACCTCATCACCCCGAGACCCCACACCTCACCCTCCGAGACCCCCTGCCTCACACCCCCGAGTCCCCCCACACCTCACCCCCCAAGACCCCGTTGCTAGAGTGAAGTTCTCCCACCCCCTTGATTAGTGTGAAGTTCCCTCACCCTCATCACTAGTGCAAAGTTCCCTCACCCCTGTCACTAGTGTGAATTTCCCCCACCCCATCACTAGTGTAAAGTTCCCACAACCCCGTCACTAGTGTGAAGTTCTCCCACCCCTTGATTAGTGTGAATTTCCCCCACCCCATCACTAGTGTAAAGTTCCCTCACCCCCATCCCTAGTGTGAAGTTCTCACACCCCGTCACTAGTGTAAAGTTCCCTCACCCCATCACTAGTGTAAAGTTCCCACAACCCCATCACTAGTGTGAAGTTCCCTCACCCCATCACTAGTGTAAAGTTCCCACACCCCCGTCACTAGTGTAAAGTTCCCTCACCCCCATCACGTGTGTGAAGTTCTCACACCCCCTTGATTAGTGTAAAGTTCCCTCACCCCATCACTAGTGTAAAGTTCCCACACCCCCTTCACTAGTGTGAAGTTCTCACACCTGTCACTAATGGGAAGTCCCCACAACCCCGTCACTAGTGTGAAGTTCTCCCACCCCCTTGATTAGTGTGAATTTCCCTCACCCCTTTCACTAGTGTAAAGTTCCCACACCCCATCACTAGTGTGAAGTTATCACACCCCCTTCACCAGTGTAAAGTTCCCTCACCCCATCATTAGTGTGAAGTTCCCTCACCCCCGTCACTAGTGTAATGCTCCCCATCCCCATCACTAGTGTAAAGTTACCTCACCCCCATCACTAGTATGAAGTTCCCACATCTCCCGTCACTAGTGTGAAATTCCCCCACCCCATCACTAGTGTAAAGTCCCCTCACCCCTGTCACTAGTGTAAATTTCCCTCATCCCCATCACTCCTGTGATGTTCCCCACCACCCCCTTACCTGGCTGATGTTCCCCTACCCACCCCACCTCCTGAGTGATGGTGGGAACGGGCTTCACCGAGGTCGTGCCTGGGAGTATGGCAAGTGGAATGAGCTGAGGTTGTGGGGAATTCGGGTTGATGCCCTGAGATGGCATCTGGGTGGGCAGTGGAGAACAGTCCGGCAACCCGCCACTAATTCTCTCGACAGGCTGGGGACTCTGCTCCTGAGCTGATGATGCCACAGGTGGAGTTTCTGATGCAACTGGTCCACCGGCTGACCCTGGGCACCTGGCTGACATTGGCCGTGGAGATTTGTAAATGTATGTGGATGTCCAAATCTGTTCTTTTTCTCCAATAAGGCTTTGTCCTCAGCCTATCTTGGTCCCTGTCCTCTCCCCCTCCCCTCCCATTCCTTCCCATCCTCCCCATCTGGGCATGAGGCGTCATTAGTGGCAACTTTCTGGCTCCAGCTTCCAACGTTTAAAGTAAATTTATCATCAAAATACTTATATGTCACCATCTCTAAGCCCTGAGATTCATTTTCCTGTGAGCATACTCCATAAATCCATAGTAGAATACTAACCACTGTATGCCATCTTGGTGAGGTCAGTTCTTCCATGGTGGTGAGGTCGATTCTACCATTGTCACTATTAGCCATGTTGGTGAGGGCAGTCTTTCAATTGTCCCTATCGGCCATGTTGGTGAGGGCAGCCCTTCCATGTTCACGTTCTGGCAGTCATTTTGATAAGGTCAATTCTTCCAATGTCACACTGCAACCGCCTTGTTGGTGAGGTTGGTTCTTCCATTGTCACTCTCTAGTAGCCATATTGGTGAGGTCAGTACTCCCCACCGTCACTCTCTAGCAGCCATGTTGTTGAGGTTGGTTCTTGCATGGTCACCCCCCCACTCCAGCTGCCATCTTGGTGAGGTCCATTCTTCCACTGGGGCCCTCTGGCATTTCAGTTCTTTCATCTGCGCTGTCTGGCGGCCATGTGGACGAGGGAGTGACCCCAGTTGACAGGGAAGGGACTGATGAGGTGCAGTGGTGTTGTCGACACAGGGCTGACACCCCACCCCACTGCAGGTGAATGGCCAGTCCACAGGGGGTGGATAGGGTCATGGTTGCCCTTTGACCTATGGGGTTACAGCGTGAACAATCAGAGATGGGAGCCAGGGTTTCGCTTCGACAATTTTATTGGGTTAAACGTTTCCCCACAGATCGCCAAGTCCCCCCGCCCCCCGAACCCTGCCAGGTCATCCAATCAGAGGGCTCCGGCACCGGAGGGCAGGGTCAGGGCTCTCCCGGGGGCCCCCCGGGCTGGCCGACGCCCGTCCGGTGGCGCCAGGGGTCGCGACCCTCCCGCTGCCCTGCGTCCCGGGGGGTGAAGGGCCGACCCGGGCAGGAGGGGTCCCTGTCGGCTCGGGGTCTCCTTCCTGGTCGCCGAGCCTCGCGGACAGCCGGGGAGGGAGAGCCGGGGTGTCCTGGGTCCGGGCGCAGCGTTCCTCAAAGGTCTCCTCCAGGACCGGCTCCACGCAGTGCTTGGGGGGGTGGGGAATGGCAGAGAATGAGAGTGAGGGCAGGAAAAGTGAAAAAGACTCCCTCCGTGTCCCTCCGGCTCCCTGCACTCCCCCCACCCCACTGTGCTGTGCCCCCTCACAGACCCTCTCTGTCCGCCTACCCCCATCCGCCCATTCCACAGCGCGGCTCCCCCCTCACCTCCTCACCCATGACCCGCCATACCCCTCCTCCCCACCCCACCCCCGTCCGCTCCTACCGGGAACGCCGCCTGCAGTCCGAATCCGTTGCTGGCTTTGTACAGCGGCGACGACTTCACTTGGTCGATCAGCCGGGCCGCGCCGGCGCTGTTCCGGGCCGTCAGGTTGGGCCGAGGCTGCGGGATGCGCTGGGGCATCTGCCAGGTTCCAAGGAAGGTTCCCCAGGGGTTCTCCTGAGGGGTGGGGGGCGGAGACAAGTGGACATAGACACGGAGGGTGAGGCTCCCCAGAAAAGACCTGCCCCACTCACCCGGGTACAAATTGTGCACAGGAAGGGGCTGTGGGGGGGGGAGGACGAGATCGGGGACTCGACTGGAAGGGGAGCAGTCACTGTGAAATCCCTCGCCTCCCCTGGACCCGGCCTGATTGCGCAGAAAGCACGACAGTGCCTCTACTTCCTGGGCCCTCTAAGAGGAATCGCCAGGTCATCGAAAACCTTGGCACATTTCTATAGCTGTGTGGTGGAAAGTGTGCTGACTGGTTGCATCTCAGCCTGGTGTGGGAACACCAATCCTTTGAGCGGAAAATCCTACTGAAAGGTAGTGGATTCAGGCCAGTACATCATGGGTAAAGCCCTCCCAACCATTGAGCACATCTGCATGAAACATTGCCGTAGAAAAGCAACATCTGTCATCAAACATTCTCACCACCCAGGCCATGCTCTCTTCTCACTGCTGCCATCAGGAAGGAGGTACAGGAGCCTCAGGTCCCACACCACCAGGTTCAGGAACAGTTATTACCCCCTCAACCATCAGGAAGGAGTTACAGGAGCCTCAGGACCCACACCACCGGGTTCAGGAACAGTTATCACCCCTCAACCATCAGGAAGGATGTACAGGAGCCTCAGGACCCACACCACCAGGTTCAGGAACAGTTATTACCCCTCAACCATCAGGAAGGAGGTACGGGGGAGCTTCAGGACCCACACCACCAGGTTCAGGAACAGTTATTACCCCTCAACCATCAGGAAGGAGGTACGGGAGTTTCAGGACCCACACCACCAGGTTCAGGAACAGTTATTACCCCTCAACCATCAGGAAGGAGGTACAGGAGCCTCAGGATTCACACCACCAGGTTCAGGAACAGTTATTACCCCCTCAACCATCAGGAAGGAGGTACAGGAGCCTCCGGACCCACACCACCAGGTTCAGGAACGGTTATTACCCCTCAACCATCAGGAAGGAGGTACAGGAGCCTCAGGTCCCACACCACCAGGTTCAGGAACAGTTATTACCCCTCAACCATCAGGAAGGAGGTACAGGAGCCTCAGGACCCACACCACCAGGTTCAGGAACAGTTATTACCCCTCAACCATCAGGAAGGAGGTACAGGAGCCTCAGGACCCACACCACCAGGTTCAGGAACAGTTATTACCCCTCAACCATCAGGAAGGAGGTACAGGAGCCTCAGGACCCACACCACCAGGTTCAGGAACAGTTATTACCCCTCAAACATCAGGCTCTTGAACAAAAGGGGCTAACTAAACTAATTTAAGGACCCTTTTATCTTGTTATTTCACGCTCGTTATTTATTCCTATTTATTTATTATCTGGATTTGCACAGCTTGTTTACAGTTTACAGGTCCTGTTTACAGTTTGCAGTTCCTGTTTGCAGTTATCGTTCTACAGATTTGCTGAGTATCTCGGGCTGAAGTTTACCTCGTCCGATAATAAACTTCTACTTTGGGTGAGATTCCGGGATGCTGTCAGCTCCTGCTGTGAGAAAGCAGCCTCACAGATTTGGGAAGTGAGACAGGAGACGCTGATTATGAATAAACACATTAACTGCTGTCTTTGTGTCTGGGGTGGGGCGGGGGAGGTGGTCTGTGAATGCCTGGTTGGAAAGTGGTGAGACAGATACGATTGTACTTGTTTGAAAGTTGCTTGAACAGGTATGGGGAAGGAGCAGAGGGATACAGGCTTAATTCAGGAGAATTAGACGAGGCGTTCCCAACCTGGCATTCACAGAAACCCCCTCCCGCAGTTCATGGTAGGGGTCCATGGCATGAAGACGAAAGGTGAATGAAGACAATCACTGTGGACATGGGTGAGGTGGACAAACAGAGTGGAAAGCGTGGGAAGTTTCAAGTGTCGATATCTCTGAGGATCTAACCGGCAGCCAACACACCGATGAAGCTACAAAGACAGCAGCCATGTTTCATTAGGAGTTTGAGGGGATTTGGTCTGTCACCAAAGATGCGTGGAATTTTCTTCAGATGCACCGCGGAGAGCGTTCTTAACAGCTGCATCATCGTCTGGGGTGGAGGGCGGGTGGACGGGGAGGGGGGAGGGTGGGGGGGGGTGCTACTGCACCGGATCGAAGTAAGCTGCAGAAAGTTGTAAACTCAGTCAGCTCCAACACGGGCACTAGCCTCCATAAAATCCAGGACGTCTCCAGGCAGCGATGACTCAGGAAGGCGACGTCCATCATTAAAGACCCCCACCACCCAGGACGTGCCCTCTTCTCATTGCTACCTTCAGGGAGGAGGTACAGGAGCCTGAAGACACACACTCAGCGATTCAGGAACAGCTTCTTCCCCTCTGCCATCAGGGAGGAGGTACAGGAGCCTGAAGACACACACTCAACGATTCAGGAACAGCTTCTTCCCCTCTGCCATCAGGGAGGAGGTACAGGAGCCTGAAGACACACACTCAACGATTCAGAAACAGCTTCTTCCCCTCTGCCATCAGGGAGGAGGTACAGGAGCCTGAAGACACACACTCAACGATTCAGAAACAGCTTCTTCCCCTCTGCCATCAGGGAGGAGGTACAGGAGCCTGAAGACACACACTCAGCGATTCAGAAACAGCTTCTTCCCCTCTGCCATCCAATCTCTGAATGGACATTGAACCCACGAATATACCTCACTACTTTTTTAAAATTCTATTTTTGCACTACTTTTTAAATTTAATTCTTTAAAAATCTGTGAATTACAGTAAGAATATATATATATATTGAAGGCAGTGGAGGCCAAGTCTCTGGATGCTTTCAAGAAAGAGTTAGATAGAGCTCTTAATGATAGCGGAATCAAAGGTTATGGGGATAGGGCAGGAACTGGATACTGATTGTGGATGATCACAGTGAATGGCCGTGCTGGCTCGAAGGGCTGAATGGCCTACTCCTGCACCTATTGTCTATTGTCTATATTTTTATATATATTCACATTTACTCTAATTCATGTTTTTATCTGTTATTATGTATTGCATTCTACTGCTGCCTCAAACACAAGAAATTTCATGACGGGACAGTGTCGAGGGGGCTTCACTCTAACTTGTGTCCCAGGAGAGTGTGATGAGACAGTGCAGAGGGAGCTTCACTCTGTATCTAAACCGTGTCCTGGGAGTGTGTGATGGGACAGTGTAGAGGGAGCTTCACTCTGTATCTGACCTGTACCCCTGGCAGTGTGTGATGGGGCAATACAGAAGGAACTTCACTCTGTGTCTAAACCGTGTCCTGGGAGTGTGTGGTGGGACAGTGCAGAGGGAGCTTCACTCTGTATCTGACCTGTACCCCTGGGGTGTGTGATGGGGCAATACAGAAGGAACTTCACTCTGTGTCTAAACCGTGTCCTGGGAGTGTGTGATGGGACAGTGTAGAGGGAGCTTCACTCTGTATCTGACCTGTACCCCTGGGGTGTGTGATGGGGCAATACAGAAGGAACTTCACTCTGTGTCTAAACCGTGTCCTGTGAGTGTGTGATGGGGCAATATAGAGGGAGCTTCACTCTGTACCTAAACCGTGTCCTGGGAGTGTGTGATGGGACAATATAGAGGGAGCTTCATTCTGTATCTAAACCGTGTCCTGGGAGTGTGTGATGGGACAATATAGAGGGAGCTTCATTCTGTATCTAAACCGTGTCCTGGGAGTGTGTGATGGGGCAATATAGAGGGAGCTTCACTCTGTACCTAAACCGTGTCCTGGAAGTGTGTGATGGGACAGTATAGAGGGAGCTTCATTCTGTATCTAAACCGTGTCCTGGGAGTGTGTGATGGGACAATATAGAGGGAGCTTCATTCTGTATCTAAACCGTGTCCTGGGAGTGTGTGATGGGACAGTGCAGATGGAGCCTCACTCTGTATCTAAACAGTGTCCTGGGAGTGTGTGATGGGACAGTGCAGAGGGAGGTTCACTCTGTCTCTAACTTGTGTCCCAGGAGAGTGTGATGAGACAGTGCAGAGGGAGCCTCACTCTGTATCTAAACCGTGTCCTGGGAGTGTGTGATGGGGCAATATAGAGGGAGCTTCATTCTGTATCTAAACCGTGTCCTGGGAGTGTGTGATGGGACAGTGCAGAGGGAGCTTCATTCTGTATCTAAACCGTGTCCTGGGAGTGTGTGATGGAACAGTGCAGAGGGAGCTTCACTCTGTATCTGACCTGTACCCCTGGGAGTGTGTGATGGGGCAATACAGAGGGAGCTTTACTCTGTATCTAGCCCGTGCTGTGCCTGTCCCGGGAGTGTGTGATGGGGCAATACAGAGGGAGCTTTACTCTGTATCTAGCCCGTGCTGTGCCTGTCCCGGGAGTGTGTGATGGTGACATTAGAGCTGATTCTGTCTGTGACCTACACCGACGCGGTGGAACAAGACACAGTAGGATAACCAAGGCAGCAGTCGATACGGAAACTGGCGTTAGGGTCAGCGAGGCAGACCGCCCCAAGGGCCACAGCTCGGATCAGCTGCGGAAACTGGGCGGTGTGGGCAAATGGAATATGATCCAGAGAAGAGTGAATTGATACAGTTTGCGAAGGCCGATAATAGCGAGGCCCGACGGGGTGCTAAAGAACAGAGGGACTTGGGGGCTCCAGTCCACAGATCTCGGAAAGAGGCAACACAGTCGGACAATGTCCTGGAAAAGGCACGTGGTGGATTTTCCTTCAAAGGTCATGGGACGTGAATCTACTGATTTGTGAAACATTGAACCACACACACACGAAACGCTGGAGGAACTCGGCAGGTCAGGCAGCGTCCATGGAGGTGAATGAACAGTCGACGATTCCGGCCGAGACCATCGACTGCTCGTTGCCTGAGCTGGTACTTTCTCTGATGGTCTACCCTTGGCCCAGCGTGTCGACGCTGCCACAGAGGAAGGCACGACGCCAAACACGTTTCATGGGGGGTTGAGGAGATTTTGTTACTTCACTAAAGACACTCGCAAATGTCTACAGAGAGCGTTCTAACTGGCTGCGTCACCGTCTGTTATGGGGGGTGGGGGGGGGCGGCAAAGGACACAGCCCAGGATGGGGAAAAGCGGTAGAGAGTTGTAAACTGAGTCTGCTCCATCACGGGCACCGGCCTCCCCAGCATCAAGGAGCGATGCCTCAAAAAGGTGGCGTCCATCATTGAGGACCCCCATCACCCAGGACGTGCCCTCTTCTCATTGCTACCATCAGGGAGGAGGTACAGGAGCCTGAAGACACACACTCAGCGATTCAGGAACAGCTTCTTCCCCTCTGCCATCAGGGAGGAGGTACAGGAGCCTGAAGACACACACTCAACGATTCAGGAACAGCTTCTTCCCCTCCGCCATCAGGGAGGAGGTACAGGAGCCTGAAGACACACACTCAGCGATTCAGGAACAGCTTCTTCCCCTCTGCCATCAGGGAGGAGGTACAGGAGTCTGAAGACACACACTCAGCGATTCAGGAACAGCTTCTTCCCCTCCGCCATCAGGGAGGAGGTACAGGAGCCTGAAGACACACACTCAGCGATTCAGGAACAGCTTCTTCCCCTCTGCCATCAGGGAGGAGGTACAGGAGTCTGAAGACACACACTCAACGATTCAAGAACAGCTTCTTCCCCTCTGCCATCAGGGAGGAGGTACAGGAGCCTGAAGACACACACTCAACGATTCAGGAACAGCTTCTTCCCCTCTGCCATCAGGGAGGAGGTACAGGAGTCTGAAGACACACACTCAGCGATTCAGGAACAGCTCCTTCCCCTCTGCCATCAGGGGGGAGGTACAGGAGCCTGAAGACACACACTCAGCGATTCAGGAACAGCTTCTTCCCCTCCGCCATCAGGGAGGAGGTACAGGAGCCTGAAGACACACACTCAGCGATTCAGGAACAGCTTCTTCCCCTCTGCCATCAGGGAGGAGGTACAGGAGTCTGAAGACACACACTCAACGATTCAGGAACAGCTTCTTCCCCTCTGCCATCAGGGAGGAGGTACAGGAGCCTGAAGACACACACTCAACGATTCAGGAACAGCTTCTTCCCCTCTGCCATCAGGGAGGAGGTACAGGAGTCTGAAGACACACACTCAGCGATTCAGGAACAGCTCCTTCCCCTCTGCCATCAGGGAGGAGGTACAGGAGCCTGAAGACACACACTCAGCGATTCAGGAACAGCTTCTTCCCCTCTGCCATCAGGGGGGAGGTACAGGAGTCTGAAGACACACACTCAGCGATTCAGGAACAGCTTCTTCCCCTCCGCCATCAGGGAGGAGGTACAGGAGCCTGAAGACACACACTCAACGATTCAGGAACAGCTTCTTCCCCTCTGCCATCAGGGAGGAGGTACAGGAGCCTGAAGACACACACTCAACGATTCAGGAACAGCTCCTTCCTCTCTGCCATCAGATTCCTAAATGGACATTGAACCCATGAACACCACCTCACTACTTATTTTTTTTGCATGACTTACTTAATTTAACTTTTTACATATATTTATTATACAGGCTTTATTTTACAGTTTTTATGATTAAGTATTGCATGGAACCGCTGCCACAAAGACAACAAATTTCGCGACATATGGCGGTGGTATTAATCCTGTTTGTGATAGACGTTCTCCCACCATCTCGAGTGCGTTGGCCGAGATTACGAGTACCTGCAGAATCTCTCCTGTGCTCCCAGAGCTTTGCTGCGCACTGCTTACAGCCAGACTACGGGTTCTGGTCGCCGCGCAGTGAGAAGGGTGCAATTGCCCTGGAGATTCCTCGGGACGCTGCCTGGGATTGGAGTCTTACGGGGATAAAGACAGGCTGGGTGGGGCTGGTTTGGGTGTCTTTGTGCAGAGCAGATAAGGTGATTATCTTATTAGAGGTATGCAGCGTGGAGAGAATCACAATCAGCTTTATTATCACCGGCATGTGACGTGAAATTTGTTATCTCAGCAGCAAAATGCAATACATAATCTAGCAGAGAGAAAAAAATAAATAAATAAATAAATTACAGTATACGTATATTGAATAGATTTTAAATCATGCAAAAAACAGAAATAATATATTAAAAATAGTGAGGTAGTGTTCATGGGTTCAAAGTCCATTCAGAAATCGGATGGCAGAGGGGAAGAAGCTGTTCCTGAATCGCTGAGTGTGTGTCTTCAGGCTCCTGTACCTCCTCCCTGATGGCAGAGGGGAAGGAGCTGTTCCTGAATCGTTGAGTGTGTGTCTTCAGGCTCCTGTACCTCCTCCCTGATGGCAGAGGGGAAGAAGCTGTTCCTGAATCGTTGAGTGTGTGTCTTCAGGCTCCTGTACCTCCTCCCTGATGGCAGAGGGGAAGAAGCTGTTCCTGAATCGCTGAGTGTGTGTCTTCAGGCTCCTGTATCTCCTCCCTGATGGCAGAGGGGAAGAAGCTGTTCCTGAATCGTTGACTGTGTGTCTTCAGACTCCTGTACCTCCTCCCTGATGACAGAGGGGAAGAAGCTGTTCCTGAATCGTTGAGTGTGTGTCTTCAGGCTCCTGTACCTCCTCCCTGATGGCGGAGGGGAAGAAGCTGTTCCTGAATCGTTGAGTGTGTGTCTTCAGGCTCCTGTACCTCCTCCCTGATGGCAGAGGGGAAGAAGCTGTTCCTGAATCGTTGAGTGTGTGTCTTCAGGCTCCTGTACCTCCTCCTCCTCCCTGATGGTAGTAGTGAGAAGAGGGCATGCCCTGGGTACTGGGGGTGTGAGGGGAATGGTTTTATTTTCATTGTTGAGTACATCTAAGGCTAGAAGGTGAAGGTTTCAGGTGAGCTGAATCTAAACTTTCTCCACCAGAGGGAGAATGCACTGCCCGAGGGGGCCTCTACACGATCCAACCACACAACCACGGGGCATGGTTTAGATACAAAGTGAAGCTCCCTCTACACTGTCCCATCACACACTCCCAGGACAGGGACAGCACGGGTTAGATACAGAGTGAAACTCCCTCTACACTGTCCCATCACACACTCCCAGGACACAAGTTAAAGACAGAATGAAATTCCCTCTACACCGTCCCATCACACACTCCCATGACAGGGACAGCACGGGTTAGATACAGAGTGAAACTCCCTCTACACTGTCCCATCACACACTCCCAGGACAGGGACAGCACGGGTTAGATACAGAGTGAATCTCCTTCTACACTGTCCCATCACACACTCCCAGGACACAAGTTAAAGACAGAATGAAATTCCCTCTACACCGTCCCATCACACACTCCCATGACAGGGACAGCCCGGGTCAGATACAGAGTGAAGCTCCCTCTACACGGTCTCATCACACAATCACAGGGCATGGTTTAGATACAAAGTGAAGCTCCCTCTACAATTTCCCATCATACAATCACAGGACACAAGTTAAAGACAGAGTGTAATTCCCTCTACACTGTCCTATCACACACTCCCAGGGCAGACAGAGCACGGGTCAGATACAGAGTGAAGCTCCCTCTACACCGTCCCATCACACACTCCCAGGGCAGACACAGCACGGGTTCGATACAGAGTGAAGCTCCCTTTATATTGCCCCATCACACACTCCCAGGACATGGTTTAGATACAAAGTGAAGCTCCCTCTACAATTTCCCATCATACAATCACAGGACACAAGTTAAAGACAGAGTGTAATTCCCTCTACACTGTCCTATCACACACTCCCAGGGCAGACAGAGCACGGGTCAGATACAGAGTGAAGCTCCCTCTACACCGTCCCATCACACACTCCCAGGGCAGACACAGCACGGGTTCGATACAGAGTGAAGCTCCCTTTATATTGCCCCATCACACACTCCCAGGACATGGTTTAGATACAGAGTGAAGCTCCCACGACACTGTCCCATCACACACTTTCAGGATACAGATACAGAGAGCAGCTCCGTCTGTCTACACTGTCCCATCACACATACATACATTTTCTCTCTCCCTCCCTCCCCCCGCCCCCCCATTTCTCACCTTCGATCGGGGAACGCCTGGCTTCAGATATCCTTTATCGTTTGCAATGAAGAAGCTCGACCCTTCTCGAAATTTAGGTTTCTGAACGGGAAAGCAAAGGCAGTGGTGGTCACTGGCAGGGGATTTAACCCGAGGGTCATCAGCATCAGTCTCCCCTGGCCCGGAACTCCGGGCGATGTGCTCAGCCTCCGCACCCTCTGGGCAGCTTCTGATCGTCACTCCCCTGGAGTTTAGCCTTGGTCCTGAAGTAAGGACCAAACCAGCCTTTCCCCCTTTCCCCAAACAACAGGAATTCTGCAGATGCTGGAAATTCAAGCAACACACATCAAAGTTGCTGGTGGACGCAGGAGGCCAGGCAGCATCTCTAGGAAGAGGTACAGTCGACGTTTCGGGCCGAGACCCTGACGAGGGGTCTGAAACGTCGACTGCACCTCTTGCTAGAGATGCTGCCTGGCCTGCTGCGTTCACCAGCTACTCTTATGTGTGTTGTTTCCCCTTTCCCCACCTATCTCCAGCAGCCAGACCTTGAGGTTCAGCTCACCCCTCCCACCCACCCCCCCAACCTTTGCCCCTCGTCGCTCACTGCTCCCCCCCCCCACCCTTGCGGCCACCCTCCCCCCCCCTTACCTTCGAAGTCTGATCGCGGGTCTTGGGGACGGTCCAGCTGCTCATCCGGCTGCTGTTGAAGGCTCCCTCGTACTGCGGAGACGGGAGAGCAGGGGGGTGAAACGAGACAGTGACCCACCCCCCCCCACACACACACACACACACACTCCGCGCACCTCCCCTCGCCCCGGCCACGGACCCCCTCGGCCCCCCGATCGCCTGGTCCACACCGACACTCACCTGGTTGGCGTGGTAGCTGTACGCCATCGTGGGGGGGTGGGGTGGGGGGAGTGAGAGGCCGATGTGCGGGTCAAACCGATCAAGTCAATCCACCCCCCTCACTCCCTTCCCTTCTCTCTCTCTTTCTCTACCCCTCTCTCCCACCCTCACTCTCTTCCCCAATCTCTCTGCCCTTCTGTCCTCTTCCCTCTTCCCTCCTCTCTCTCCTCTCTCTAACCCTCTCCCTCTCACTCACTTTCTCTCTACCCTCTCCTTCTCCTATCACTCTCTCTCTCACCCGACTCTCTCTAATCCGCTTTCTCTTTTACTCTCCGTTTCACTCTGTCTCTCTCTAACCCTCACCCTCTCCCTCTCAGTCTCTCTCTCTCACACACTTGCTCTATCCCTCTCTCTCTCTCTCTCTCTCTCTCTCTCTCTCTCTCTCTCTCTCTCTCTCTCTCTCTCTCTCATCCCTCTCTCTCTCTCTCTCTCTCATCCCTCTCTCTCTCTCTCTCTCTCCCACCTCTCTCATTGACGGCGATCCCTTATTTGGAATTGTTTACATCACGTCGCCCGGCAACGCCACGCCGTCTCCCGGCAACAGCAAAGCAGTTCACACAGGACATTTCCAACAGTGACGGGCTGCGGGGGGGGGGGGGGCGGGGCGGTGAAGCGAGACAGTGACGGGGGGGTGATGCAGTGACGGGGGGGGGCGGGGCGGTGAAGCGAGACAGTGACGGGGGGGGTGAGGCAGTGACGGGGTAGGGGGGTGAGACAGTCACGGGGTGGGGGGGTGAAGAGAGAAAGTGACGGGGTGGGGGGTGAGGCAGTGACGGGATGGGGGGGTGAAGAGAGACAGTGACGGGGTGGGGGGTGAGACAGTGACGGGGTGGGGGCAGTGATACAGTCACGGGGTGGTGGGGTGAGACAGTCACGGGGTGGGGGGTGAAGAGAGACAGTGACGGGGTGGGGGGTGAGGCAGTGACGGGTGGGGGGGGTGAAGAGAGACAGTGACGGGGTGGGAGGGGTGAGACAGTCACGGGGTGGGGGTTGAAGAGAGACAGTGACAGGGTGGGGGGGTGAGACAGTCACGGGGGGTGGAGGGTGAGACAGTGACGGGGTGGGGGGTGAAGAGAGACAGTGACGGGGTGGGGGGTGAGACAGTGATGGGGTGGGGGGGTGAGGACAGTGACGGGGTGGGGGTTGAAGAGCGACAGTGACGGGGTGGAGAGAGACAGTGACGGGGTTGGGGGAGACAGTGACGGGGTGGGGTTGAAGAGAGACAGTGATGGTGTGAGGGGGTGAGACAGTGATGGGGTGGGGGGGTGAAGAGACAGTGACGGGGTGGGGTGGTGAGACAGTGACGAGTTGGGGGGTGAGACAGTGACGGGGTGGGGGGTGAAGACAGTGACGGGATGGGGGGAATAGAGACAGTGACGGGCTGGGGGGGTGAGACAGTGACGGGGTGGGGGGGAATAGAGACAGTGACGGGCTAGGGGGTGAGACAGTGACGGGGTGGGGGGGTGAAGAGAGACAGTGATGGGGTGGGGGGTAAAGAGAGACAGTGATGGGGTGGGGGTGTGAAGAGAGACAGTGACGGAGTGGGGGGAGAGACAGTGACGGGGTGGGGGGTGAAGACAGTGACGGGATGGGGGGAATAGAGACAGTGACGGGCTGGGGGGGTGAGACAGTGACGGGGTGGGGGGGAATAGAGACAGTGACGGGCTAGGGGGTGAGACAGTGACGGGGTGGGGGGGTGAAGAGAGACAGTGATGGGGTGGGGGGTAAAGAGAGACAGTGATGGGGTGGGGGTGTGAAGAGAGACAGTGACGGAGTGGGGGGAGAGACAGTGACGGGGTGGGGGGTGAAGAGAGACATTGACAGGTTGGGGGTGAGACAGTGACGGGGTGAGGCGGTGAGACGTTGACGGGGTGGGGGGGTGAAGAGAGGCGGTGACGGGGTGGGGGAGTGAAGAGAGACAGTGATGGTGTGGGGGGATGAAGAGAGGCGGTGACGGGGTGGGGGGGGTGAAGAGAGGCAGTGACGGTGTGGGGGGGTGAGACGGTGACGGGGTGAAGGGGTGAAATAGTGACGGGCTGGGTGGAGGGATGGTGACAGGGTGGGGGGAATAGAGACAGTGACGGAGTGGGGGGTGAGACAGTGACAAGGTGGGGGGGTGAGACAGTGACGGGGTGGGGGGGTGAGACGGTGACAGGCTGGGGGGGGTGAGACAGTGACGGGGTGGGTGGAGAGAGGTGACAGGGTGGGGGGGAATAGAGACAGTGACGGAGTGGGGGGTGAGACAGTGACGGGGTGGGGGGTAAAGAGGGACAGTGACAGGGTGGGGGTGTGAAGAGAGACAGTGACAGGGTGGGGGTGTGAAGAGAGACAGTGACGGAATGGGGGGTGAGACAGTGATGGGGTGGGTGGAGAGACAGTGACAGGTTGGGGGGTGAGACAGTGGCAGGGTGGGGGGGTGAGACGGTGACAGGGTGGGGGGTGAGACGTTGACAGGGTGGGGGGGTGAGATAGTGACGGGCTGGGTGGAGAGATGGTGACGGGGTGGGGGGGTGAAGAGAGACGGTGACGGAGTGGGAGTTGAAGAGAGACGGTGTGGGGGGATAAAGAGAGATGGTGGGAGGGAGTAGTTGTAAAAGTGACATTTTTCACATGGAAATATAGATATTCTCAGCACAATGACAATAAAGTTGAATCTAATCTAATCTAATAAATATTCATAGAAAACCTACAGCACAATACTGGCCCTTCGGCCCACAAAACTGTGACAAACATGTCCCAACCTTAGAACTACCTAGGCTTTACCCATAGCCCTCTATTTTTCTAAGCTCCATGTAGCCATCCAGGAGTCTCTTAAAAGAGCCTATCGTTTCCACCTCCACCACCGTCGCTGGCAGCCCATTCCACACACTCACCACTCTCTGTGTAAAAAACTGACCCCTGACATCTCCCCTGTACCTACTTCCAAGCATCTTAAAACTGTGCCCTCTCGTGTTAGCCATTTCAGCCCTGGGAAAAAGCCTCTGACTATCCACACGATCAATGCCTCTCATCATCTTATACACCTCTATCAGGTCACCTCTCATTCTCCGTCGCTCCAAGGAGAAAAGGCCAAGTTCACTCAACCTGTTTTCATAAGGCATGCTCCCCAATCCAGGCAACATCCTTGTAAATCTCCTCTGCACCCTTACTATGGTTTCCACATCCTTCCTGTAGTGAGGGGACCAGAACTGAGTACAGTACTCCAAGTGGGGTCTGACCGGTGTCCTGTGTAGCTGCAACATTACCTCTCAGCTCTTAAACTCAATCCCACGATTGATGAAGGCCAATGCACCATATGCCTTCTTAACCATAGAGTCAACCTGCGTAGCAGCTTTGAGCGTCCTATGGACTCGCACTCCAAGATCCCTCTGATCCTCCACACTGCCAAGAGTCTTACCATTCATGCTATATTCTGCCATCATATTTGACCTTCCAAAATGAACCACCTCACACTTATCTAGGTTGAACTCCATCTGCCACTTCTCAGCCCAGTTTTGCATCCTATCGATGTCCCACTGTAACTACTGACTGCCCTCCACACTATCCACAACACCCCCAACCTTTGTGTCATCAGCAAATTTACTAACCCATCCCTCCACTTCCGCATCCAGGTCATTTATAAAAATCACAAAGAGTAGGGGTCCCAGAACAGATCCCTGAGGCACACCACTGGTCACCAGCCTCGATGCTGAATATGACCCGTCTACAACTACTCTTTGTCTTCTGTGGGCAAGCCAGTTCTGATCCACAAAGCAATGTCCCCTTGGCTCCCATGCCTCCTTACTTTCTCAATAAGCCTTGCATGGGGTACCTTATCGAATGCCTTGCTAAAATCCATATACACTACATCTACTGCTCTACCTTCATCAATGTGTTTAGTCACATCCTCAAAAAAATCAACCAGGTTCGTAAGGCATGACCTGCCTTTGACAAAGCCATGCTGACTATTCCCAATCATATTATACCTCTCCAAATGTTCATAAATCCTGCCTCTCAGGATCCTCTCCATCAACTTACCAACCACTGAAGTAAGATTCACTGGTTTATAATTTCCTGGTCTATCTCTACTCCCTTTCTTGAATAAGGGAACAACATCCACAACCCTCCAATCCTCCAGAACTTCTCCCGTCCTTATTGATGATGCAAAGATCATCGCCAGAGGCTCAGCAATCTCCTCCCTCACCTCCCACAGTAGACTGGGGTACATCCCATCCGGTCCTGTTGACTTATCCAACTTGATGCTTTCCAAAAGCTCCAGCACATCCTCTTCCTTAATATCTACACGCTCAAGCTTTTCAGTCCACTGCAAGTCATCCCTACAATCGCCAAGGTCCTTTTCCGTAGTGAATACTTTTATACTTTATACTTTATTGTACCAAACAATTGATACTAGAGCGTACAATCATCACAGTGATATTTGATTCTGCGCTTCCCGCTCCCTGGAGTACAAATCAATAGTTAATATTAAAATTTAAATTATAAATCATGAATAGGAAATAGAAAAGGGAAAGTAAGGTAGTGCAAAAAACCGAGAGGCAGGTCCGGATACTTGGAGGGTACGGCCCAGATCTGGGTCAAGATCTGTTCAGCAGTTGGAAACTGTTTATCACAGTTGGAAAGAAGCTGTTCCCAAATCTGGCCGTATGAGTCTTCAAGCTCCTGAGCCTTCTCCTGGAGGGAAGAGGGACGAAAAGTGTGTTGGCTGGGTGGGTCGTGTCCTTGATTATCCCGGCAGCACTGCTCCGACAGCGTGCGGTGTAAAGTGAGTCCACGGACGGAAGATCGGTTTGTGTGATGTGCTGCATCGTGTTCACGATCTTCTGCAGCTTCTTCCGGTCTTGGACAGGACAACTTCCACACCAGGTTGTGATGCACCCTGGAAGAATGCTTTCTACGGTGCATCTATAAAAATTAGTGAGGGTTTTAGGGGACAGGCCAAAATTCTTTAGTTTTTTTCAGGAAGTAAAGGTGCTGGTGGGCCTTCTTGGCAGTGGACTGTGCTTGGTTGGACCAAGTCAGGTCATTTGTGATATTGACCCCGAGGAACTTAAAGCTTTTGACCTGTTCCACTTGCACACCACCGATGTAGATGGGGTCGTGCGTTCCGCTACTCCTTTTGAAGTCAACAACCAATTCCTTCGTCTTGCTGACATTGACGGATAGGTTATTGTCTTCGCACCATGCCACCAGGTTCTTAATTTCCTCTCTGTACTCAAACTCATCATTAACCGAGATACGGCCTACAATTGTTGTGTCATCAGCAAACTTATATATTGGGTTTGATGGAAACTTGGCTACACAATCCTGGGTGTACAGCGAGTACAGCAGGGGGCTGAGTACACAGCCTTGTGGGGCACCTGTGCTCAGAGTGATTGTAGAGGAGAGCTTGTCCCCTATTTTTACAGCCTGGGTCCTGACCGTGAGGAAGTTGAAGATCCAGCTGCAGATCTGAGTGCTAAGGCCCAGCTTCTGGAGCTTAGGAATCAGTTTATTTGGAATGATGGTATTAAAGTCAGAGCTGTAGTCAATGAAAAGGATCCTTACGTATGTGTCTTTATCTCCAGGTGTTCTGAGGAGGAATGTAGGGCCAGGGAGATGGCACCTGCCGTTGACCTGTTGCTCCGGTAGGCGAATTGCAAAGCGTCGAGGTTGACCGGTAGGCTGTGGTTGATGTGTTCCATAACCAATCGCTCGAAGCACTTCATAGCAATTGATGTCAGAGCCACAGGTCGATAGTCATTCAGGCATACCACCTTGCTCTTCTTTGGCAAAGTAATCATTAAGTACCTCTGCTATCTCCTCCGGTTCCATACACACTTTTCCACTGTCACACTTAATTTGTCCTATTCTCTTGCGTCTTATCCTCTTGCTCTTCACATACTTGTAGAATGCCTTGGGGTTTTCCTTAATCCTGTCCAGCAAGGCCTTCTCATGGCCCCTTCTGGCTCACCTAATTTCTTTCTCAAGCTCCTTCCTGCTAGTCTTATAATCTTCTAGATCACTATCATTACCTAGTTTTTTGAACCTTTTGTAAGCTCTTCTTTTCTTCTTGACGAAATTTACAATGGCCTTGGTTCACCACGGTTCCTGTACCCTACCATCCTTTCCCTGTCTCATTGGAACGTATCTACACAGAACCCCACACAAAAATCCCCTGAACATTTGCCATATTTCTTCCATACGTTTCCCTGAGAACACCTGTTTCCAGTTTATGCTTCCAAGTTCCTGCCTGATAGCCTCATATTTCCCCGTACTCCAATTAAACGCTTTCCTGGCTTGTCTGTTCCTATCCCTCTCCAATGCTATGGTAAAGGAGATAGAATTGTGATCACTGTCTCCAAAATGCTCTCCCATTGAGAGATCTGACACCTGACCAGGTTCATTTCCCAATACCAGATCAAGTACAGCCTCTCCTCTCGTAGGCTTATCTACATATTGTGTCAAGAAACCTTCCTGAACACACCTAACAAACTCCACCCCATTTGAACCCCTCACACTAGAGAAATGCCAATGAATATTTGGGAAATTAAACTCTCCCACCACAACAACCCTGTTATTACTACTCCTTTCAAGAATTTCTCTCCCTATCTGCTCCTCGATCTCTCTGTTACTATTGGGTGGTCTATTAAAAACACCCAGTAGAGTTATTGACCCCTTCTTTTTCCTAACCTCCACCCACAGAGACTCCGTAGACAATCCCTCCATGACTTGCTCCTTTTCTGCAGCCGTGACACTATCTCTGATCAGCAGTGCCACATCCCCACCTCTTTTGCCTCCCTCCCTGTCCTTTCTGAAACATCTAAAGCCTGGCACTTGAAGTAGTCATTCCTGCCCCTGAACCAGCCAAGTCTCCATAATAGACAATAGGTGCAGGAGTAGGCTATTTGGTGCTTCAAGCCAGCACCGCCATTCACTGTGACATTGGCTGATCATCCACAATCAGTACCCTTTTCCTGCCTTCTCCCCATATCCCTTAACTCCACTATCTTTAAGAGCTCTATCTAACTTTTTCTTGAAAGAATCCAGAGAATTGGCCTCCACTGCCTTCTGAGGCAGAGCATTCCACAGAACCACAACCCTCTGTGTGAAAAAGTTTTTCCTCAACTCCATTCTAAATGGCCTACTCCTTATTCTTAAACTGTGGCCTCTGGTTTTGGACTCCCCCAACATCGGGAACATGTTTCCTGCCTCCAGCGTGTCCAATCCCTTAATAATCTTATATGTTTCAATCAGATCCCCTCTCATCCTTCTAAATTCCAGTGTATACAAGCCCAGTCACTCCAATCTTTCAACATTTGACATTCCTGCCATCCCTGGAATTAACCCAGTGAACCTACGCTGTACTCCCACAATAGCTAGAATGTCCTTCCTCAAATTTGGAGACCAAAACTGCACACAATGCTCCAGCTGGGGTCTCACCAGGGCCCTGTACAACTGCAGAAGGACCTCTTTGCTCCTATACTCAACTCCTGTTGTTATGAAGGCCAACATGCCATTAGCTTTCTTCACTGCCTGCTGTACTTGTATGCTTACTTTCAGTGACTGATGAACAAGGACACCCAGATCTCATTGTACTTCCCCTTTTCCTAACTTGACACCATTCAGATAGTAATCTGCCTTCCTGTTCTTGCCACCAAAGTGGATAACCTCACATTTATCCAAATTAAACTGCATCTGCCATGCATCTGCCCACTCACCCAACCTGTCCAAGTCACCCTGCATTCTCGTAACATCCTCCTCACATTTCGCACTGTCACCCAGCTTTGTGTCATTGGCAAATTTGCTAATGTTACTTTTAATCCCTTCATCTAAATCATTAATGTATATTGTAAATAGCTGCGGTCCCAGCACCGAGCCTTGCGGTACCCCACTCGTCACTGCCTGCCATTCTGAAAAAGACCCGTTAATTACCACTCTTTGTTTTCTGTCAGCCAACCAATTTTCTATCCATGTCAGCACCCTACCCCCAATACCATGTGTTCTAATTTTGCCCATTAATCTCCTAAATGGGATCTTATCAAAGGCTTTCTGAAAGTCCAGGTACACCACATCCACTGGCTTTCCCATGTCCATTTTCATATTTACATCCTCAAAAAATTCCAGAAGATTAGTCAAATATGATTTCCCCTTCGTAAATCCAGCTGACTCGGACCAATCCTGTTACTGCTATCCAAATGTGCCACTATTTTATCCTTTATACTTGACTTCAGCATCTTCCCCACCACTGATGTCAGACTAACTGGTCTATAATTCCCTGTTTTCTCTCTCCCTCCTTTCTTAAAAAGTGGGATAACATTAGCTACCCTCCAATCCACAGGAACTGATCCTGAATCTATAGAACATTGGAAAATAATTACCAAAGTGTCCACGATTTCTAGAGCCACGTCGTTAAGTATCCTGGGATGCAGACCATCAGGCCCTGGAGATTTATCAGCCTTCAGTCCCATCAGTTTACCCAACACCATTTTCTGCCTAATGCAAATTTTCTTTGGTTCCTCCATTATCCTAGGTCCTCTGGCCACTATTACACCTGGAGATTGTTTGTGTCTTCTCTAGTGAACACAGATCAAAAGTACCTGTTCAGCTCGTCTGCCATTTCCTTGTTCCCCATAACAATTTCACCCGTTTCTGTCTTCAAGGGCCCAACTTTGGTCTTAACTAATTTTTTCCTCTTCACATACCTAAAGCAGCTTTTACTATCCTCCTTTATATTCCTGGCTAGCTTACCTTCGTACCTCATCTTCCCCCCTCCCCGCCCCCCGTATTGCCTTTTTAGATATCCTCTGTTGCTCCTTAAAAGTGTCATACTGCCGTGGCTAGGAACGAACCCAAGTGCAAGACACAGACACTGAAGGACTAGGGACAGGACTAGGATACAGGGCGATGGCAAGGACATGGACACGAAAACCAAGAACCTGGAACAGAACTGGACAAAAGAGCTAGGAGCCCGGGCTTAGACTCCAAGCCAGAGACTGGACAAGGACCCAGTACCTGGGTTTGCCTCTGGCTCGGACTCCAGAACTAGGCAAGGACGAGGCTTGGCAGGCGGGCAGGACGAGGCTGGAGTCTTCAGGCTTGAAGCTAGAGGCTAGAGACTTGGCTTGGCTTGGCAAGAGGCTAGAGGCTAGAGACTTGAGGCAAGGCAAGGATGGAAGCTGGAGGCAGGAGACTTGAGGCGAGGCTGGAGGCTGGAGGCAGGAGACTTGAGGCGAGGCTGGAGGCTGGAGGCAGGAGACTTGAGGTGAGGCTGGAGGCTGGAGGCAGGAGACTTGAGGCGAGGCTGGAGGCTGGAGGCAGGAGACTTGAGGCAAGGCTTGGCTCCTCCTGGGTAGGGCACGGTTCACCTGGACAGGGAGCGGATACTCCTGGGCAGGGCGCAGATACTCCTGGGCAGGGCGCGGATCACCACCCGACAGAGGCAAGGGACAGGAACAGACAGAACCAACCCCAGGTAACGGCAAGACAGCCCGGCTTACCTGGGAGGAGGCAAGGGACAGGAAGGGAGCCAGGTACAGGGTGGCTCCAGGACAAGACTGCAGGCGAGATGAGGTGAGAGTTACCAGCAAGACAAGGCAACGCTTCAGGCAAAGCAAGGCGAGGCGAGAGTTACCAGCAAGGCTTCAGGCAAGGAATCAAAAGGCAGAGGAAGGGATACAAGGAGTAAGGACAAGAACAACCCATCAGCCACACACTGGTCTCTGGAGGTATTTATGCAGCCAGCCCCAACGAGCATCAGCTGCCTCAATTAGAGCTCAACAAGAACAGAAACAGGGTAGACAGGAAAACCTGGAGCAAGGGTCGATGGACCGGACCGTGAACTGGAATACGAATTCCACAGACTGGACCATGACAAAAAGTTTCCCAATCCTCTGGCTTCCTGCTCGTCCTTGCTATGTTATACACCGTCTCTTTTATTTTTATACTGTCCTTGACTTCCCTTGCCATCCACGGTCACCTCTTACTCCCCTTAGAATCTTTCTTCCTCTTTGGAATGAACTGATCCTGCACCTTCTGTATTATTCCCAGAAATATCTGCCATTGTTGTTCCACTGTCATCCCTGCCAGGGTATCTTTCCAGTCAACTTTGACCAGCTCCTCCCTCATGGGTGCATAGTCCCCTTTGTTCAACTGTAATACTGACACTTCCGATTTTCCCTTCTCCCTCTCAAATTGTAGATTAAAACTTATCATATTATGGTCACTACCTCCTAATGGCTCCTTTACCTCGAGTTCCCTTATCAAATCTGGCTCATTTCACAACACTAAGTCCAGAATTGCCTTCTCCCTGGTAGGCTCTAATACAAGCTGCTCTAAGAATCCATCTCTGAGGCATTCCACAAACTCCCTTTCTTGGGGTAAAGTGCCAACCTGATTTTCCCAGTCTACCCGCATGTTGAAATCCCTCATAACAACCGTAGCATTGCCTTTGCCGCATGCCAATTTTAACTCTTGATTTAACTTGCACCCTATATCTGGGCTACTGTCTGCAGGCCTGTAGATAACTCCCATTAGGGGTCTTTTTGCCCTTACAATTTCTCAGTTCTATCCATACTGACTCTACATCTCCTGATTCTATGACCCCCCTCACAAGGGACTGAATTTCATTCCTCACTAACAGAGCCACCCCACCCCCTCTGCCAACCTGTCTGTCCTTTCAATAGGATATCTTTGAATATTCATTTCCCAGTCCCGGTCCTCTTGCAGCCGTGTCTCTGTTATTCCCACAACATCATACTTGCCAATTTCCAACTGAGCCTCAAGCTCATCCACTTTATTTCTTATATTTCGTGCATTCATATATAATACTTTTAATCCTTTTAAAGCAATACTTTTACTCCCCTCACCTTTGACATCGATTCCTATTGCACTCGGCCATACTCTCCGATCCCTTCCGGAGCTTTCTGCCCAGTTAGTTCTGTTGTCTTTCTTAACTTTCCTTATTCTCTCTTTCCCTTTAACTCCATTCTTATATTTCCTGTTCATCCCCTGCCCCCCACTACTTAGTTTAAACACACCCGTGTTGCAGTGACAAACCTGCCTGCCGGAATGCTGGTCCCCCGCCTGTTAAGGTGCAACCCGTCCCTTCTGTACAATTCATCCTTACCCCAAAGCAGATCCCAGTGGTCCAAGAATCTAAATCCCTGCTCCCCGCACCAGCTCCTCAGCCACACATTCAGATCCCCTATCTCCCTGTTCCTGTCCTCTCCAGCACGAGGAACTGGAAGCAAACCAGAGATAACCACCCTGGAATTCCTGATTTTCAGCCTTCTTCTGAGTTCTCTGAAGTCACGCTGCAGAATTTCTTTCCTCATCCTCCCGACGTCATTTGTGCCGACAAGCACCACCACTTCCGGCTGTTCACCTTCACCCTTGAGGATGCCCTGCAATCGGTCAGTGACGTCCTGGATCCTGGCACCAGGGAGGAAAGACACCATCCTTAAATCCCGCCTGTTGCCGCAGAGACCCCTTTCTGTACCTCTCACTATGGAGTCCCCTACTACCAGGGCTCTGCCTGATGTCTGTCTCCTCGGCTTTGTTTCAGCACCAATCTTTGACTCGCAGACCTGGCCACAACATCATAGCTCCAAGTGGTGATCCATGCTCTAGGGAACAACTCACTGTGCCAAACCCCAGCACTGTGTGATGGAGATTCTCTCTGTATCTCACCCCAGGACTGTGTGATGGAGATTATGGAGGGAGCTTTTATCTCCATCTGACCCCAGGGCTGTGTGATGACACGGTGCAGAGGGAGCTTCTCTCTGTGTCTATCCCGAGGGCTGTGTCATTGGCATTCTTGAGGGAGATTCTCTCTGTGTCCAACCCCAGGACTGTTTGATGGACTTTATAAAGGGAGCTTCTATCTGAGTCAGACACCTTGACTGTGCAATGGACTTTTCCAAGGGAGATTCTCGCTGTTTCTGACCCCAGGTCTGTGTGATGGAGGCTATAGAGGGAGGAAGATTCTCTCTGTATCTCACCTCAACACTGTGTGATGGACATTACAGACGGAGATTCTGTCTGAGTCTGACCGCAGCACTGTGTGATGGAGATTATGGAGGGAGCTTTTATCTCCGTCTGACCCCAGGACTGTGTGATGACACGGTGCAGAGGGAGCTTCTCTCTGTGTCTATCCCGAGGGCTGTGTCATTGGCATTCTTAAGGGAGATTTTCTCTCTGTCTGACCCAAGGACTGTTTGATGGAGATTATAAAGGGAGTTTCTATCTGAGTCAGACACCTTTACTGTGCAATGGACTTTTCCAAGGGAGATTCTCGCTGTTTCTGACCCCAGGTCTGTGTGATGGAGGCTATAGAGAGAGGAAGATTCTCTCTGTATCTCACCTCAACACTGTGTGATGGACATTACAGACGGAGATTCTGTCTGAGTCTGACCGCAGCACTGTGTGATGGAGATTATGGAGGGAGCTTTTATCTCCGTCTGACCCCAGGACTGTGTGATGACACGGTGCAGAGGGAGCTTCTCTCTGTGTCTATCCCGAGGGCTGTGTCATTGGCATTCTTAAGGGAGATTTTCTCTCTGTCTGACCCAAGGACTGTTTGATGGAGATTATAAAGGGAGTTTCTATCTGAGTCAGACACCTTTACTGTGCAATGGACTTTTCCAAGGGAGATTCTCGCTGTTTCTGACCCCAGGTCTGTGTGATGGAGGCTATAGAGAGAGGAAGATTCTCTCTGTATCTCACCTCAACACTGTGTGATGGACATTACAGACGGAGATTCTGTCTGAGTCTGACCGCAGCACTGTGTGATGGAGATTATGGAGGGGGCTTCTCTGTGTTTCTGACCCCAGGTCTGTGCAATGGAGGTTATAGAGGGAGCAACTCATTGCGCCAGACCCCAGGGCTGTGTGATGGAGATTATAGAGGGAGGGAAATTCTCTCTGTATCTCACCCCAGGACTGTGTGATGGACATTACAGAGGGAGATTCTCTCTTTCTGACCCTCAGGGCTGTGTGATGGAGATTATAGAGGGAGGGAGATTCTCTCTGTATCTCACCCCAGGACTGTGTGATGGACATTACAGAGGGAGATTCTCTCTTTCTGACCCCCAGGGCTGTGTGATGGAGATTGTGGAGGGAGCTTTTATCTCCGTCTGACCCCAGGACTGTGTGATGGACGTTATAGAGGGAACTTCTATCTCTGTCTGACCCCAGGACCGTGTGACCGAGATTATAGAAGGAGTTTCTCTCTGTGTCTGACCCCAGGACTGTGTGCCAGAGATTACAGAGGGAGTTTCTCTCCGAGTCTGACCCCAGGACTCTGATGGACGTTACAGAGGGAGATTCTCTGCTGTGACTAACACAATTACCCTGGCGCCGATCCCCCGCAGAGCCCAGCAGCCGGAAAATGCCTCTGTGCCCGCCGAGACACAGCCTGTTCTCTCCTAATGTTTACCGGGGCACGTACATAGCCCCGAAACAATACCAGGCAGTTGGCCCGGGCAGAACCCTTCGCCACCCGCTTCCAGGAGCCACGGATAGCTGTTTTCCTCAGCCCCGGGAGCAAGTTGACAAGGACACCCCTCATCCCTCCTTACCGGATGACCGTATATAAATAGGGTGGGGTTAAAACGCGACCAGGAGACGAGAAGCAGTCCAGACAGGTGCGCGAAAAGGGGCTTCAGCCTCGTACACTCCACGTACACGCAGTACACGGTCTCCTCCAGCCCGCAGAGGCGGCAGGTGGCTGGGAGATCCGTTCGCAACTTGAGGAACTCGCTACAGGGCACCGCTCTATTCCCCAAGGCGCAGGGGAATAACCCCTTGTAAAGGGACTTCCATTGCGGGGGGAGGAGGGGAAATGAAAAGACAGCCCGCCATGGCGTGTCGGGACGGTGGACAAGGGCTAGGAAACGGAGGGTGTGGAGCCGCAGCCTGCACGGGTACCTCCTACCCGTATCCCTGAATGGGATGGTGGTTGTCGATGGGAGAGGTTGTGTGGGCTCGGCTCCCGGGGCCTGGGTCCGACAAGCGGCTCTGGCAGAGCGGTGGTGAGCCCAGCCGCGGTCGCTCCCCAAGCCTGACGCAATGTTCCCCCTTAAGGTGTGCGCGCACGCATCTCCTGCTACGGGCGCGCAAAGGAATTTCAACCGCGCGCAAACTCTCCCGCGTTGGCGTGTTCAATATATTTCACGACCGTACACAGTCACGTTTCATTTTTCCGGTTTCTGACACGGGCGGTGTTGACAACGTGGAGGTTGCGATGATCTGTCTGCAGATTTTAGAACTGGCTTGCTTATACTGCTTTTATTGGGTGGGGGGGGGGGAATATTCTGTGCGCTCTGGTTGCTGTCACTGGGAAAAATAATTAGATTAGATTCAACTTTATTGTCATTGTACCGAGTACAGATACAAAGCCAATGAAATGCATTTAGCATCTGCCCAGAAATGCAAAGAATAGTGTTATTTACAAAATAACTGCTACAGCACACAAATATAAAAGTACTGAGACAGTACAATACGGATGCAATACCGCTTAGCGCTGTGATGTGAGGTTCAGCAGGGTCACAGCCTCAGGGAAGAAGCTCTTCCTGTGCCTGCTGGTGCGGGAGCGGAGGCTCCTGTAGCGCCTACCGGATGGGAGGAGAGTAAAAAGTCCATGGTTAGGGTGAGATGCATCCCTGATAATGCTTTTCGCCCTGCCCAGGCAGCGTTTATGGTAGATGTTCTCAATGGTGGGCAATTGGGTGCCAGTAATCCGCTGGGCAGTTTTCACCACACGCTGGTGTGCTTTGCGGTCCGATACGGGACAATTACCATACCACACTGAGATGCAGTTGGTGAGTATGCTCTCAATGGTACAGCGGTAAAAGTCCGTCAGTACCCTGGGACAGAGGTGAGCTTTCTTGATGCTCCACAGGAAATAAAGGTGTTGTTGCACCTTTTTGATTAGGATGGAGAAGTTCAGGGACCAGGTGAGATCATTGGAAATGTGGACACCGAGGAATATGAAGCATGATACATGCTCCACTACAGCTCCGTTGATGTAGATGGGGACGTGAGTGTGGCTCCTGGCACGCCTGAAGTCCACAATGATCTCCTTGGTCTTCTGGGTGTTAAGGGCCAGGTTGTTGTTGGCACACCACGCGGCCAGGTGCTGGACCTCGTCCCTGTAGGCCATCTCGTCATCCCCTCTGATAAGTCCAACCACCGTGGTGTCGTCTGCGAACTCGATTATGGAGTTAGAACCATGTACAGGAAGGCAGTCATAGGTGAATAGGGAGTACAGAAGAGGGCTCAGCACACAGCCTTGAGGCACGCCGGTGTTCAGGGTGAGAGTGGAGATGGAGAGATTGTCCAACGTAACTGATTGGGGACTGTTAGTCAGAAAGTCCAAGGTCCAATTGCAGAGTGATACGCTGATACCAAGCTGGTGAAGCTTGGCGATCAGCTTGGAGGGGATCACAGCATTGAACGCCGAACTAAAGTCAATGAACAGCATAAAGATTTTTGTGCACACTGGTGATTAGAAACTGGAGGGAGCTTTATACCTGAGCCTCACTGACAACGGGGTAGGGCAGGGGTCAGCCATTACCTCAGCCGGAACCTCCCCCCCTCCCCTCTGCCGGCGGAGGGGATTCCCGGCCGGAGGCATCCAGACTCTCAGCAGGCCCCGATAGAAGCCGGGCAGCCTCCACAAAGCAGCACGGCTGACGCCCGCCGGCAGCAGCCCCTCCGGAGAAAGTCTGTCGTCAACACACGCCGCACCTTTGAGAACGGAGATGAGGAGGAATTTCTTTAGCCATAAGGTGGTGAATCTGCGGAATTCGTCTCCCTAGTCGGCTGTGGCGGCCAAGTCAGTGGGTACATTTAAGGAAGTATTTATTAAATTCTTGATTAGTCAGGGCATGAGGGGTACGGGGAGAAGGCAGGAGGTTAGAAACATAGAAAACCTACAGCACAATACAGGTCCTTCGGCCCACAAAGCTGTGCCGAACATGTCCTTACCTTAGAAATTACCTAGGCTTTACCCATAGCCCTCTATTTTTCTAAGCTCCATGTACCTGTCCAGGAGTCTCTTAAAACACCCTATCGTATCCGTCTCCACCACCGTCGCTGGCAGCCCATTCCACACACTCACCACTCTCTGCGTAATAAACTTACCCCTGACATCTCCTCTGTACCTACTTCCCAGCACCTTAAAACTGTGCCCTCTCGTGCTAGCCATTTCAGCCCTGGGGAAAAGCCTCTGACTATCCACACGATCAATGCCTCTCATCATCTTAGGTCACCTTTTATCCTCCGTCGCTCCAAGGAGAAAAGGCCGAGTTCACTCAACCTATTCTCATAAGGCATGCTCCCCAATCCAGGCAGCATCCTTGTAAATCTCCTCTGCACCCTTTCTATGGTTTCCATATACTTCCTGTAGTGAGGCGACTAGAACTGAGCACAGTGCTCCAAGTGGGGTCTGACCAGATTGGGAGAGGGAAACTGGCGGAGAAGGATCGATGGGCCAAATGGCCGAGATCTGCTCCTTCCTATACCTTATGGCCTCACCCAGGCGAGTGCTCGGCATTCAGGGTCCTGAGGCGGAGAGCCGCTGAGCGCGTACAGATACAGACACACACACACACACACACACACGTGACCATCGGACCGTCGGCCCTCTCCAAGTGGGAGACTCAGGCCCGCCGAGGAGACCTAGTGTTTCCTGTTACCCCAGAGGAAGTCCGCTAACTCCCTCTGCATCCAGGCGGCGGGCGAGGCCAAGGTGACCATCCGGTACCACAACATGGCGGCCACCAGTTGTTTATTAACCACCACCCTGCCTCAGTAAGAAAGCACCCTGAGAAGGCCTGACCAGCGCCCCAGCTGGACAATAACTCTCGTCTCCAGCTGCTGCCAGTTCGCCAGCCAGGTCTCCCCAGAAGGACTCAGGTAGACTCCCAGATAGAGGAGACGTCTGGTGCTCCACTCAAAAGCCCTCATCTCCCCCGGCAGGGAGACCACCTGCCACTGACCTACTAAGAGTCCGGAACATTTCGCCCAGTTGATCCGAGCGGAGGACCGCCGCCGAGAAAACTTCTTGGCACTCGCGCGTCTCCCGCAGGTCACCGGGATCTGTCACCGTGAAGAGTACATCGTCGGTGTAGGCCGAGAGGACGACCTCCATGCCCAGTTCACGCAGAACCAGACCCGTCAGCCTTCGCCGAAGGCGGCTTAGGAATGGTTCGACAGAGATCGCATGCAACTGGCGGACATGGGGAACCTCCTGACATATTCCTGTTCTGAAGGGAATGCGCGCTGCCAATGATCCGTTCATACATGGCAGAGTATAGGGGCCGGACCCCGGCTACAAAGCGTTGTCCGAGCCCAGATGCCTGCAGAGTGCCCACCAGGAAATTGTGGTCTACCCGGTCAAACGCCTTCTCCTGGTCAAGAGAGAGAAACGCTGCCCGGGGACCCAGTCTCCTGGAGCAGGTGGATCAGGTCCCGTACGAGATGGACATTGTCCTGGATGGACCGGCTTGGGACGGTGTGGGATTCGCCAGGACGGATCACCTGTCTTAACACCGAGCCAAAATGGTTGGCCATTGCCCGGGCGAAGATCCTGTAGTCCGCGCACAAGAGGGAGACCGGGCCGCCAGTTCTTTAGCAGGCGGAGGTCTCCCTTCTTGGGCGGTAGGACCACGACAGCTCTCCGCCATTGTGAGGGGCATTTCCCCGGGGGCTAGGCTCTCCCCTAGGACATCCCAAAAAGCCAGGGGATTTGCCCCCCTCCCCCACGGCGTTGCGGAGGGGCTGAAGACAGATCCACTCAATTCAGGAGGGCGTCCGGACGCTCTATGTCCTCTGGGCTGACCATTGGCAGATCTTTCCGGACCTCCTTGCACGCATCTGCATTTGACGGGTCTGGTGAGAATAAGGCCCGATAGAAAGAGGGGACTTCTTTGTTGATTTCATCAGCGTCCGTGACGGACGAGCCAGTAGCTCCACGACCTTGCTTTTGGACTCCCCGCCACTTCTCCAACGAGTAGAAGAAGCATTTGGATCCGTGACCTCCCGTACGCACCTCGGGACTGCCGGAGCTGCAGATCCCTCAACACGTCCTTCTTCTCCTGGTGTTCCGGCCATAACTGCTGGTTCCCAGCGGCCGGAGCAAGTCGGGATTTAAAGTCAAGCAACTCTCTCTCAAGCCGCTCAATCTCGGAGCCTCGTCTCTTAGTCGAACCCCCCTCCCATGTACCCCGAATATAGAAACAAGGTGTGGGCTTTGCCCACGTCCCACCATGACCAGAAGGGGGTCAGAAATCCTGCCGTCTGTCCCCCCAGAACCCACAGCACGAATCCCGGAATCGGCTGTCTCCCAGCTGCCGGTTGTTTAAGTGCCGGTACCCGGATTCCACTGGAGGAGCACATCCCATCCACACAGGCTGATGACCCGAGCACGGTACCGGCCGCCTGGAGGAAGGCACGCAAGATCTTCCCTTGAGGAAACCACGCTGACTCCGGCTTATTTTATCATGTGCCGCCAAGTACCCCGAGACCACATCCTTAACAACCGACTCCAACATCTTCCCAAGCGCTGAGGTCAGGCTAACTGACCCATAATTCCCTTTCTTCTGCCTCTCTCCCTTCTTGGAGAGTGGAGTGACATCTGCAATTTTCCAGTCCTCCGGAACCATTCCAGAATCCAGTGATTCTTGTACTAATGCCTCCATGATCTCTCCAGCCACCTCTTTCAGAACCCTGGGGTGTTGTCCATCTGGTCCTGGTGACTTATCTACCTTCAGACCCTTCAGTTTCCCAAAAGAACTTCCTCCCTAGTACTGCTAACTTCACACACTTCATGCCCCCTAACATTTGGAACTTCCACCATACTGCTTGTGTCTTCCACAGTGAAGACTGATGCAAAATACTTCTTCAGTTCATCTGCTATTTCGTGGTCCCCCATTACTACCTCTCCAGCATCGTTTTGCAGCGGTCCGATATACATTTTTACCTCTCTTTCATACTTTATGTATCTGAAAAAAACTTTTAGTATCCTCCTTAATACTATTGGGTAGTACTCCATATTTACCTCCTTAACAACTTTTTAGCGGCTTTCTGTTGGTTTTTAAAAAGCTTTCCAATCCTCTAACTTCCCACTAATTTTTGCTCTATTATATGCCCTTTATTTGGCTTTTATGTTGGTTTTGGCTTCTCTTGTTAATCATCTTTCCTTTAGAATACTTCTTCCTCTTTGGGATGTATCTATCCTGCGCCTTCCGAATTGCTTCCAGAAATTCCAGCTATTGCTGCTTTGCCGTCATCCCTGCCAGTGTTCTTTTCCAGTCAGCTCCGGCCAACTCCCCTCTTATGCCTCTGCAATTCCTTTTACTCCACTGTAATACTTCTGACTTTAGCCTACCTACAAAGCTTCCTTTGAATTATGTATAGTTTTCACACCCCTTCTTCCCCGCAACCACACCCCAGACACCCAGAATGAGCGTTAGTTCTCACCGACGCCAGGTTGCATTCATGCATATGCAGTCTTCTGCGGTCCAATCGAGGTCCGTTGTTCAGTGCTGCATTTTAAATTTAATCTACAGTCCATGTTCCGGTCAGAATGCTGGCTGCTGTTGAAATTAGTATTTGCTATATACCATAACTCCTGAATACGCCCTAACACTAGAACCACGTGTTGGGCACGTGGCCAGGTGGTTAAGGCGTTCGTCTGGTGATCTGAAGGTCGCTAGTTCGAGCCTCAGCTGTGGCAACGTGTTTGTGCCCTTGAGTAAGGCACTTAACCACACATTGCTCTAGTGTCTGTGTGAGGAGTGGCGCCCCACACGGACTTCCAATCTGCACCTTGTAAGGCGTGAAAATGCCCGACGCAGGCCTCTCATGGTCTGAGTCGACGTTCCCTCCTCCCTCCCTCCCTTCCCTCGTAGAATCACTAGATTCAGGAACGGTTCCAGAGGACTGTAAAATTGTGAATGTCACTCCTCTCTTTAAGAAGGCAGGAAATTATCGGCCATTTAACCAGACTCCAGTGTTTGGGAAGATGTTGGAAGTCCATTGTTAAGGATGAGGTTTTGGGGTACTTGGAGGTGCATGAGAAAATAGGCCAAAGTCAGCATAGTTTCCTTAAGGAGAAATCTTGCCTGACAAACCCGTTGGAATTCTTTTGAGGAATTAGGAGGCAGGATAGACAAAGGAGAGTCAGTGGATGTTGTTTGCTTGGATTTTTCAGACGGCCTTTGGCAAGATGCCACGCATGGGGCTGCTTAACGAGATAACAACCCATGATATTAAAGGAAAGATACGAGAATAGATAGAAGATCGGGATTGACAGAAGGCACAGAGTGGGAATAAAGGGAACCTTTGTTGGTTGGCGGCCGGTGTTCCAAGGGGTCTGTGTTGGGACTGATTCCTTTTACGTTATATGTCAGTGATCTGGATAATAGAATTGATGGCGTTATGACTTGGCGGGAGGAGAAGATGGCAGTGCGACGCATATCTCCGGTGAAATGATACTGTATCGTATTTGTTAAATAGGGGCCGTGGACAATTCTAATTTGATGCAGACAGATGTGAGAGCACAGAGGAACATCTGGAGAAATTTCTGAAATGCCCGGTTCACTGCCGTTGCTACTGTGCGATTGAGAATCTTCCGGAGGGAAGGCCCCAAAATCCCCGGCTTTGCCTGCTGCTGGTGACCGAGGCTAAGGTCGAAGCGCTCGGATAGAGATGGTGCTGGGTACTCGGTGTCGGAGGGCTGGTCGGAGGCTCAAAGTTTTCGGACGACTCAGAGTCGGACTGTGGTCGGGTATGGCAGGGAGAGTTTTCTTCCTTCTCCCGTCTGCGTGAGATGTGAGACTTTCGAGAGACTTTAAACTTTTTTATGCGCTCAGGGCCTGTTCTTCATCAAGTTATGGTATTGTTGCACTGTTGTAACTATATGTTATAATTATGTGGTTTTCGTTAGTTTTTCAGTCTTGGTCTGTCCTGTATTTCTGTGATATCACACCAGAGAAATATTGTATCATTTCTTAATGCATGCATTATTAAATGACAATAAAAGACGTCTGCGTGTCCTCATAACCTAATCTAACCTAAGTTTGGAAACAATATGAAGATAGGTGTAGGGGTAGGTAATTTTGAGGAAGCAGTGGGCAAAGCAGTGGCAGATGGAATACAGTGTCAGGAAAAGTTTGGCCATGTCAGAAGGAATGAAGGCATAGACTGTTTTCTAAATGGGGAGAAAATTCAAAAATCAGAGGTACAAAGGGACTTGGGAGTCCTTGTGCTGGATTCCCTAAAAGTTAACTTGTAAGTTGAGTCTGTGGTGAGGATGGCAAATATGATGTGAGCTTTCATTTCAAGAGGGCTAGAATATCAGAGCAAGGATGCAAATGTCAGGCTTTATAAGGAATCAGTCAGACCGCACTTGGAGTATTGGGAGCAGCTGGGAACTCTTTATTTACAAAAAGACGTGCTGGCGTTGGAGAAGGTCCAGAGGAGGTTCATGAGAATGACTCCAGGAATGAAAGGGTTAATGTATGAGGAGCGTTTGATGGCTCTGGGCCTGTACTCGCTGAGTTTAGAAGAGTGAGGGGGGAAACTGATTGAAACCTTTTGAATGTTGAAAGGCCTAAACAGAGTAGCTGTGGTAAGAATGTTTCCTATAGTGGGGGAGTCTAGGACCAGAGGGCACAGATAGAGTGGATGTGGAGAGGATGTTTCCTATAGTGGGGGGAGTCTAGGACCAGAGGACACAGATAGAGTGGATGTGGAGAGGATGTTTCCTATAATTGGGGAGTCTAGGACCAGAGGACACAGATAGAGTGGATGTGGAGAGGATGTTTCCTGTAGTGGGGGAGTCTAGAACCAGAGGACACAGATAGAGTGGATGTGGAGAGGATGTTTCCTATAGTTGGGGAGTCTAGGACCAGAGGACACAGACAGAGTGGATGTGGAGAGGATGTTTCCTATAGTGGGGGAGTCTAGGACCAGAGGACACAGATAGAGTGGATGTGGAGAGGATGTTTCCTATAATTGGGGAGTCTAGGACCAGAGGACACAGATAGAGTGGATGTGGAGAGGATGTTTCCTGTAGTGGGTGAGTCTAGGACCAGAGGACACAGATAGAGTGGATGTGGAGAGGATGTTTCCTATAGTTGGGGAGTCTAGGACCAGAGGACACAGACAGAGTGGATGTGGAGAGGATGTTTCCTATAGTGGGGGAGTCTAAGACCAGAGGACACAGATAGAGTGGATATGGAGAGGATGTTTCCTGTAGTGGGGGAGTCTAGGACCAGAGGACACAGATAGAGTGGATGTGGAGAGGATGTTTCCTATAGTGGGGGAGTCTAGGACCAGAGGACACAGATAGAGTGGATGTGGAGAGGATGTTTCCTATAAGTGGGGAGTCTAGGACCAGAGGGCACAGATAGAGTGGATGTGGAGAGGATGTTTCCTATAGTGGGGGAGTCTAGGACCAGAGGACACAGATAGAGTGGATGTGGAGAGGATGTTTCCTATAGTGGGAGAGTCTAGGACCAGAGGGCACACATAGAGTGGATGTGGAGAGGATGTTTCCTATACTGGGGAGTCTAGGACCAGAGGACACAGATAGAGTGGATGTGGAGAGGATGTTTCCTATAGAGAGGGAGTCTAGGACCAGAGGGCACAGATAGAGTAGATGTGGAGAGGATGTTTCCTATAGTGGGGGAGTCTAGGACCAGAGGGCACAGATAGAGTGGGTGTGGAGAGGATGTTTACTATAGTGGGGTAGTCTAGAATCAGAGGTCACAGCCTCAGAATAGAGGGACGTCCATTTAGAACAGAGATGAGGAGGAATTTCTTTAGCCAGAGGGTGGTGAATCTGTGGAATTCATTGCCACAGGCAGCTGTGGAAGCCATGTCACTGGGTGTACCTAAAGCAGATGTTGTGGTGCACATCGGCACCAATGACATAGCGAGGAAGAGTGAAGAGGTCCTGGACAGTGAGTATAGAGAGCCTGGTAGGAAGTTGAAAAGCAGGACCTCGAGGGTGGTAATCTCAGGATTGCTACCTGTGCTAGGTGCCAGTGAGGGTAGGAATAGGATGCTCTGGAGGAGGAACAAGTGGCTGAGGAACTGGTGTAGGGGGCAGGGTTTCAGATTTCAGGATCATTGGGGCCTCTTCTGGGGCAGGTGGGACCTGTACAAGAGAGACGGGTTACACTTGAACCACAGGGGGACCAATATCCTTTCAGGGAGGTTTGTTAGTGCTATTGGGGAGGCTTTAAACTAGATTTGCAGGGGGATGGGAACCAGAGTGCCAGAGCTGACAGTGTGGCTGGGGTGAAAATAAATGATATTGAAAGTTTAAGCAAATCTGCTGATAGAAAGGTTGTGAGTGGTGGTAAAAATCTTCTGAGGTGTATATATTTCAATGCTAGGAGTATTGTGGGGAAGGCGGATGAATTGAGGGCGTGTATTGACACGTGGAATTATGACGTTATAGCAATTAGTGAAACTTGGCTACAGGAGAGGCAGGACTGGCAGCTTATAGACCACCCAATAGTCAACGAGACTTGGAAGAGCAAATCTGCAGAGGGATAGCAGGCAACTGCAGGAAACATAAAGTTGTGGTGGTAGGGGATTTTAATTTTCCATACATTGATTGGGACTCCCATACTGTTAGGGGTCTAGATGATTTAGTTTGTAAAATGTGTTCAGGAAAGTTTTCTAAATCAGTATATAGAGGGACCAACTAGAGGGGATGCAATATTGGATCTCCTGTTAGGAAACGAATTAGGGCAAGTGACAGAAGTCTGTGTAGGGGAGCACTTTGGTTCCAGTGATCCTAACACCATTATTTTCAATTTGATCATGGACAAGGATAGATCTGGTCCTAGGGTTGAAGTTCTGAACTGGAAGAAGGCCAAATTTGAAGAAATGAGAAAGGATCTAAAAAGCGTGGATTGGGACAGGTTGTTCTCTGGCAAAGATGTGATTGGTAGGTGGGAAGGCTTCAAAGGGGAAATTTTGAGAGTGCAGAGTTTGTACGTTCCTGTCAGGATTAAAGGCAAATTGAATAGGAATAAGGAACCTTGGTTCTCAAGGGATATTGCAACTCTGATAAAGAAGAAGAGGGAGTTGTATGACATGTATAGGAAGCAGGGAGTAAATAATGTGCTTGAGGAGGTATTAAAAGTGCAAGAAAATACTTAAGAAGGAAATGCAGGAGGGCTAAAAGAAGACATGAGGTTGCCTTTGCAGTCAAAGTGAAGGATAATCCAAAGAGCTTTCACAGGTATATTAAGAGCAAAAGGATTGTAAGAGATAAAATTGGTCCTCTTGAAGATCAGAGTGGTCGGCTATGTGTGGAACCAAAAGAAATGGGGGAGATCTTAAATGGGTTTTTTGCGTCTGTATTTACTAAGGAAGCTGGCATGAAGTCTATGGAATTAAGGGAAACAAGTAGTGAGATCATGGAAACTGTACAGATTGGAAAGGAGGAGGTGCTTGCTATCTTGAGGCAAATTAAAGTGGATAAAGCCCCAGGAGCTGACAGGGTGTTCCCTCGGACCTTGAAGGAGACTAGTGTTGAAATTGCAGGGGCCCTGGCAGATAGATTTAAAATGTCGGTGTCTACAGGTGAGGTGCCGGAGGATTGGAGAATGGCTCATATTGTTCCGTTGTTTAAAAAAGGATCGAAAAGTAATCCAGGAAATTATAGGCCAGTAAGTTTAACGTCGGTAGTAGGTAAGTTATTGGAGGGAGTACTAAGAGACAGAATCTACAAGCATTTGGATAGACAGGGACTTATTAGGGAGAGTCAACATGGCTTTGTGCGTGGTAGGTCATGTTTGACCAATCTATTGGAGTTTTTCGAGGAGGTTACCAGGAAAGTGGATGAAGGGAAGGCAATGGATATTGTCTACATGGACTTCAGTAAGGCCTTTGACAAGGTCCCGCATGGGAGGTTAGTTAGGAAAATTCAGTCGCTAGGTATACATGGAGAGGTGGTAAATTGGTTTAGACATTGGCTCGATGGAAGAAGCCAGAAAGTGGTGGTAGAGAATTGCTTCTCTGAGTGGAGGCCTGTGACTAGTGGTGTGCCACAGGGATCAGTGCTGGGTCCATTGTTATTTGTCATCTGTATCAATGATCTGGATGATAATGTGGTAAATTGGATCAGCAAGTTTGCTGATGATACAAAGATTGGAGGTGTAGTAGACAGTGAGGAAGGTTTTCAGAGCCTGCAGAGGGACTTGGACCAGCTGGAAAAATGGGCTGAAAAATGGCAGATGAGTTTAATACTGACAAGTGTGAGATATTGCACGTTGAAAGGACAAACCAACGTAGAACATACAGGGTTAATGGTCAGGCACTGAGGAGTGCAGTGGAACAGAGGGATCTGGGAAAACAGATACAAAATTCCCTAAAAGTGTCGTCACAGGTAGATAGGGTCGTAAAGAGAGCTTTTGGTACATTGGCCTTTATTAATCAAAGTATTGAGTATAAGAGCTGGAATGTTATGATGAGGTTGTATAAGGCATTGGTGAGGCTGAATCTGGAGTATTGTGTTCAGTTTTGGTCACCCAGTTACAGGAAGGATATAAATAAGGTTGAAAGAGTGCAGAGAAGGTTTACAAGGATGTTGCCGGGACTTGAGAAACTCAGTTACAGAGAAAGGTTGAATAGGTTAGGACTTTATTCCCTGGAGCGTAGAAGAATGAGGGGAGATTTGATAGAGGTATATAAAATTATAATGAGTACAGATAGAGTGAATGCAAGCAGACTTTTTCCACTGAGGCAAGGGGAGAAAAAAACCAGAGGACATGGGTTAAGGGTGAGGGGGGGAAAGTTTAAAGGGAACATTAAGGGGGGCTTCTTCACACAGAGGGTGGTGGGAGTATGGAATGAGCTGCCAGATGAGGTGGTAAATGCGGGTTCTTTTTTAACATTTAAGAATAAATTGGACAGATACATGGATGGGAGGTGTATGGAGAGATATGGTCCATGTGCAGGTCAGTGGGACTAGGCAGAAAATGGTTCGGCACAGCCAAGAAGGGCCAAAGGGCCTGTTTCTGTGCTGTAGTTTCTATGGTTCTATGGTTCTATGGTTGACGGGTTCTTGATCAGTCAGGGCGTCAAAGGTTACGGGGAGAAGGCAGGAGAGCGGTGTTGAGAGGGATAGTAAATCCGCCATGATGGAATGGCGGAGCAGACTCGATGGGCCGAATGGCTTAATTCTGCTCCTCTGTTTTATGGTAAAAACACCATTCGCCCAGCCTACACACGATTGGAACCCTGGAATACATTAGAGTCGGCTGCCAATTAATGGACTCTTTCGAACGGGAGTCTTGCTTGCCGTCTGATCATGCACACAGTCCAACTCCTTCTTCCTGCATAAAAGACGAGGAAGTCTGCAGACGCTGGAAATCCAGAGCAACACCCTGTGGCAAGGACGAGGCTGAGGACGAACCCAGGCGCGGAGGCAGAGTCGTGAGGCGTTAGCACCGCCGCGCACGGGGAACCGGTACCCGGGAGAGTCTTTACACGGAGACACGGTTTACGTAGGAGGATCCAGGAAATGATGCGGAGCTGAGAACTAACAGTCCCAGGGAATCGGGAAGCGAGGTTTTCTCACGCTGGAGCCGACCAACGAACGGACAAAGCACGACTGTGCCGCGCGAGTTTTATCCCAGGTTCGCTAATGGGAACCAGGGGCGCTGTAATTAGTGGAACTGGGAATGACTGGAAATCAGACGAGGGGTTTATGGCCCAGTTCAGGAGGCAACAGCAAGACGGCGAGTTGCCAGACGGGACCGTGACACACGCACAAAACGTTGGAGGAGCTCAGCAGGTCAGGCCGCATCTATGGAAAAAGAGCAGACATCCCACCCTACAAAAACACATTTCAGGGAGGTAGCAGCGCCCCCCCACTCCTCCCCGCAACCCCAAATCTCCCCACCCCCGCCGGTCGACCTTCAAGGGTGTATGTAATACTTTGTTTAGTGATTTTGTCTAATTTGTAAAGCAAGTTGGGTATATGCAGAAAATGTGACATTAAAATATGTACTTATATTATCATGGAGTCGTTTTTTTTTTATTCTGTTATAACTTTAAGCAAGTCTACAGGGAGTTAGGCCTCATCACGTTAGGACATTAATAGAGTAGCTCCTTAGCAGCCAGCCAGCTAGTTTAAATAACATTAGCTATGCTAATGAACGAACGACACCTGTTAAACTCACCTCAACATGTCGTTTACATTTTAACCCACCATGGGCAATAGAAAAGTCACTGTTGCCAACAGTGCAGCGAGCAACACTGTCATTATTTTTGATGTCGGCTGTAAAGCCTGCCCACAGAGAAAACTGATAGGTCTACTTAGCGCGAAGAGACACCAATCAGGATGCTCGCTCTCCCTCTCAAAAAAAATAGATTTGCGGGATATTGTATATAATTTCCGAGCATCAGGGAGCCGCTATCAATATGCAGGAGACTGCCGGAACTTACAGGAGAGGTGGGATGTCTGAAAGAGTAAACAGTCGATAGAACATAGAATAGTACAGCACAGTACAGGCTCTTCGGCCCACAATGTTGTGCTGACCCACAAACCCTGCCTCCCATATAAGCCCCCACCTTAGATTCCTCCATATACCTGTTTAGTAGTCTCTTAAACTTCACTAGTGTATCTGCCTCCACCACTGACTCAGGCAGTGCATTCCACGCACCAACCACTCTCTGAGTAAAAAACCTTCCTCTAATATCCCCTTTGAACTTCCCACCCCTTACCTTAAAGCCATATCCTCTTGTATTGAGCAGTGGTGCCCTGGGGAAGAGGAGCTGGCTATCCACTCTATCTATTCCTCTTATTATCTTGTACGCCTCTATCATGTCTCCTCTCATCCTCCTTCTCTCCAAAGAGTAAAGCCCTAGCTCCCTTAATCTCTGATCATAATGCATACTTTCTAAACCAGGCAGCGTCCTGGTAAATCTCCTCTGTACCCTTTCCAATGCTTCCACATCCTTCCTGTACTGAGGTGACCAGAACTGGACACAGTACTCCAAGTGTGGCCTAACCAGAGTTTTATAGAGCTGCATCATTACATCGCGACGCTTAAACTCTATCCCTCGACTTATGAAAGCTAACACCCCATAAGCTTTCTTAACTACCCTATCCACCCGTGAGGCAACTTTCAGGGATCTGTGGACATGTACCCACAGATCCCTCTGCTCCTCCACACTACCAAGTATCCTGCCATTTACTTTGTACTCTGCCTTGGAGTTTGTCCTTCCAAAGTGTACCACCTCACACTTCTCCGGGTTGAACTCCATCTGCCACTTCTCAGCCCATTTCTGCATCCTGTCAATGTCTCTCTGCAATCTTTGACAATCCTCTACACTATCTACAACACCACCAACCTTTGTGTCGTCTGCAACCTTGCCAACCCACCCTTCTACCCCCACATCCAGGTCGTTAATAAAAATCACGAAAAGTAGAGGTCCCAGAACAGATCCTTGTGGGACACCACTAGTCACAATCCTCCAATCTGAATGTACTCCCTCCACCACCACCCTCTGCCTTCTGCAGGCAAGCCAATTCTGAATCCACCTGGCCAAACTTCCCTGGATCCCATGCCTTCTAACTTCCTGAATAAGCCGACAGTGTGGAACCTTGTCAAATGCCTTACTAAAATCCATATAGATCACATCCACAGCACTACCCTCATCTATATGCCTGGTCACCTCATCAAAGAACTCTATCAGGCTTGTTAGACATCATCTGCCCTTCACAAAGCCATGCTGACTGTCCCTGATCAGACCATAATTCTCTAAATGCCTATAGATCCTATCTCTAAGAATCTTTTCCAACAGCTTTCCCACCACAGACGTAAGGCTCACTGGTCTATAATTACCCGGACTATCCCTGCTACCTTTTTTGAACAAGGGAACAACATTCGCCTCCCTCCAATCCTCCGGTACCATTCCCGTGGACAACGAGGACATAAAGATCCTAGCCAGAGGCTCAGCAATCTCTTCTCTCGCCTCGTGGAGCAGCCTGGGGAATATTAGGTCCCGGGGACTTATCTGTCCTAATGTATTTTAACAACTCCAACACCTCCTCTCCCTTAATATCGGGTTGAGACCCTTCATCAGGAGGAAAGAGGGCGGGAGCTGCCAAAATAAAAAGGTGTGGGGGGGGCGGAGGGAAAGAGGCTAGCTGGAAGATGACAGGTGAAGCCAGGTAGGTGGGAAAAGATCAAGGGTTGGAGGAGAAGGAATCTGATAGGAGAGGGGAGTGGACCAGAGGAGAAAGGGGAACGCGGGGGGGGGGGCGGGTGATAGGCGGGCGAGAATAAGTAAAGGTGAGGGTGAGGAATATAGAGGGGAAAGAGAAATCGATAATCATGCCAGCAGGTTGGAGACTAGCCCGAGGGAATGCGAGGTGTTGACCGGGCACCTCGCGAAATTACAAATGCTCGCCTTAATCACTAAAAAATATAAGGATCTTTATAAATCTAATTTTGTTCCCTTGGTAGATTCCACGAAGTACTTATTTAGTAGATGAAGCCCAGTTACATTTTCACTTGTTGGTCGTATTCATATAGTCAAAATGATGACTTTACCAATGTTGTTATATTTATTTCAGAATATTCCTGTTTTTCTGACTAAGAAGTTTTTTTTTGAACGGATTGACTCTATTATTTTATCTTTTATTTGGGATAATAAAAGACCGAGAAATTAGTAGATGTCACTTACAAAAGTTGAAAAGGGATGGAGGTCTCGCTTTGCCTAATTTAAGAATGTATATACTGGGCTGTTAATGTCCTTTTGGTTCGACTGGGTTGATAAGAACGATCGGCCAGTTTGGGTAGACTTGAGATTGAAAGCTGCGACTCAGTTTTATTTAAACTCGTCATTGGGAGCCCAATATTTCATTGTCCGTGTCACCAGAAGTGCTGGGGGGGGGGGTGTTGGGGAGTGGGGGGTGGGGTGGGGGGGCTTCCCTTTAGTGATGTTACAATCGCGGTTGTTCTGGAACCTTGAGCTAGCGCTCTGAAAATACAGGCCGTGACAACCAGGTCACGCACGGATCTCTCGCCACACACCCCATTCCCAACCTCACCGGGAAGGGGGCCCACCCACCCCACCCCGTTCCCCGACCTACAGCCTCAACACATGGAGGAACCGTCGACCTCGGCGCGGCAGCTCAGGCAGGGCACCATGGAGAGGAAGATGAGCGCCATGGCGTGCACCATCTTCAACGAGCTCCGCCTGGAAGGGAAGCTCTGCGACGTGGTGATCAGGGTCAACCGCATCGACTTCAACGCCCACAAGAACATCCTCTGCAGTTGCAGCTCCTACTTTCGGTCAGTAAGCGCGGCCAGCAGGCCCGATTCGGTCACCGGGGCTCCTGCGGTCCGCGAACCGGGCTGCTTGGGGCGAACGGTGTAGCGAAGCGGGTCCACATTATTGTGAGATACGGCGCAGTTAACACGCTCCATTTCGGCCCGGCGAGACCGCCCCCGCCCATCCAGGTGGACGGTCTACCTGCTACGTCCAGGTACACGAGGAGGCCGTGGACCGACACGCGGGAACGGGAATGTGGGAGTCGGAATTTGAAAAGTTTGGTCTCATCGTACATACACAGATCCTTCAAAGTTGGCCTTCGCTGGTCGGGGGAGGGGGCGGGGGAGGAAGGGGGACTGAGTCCGAAAGCCGAGCAGGAGTTTTGCAGCGCTGCCGAACTCTAGGTTGGACCACGCTTTGAGCTTCGTGTTCGGTTCCACTATGCTCCATTATGGAAAGGACCAGAAGCTTTAAAGAGGGTGCAGAGGGAGATTTATCAACGTGCCGCCTGGATTAGAGAGGGTGCAGAGGAGATTCACCAGGATGCTGCCTGGATTAGAGAAGGTGCAGAGGAGATTCACCAGGATGCTGCCTGGATTAGAGAGGGTGCAGAGGAGATTCACCAGGATGCTGCCTGGATTAGAGAAGGTGCAGAGGAGATTCACCAGGATGCTGCCTGGATTAGAGAGGGTGCAGAGGAGATTCACCAGGATGCCGCCTGGATTAGAGAGGGCGCAGAGGAGATTTATCAGAATGCTACCTGGATTAGAGAGGGTGCAGAGGAGATTCACCAGGATGCTGCCTGGATTAGAGAAGGTGCAGAGGAGATTCACCAGGATGCTGCCTGGATTAGAGAGGGTGCAGAGGAGATTCACCAGGATGCTGCCTGGATTAGAGAAGGTGCAGAGGAGATTCACCAGGATGCTGCCTGGATTAGAGAGGGTGCAGAGGAGATTCACCAGGATGCTGCCTGGATTAGAGAGGGTGCAGAGGAGATTCACCAGGATGCTGCCTGGATTAGAGAAGGTGCAGAGGAGATTCACCAGGATGCCGCCTGGATTAGAGAGGGTGCGGAGGAGATTCACCAGGATGCTGCCTGGATTAGAGAAGGTGCAAAGGAGATTCACCAGGATGCTGCCTGGATTAGAGAAGGTGCAGAGGAGATTCACCAGAATGCTGCCTGGATTAGAGAGGGTGCAGAGGAGATTCACCAGGATGCCGCCTGGATTAGAGAGGGCGCAGAGGAGATTTATCAGAATGCTGCCTGGATTGGAGAGGGTGCAGAGGAGATTCACCAGGATGCTGCCTGGATTAGAGAAGGTGCAGAGGAGATTCACCAGGATGCTGCCTGGATTAGAGAAGGTGCAGAGGAGATTCACCAGGATGCTGCCTGGATTAGAGAGGGTGCAGAGGAGATTCACCAGGATGCTGCCTGGATTAGAGAAGGTGCAGAGGAGATTCACCAGGATGCTGCCTGGATTAGAGAAGGTGCAGAGGAGATTCACCAGGATGCTGCCTGGATTAGAAAGGGTGCAGAGGAGATTTACCAGGATGCTGCCTGGATTAGAGAAGGTGCAGAGGAGATTCACCAGGATGCTGCCTGGATTAGAGAGGGTGCAGAGGAGATTCACCAGGATGCTGCCTGGATTAGAGAGGGTGCAGAGGGAGATTCACCAGGATGCTGCCTGGATTAGAGAAGGTGCAGAGGAGATTCACCAGGATGCCGCCTGGATTAGAGAGGGCGCAGAGGAGATTTATCAGAATGCTGCCTGGATTAGAGAGGGTGCAGAGGAGATTCACCAGGATGCTGCCTGGATTAGAGAAGGTGCAGAGGAGATTCACCAGGATGCTGCCTGGATTAGAGAGGGTGCAGAGGAGATTCACCAGGATGCTGCCTGGATTAGAGAGGGTGCAGAGGAGATTCACCAGGATGCTGCCTGGATTAGAGAAGGTGCAGAGGAGATTCACCAGGATGCCGCCTGGATTAGAGAGGGTGCGGAGGAGATTCACCAGGATGCTGCCTGGATTAGAGAGGGTGCAAAGGAGATTCACCAGGATGCTGCCTCGATTAGAGAAGGTGCAGAGGAGATTCACCAGGATGCTGCCTGGATTAGAGAGGGTGCAGAGGAGATTCACCAGGATGCCGCCTGGATTAGAGAGGGCGCAGAGGAGATTTATCAGAATGCTGCCTGGATTAGAGAGGGTGCAGAGGAGATTCACCAGGATGCTGCCTGGATTAGAGAGGGTGCAGAGGATATTCACCAGGATGCTGCCTGGATTAGAGAGGGTGCAGAGGAGATTCACCAGGATGCTGCCTGGATTAGAGAAGGTGCAGAGGAGATTCACCAGGATGCTGCCTGGATTAGAGAAGGTGCAGAGGAGATTCACCAGGATGCTGCCTGGATTAGAGAGGGTGCAGAGGAGATTCACCAGGATGCTGCCTGGATTAGAGAAGGTGCAGAGGAGATTCACCAGGATGCTGCCTGGATTAGAGAGGGTGCAGAGGAGATTCACCAGGATGGTGCCTGGTTTAGAGAGGGTGCAGAGGGAGATTCACCAGGATGCTGCCTGGATTAGAGAAGGTGCAGAGGAGATTCACCAGGATGCCACCTGGATTAGAGAGGGCGCAGAGGAGATTTATCAGAATGCTGCCTGGATTAGAGAGGGTGCAGAGGAGATTCACCAGGATGCTGCCTGGATTAGAGAGGGTGCAGAGGAAATTCACCAGGATGCTGCCTGGATTAGAGAGGGTGCAGAGGAGATTCACCAGGATGCTGCCTGGATTAGAGAAGGTGCAGAGGAGATTCACCAGGATGCTGCCTGGATTAGAGAGGGTGCAGAGGGAGATTCACCAGGATGCTGCCTGGATTGGAGAGGGTGCAGAGGAGATTCACCAGGATGCTGCCTGGATTAGAGAAGGTGCAGAGGAGATTCACCAGGATGCTGCCTGGATTAGAGAGGGTGCAGAGGAGATTCACCAGGATGCTGCCTGGATTAGAGAGGGTGCAGAGGGAGATTCACCAGGATGCTGCCTGGATTAGAGAAGGTGCAGAGGAGATTCACCAGGATGCCGCCTGGATTAGAGAGGGCGCAGAGGAGATTTATCAGAATGCTGCCTGGATTAGAGAGGGTGCAGAGGAGATTCACCAGGATGCTGCCTGGATTAGAGAGGGTGCAGAGGAAATTCACCAGGATGCTGCCTGGATTAGAGAGGGTGCAGAGGAGATTCACCAGGATGCTGCCTGGATTAGAGAAGGTGCAGAGGAGATTAACCAGGATGCTGCCTGGATTAGAGAGGGTGCAGAGGAGATTCACCAGGATGCTGCCTGGATTAGAGAAGGTGCAGAGGAGATTCACCAGGATGCTGCCTGGATTAGAGAGGGTTCAGAGGAGATTCACCAGGATGCTGCCTGGATTAGAGAGGGTGCAGAGGAGATTCACCAGGATGCGGCCTGGATTAGAGAAGGTGCAGAGGAGATTCACCAGGATGCCACCTGGATTAGAGAGGGTGCGGAGGAGATTCACCAGGATGCTGCCTGGATTAGAGAGGGTGCAGAGGAGATTCACCAGGATGCTGCCTGGATTAGAGAGGGTGCAGAGGAGATTCACCAGGATGCTGCCTGGATTAGAGAGGGTGCAGAGGAGATTCACCAGGATGCTGCCTGGATTAGAGAAGGTGCAGAGGAGATTCACCAGGATGCTGCCTGGATTAGAGAGGGTGCAGAGGAGATTCACCAGGATGCTGCCTGGATTAGAGAGGGTGCAGAGGGAGATTCACCAGGATGCTGCCTGGATTAGAGAAGGTGCAGAGGAGATTCACCAGGATGCCGCCTGGATTAGAGAGGGCGCAGAGGAGATTTGTCAGAATGCTGCCTGGATTAGAGAGGGTGCAGAGGAGATTCACCAGGATGCTGCTTGGATTAGAGAGGGTGCAGAGGGAGATTTATCAGGGTGCCGCCTGGATTAGAGAGGGTGCAGAGGGAGATTTACCAGGATGCGGCCTGGATTAGAGAGGGTGCAGAGGAGATTCACCAGGATGCTGCCTGGATTAGAGAAGGTGCGGAGGAGATTCACCAGGATGCTGCCTGGATTAGAGAGGGTGCAGAGTGAGATTCACCAGGATGCTGCCTGGATTAGAGAGGGTGCAGAGGGAGATTTACCAGGATACTGCCTGGATTAGAGAAGGTGCAGAGGAGATTCACCAGGATGCTGCCTGGATTAGAGAGGGTGCAGAGGAGATTCACCAGGATGCTGCCTGGATTAGAGAGGGTGCAGAGGAGATTCACCAGGATGCCACCTGGATTAGAGAGGGTGCGGAGGAGATTCACCAGGATGCTGCCTGGATTAGAGAGGGTGCAGAGGGAGATTCACCAGGATGCTGCCTGGATTAGAGACGGTGCAGAGGAGATTCACCAGGATGCCGCCTGGATTAGAGAGGGCGCAGAGGAGATTTATCAGAATGCTGCCTGGATTAGAGAGGGTGTAGAGGAGATTCACCAGGATGCTGCCTGGATTAGAGAGGGTGCAGAGGAAATTCACCAGGATGCTGCCTGGATTAGAGAGGGTGCAGAGGAGATTCACCAGGATGCTGCCTGGATTAGAGAAGGTGCAGAGGAGATTCACCAGGATGCTGCCTGGATTAGAGACGGTGCAGAGGAGATTCACCAGGATGCTGCCTGGATTAGAGAGGGTGCAGAGGAGATTCACCAGGATGCTGCCTGGATTAGAGAAGGTGCAGAGGAGATTCACCAGGATGCTGCCTGGATTAGAGAGGGTGCAGAGGAGATTCACCAGGATGCTGCCTGGATTAGAGAGGGTGCAGAGGGAGATTCACCAGGATGCTGCCTGGATTAGAGAAGGTGCAGAGGAGATTCACCAGGATGCCACCTGGATTAGAGAGGGCGCAGAGGAGATTTATCAGAATGCTGCCTGGATTAGAGAGGGTGCAGAGGAGATTCACCAGGATGCTGCCTGGATTAGAGAGGGTGCAGAGGAAATTCACCAGGATGCTGCCTGGATTAGAGAGGGTGCAGAGGAGATTCACCAGGATGCTGCCTGGATTAGAGAAGGTGCAGAGGAGATTCACCAGGATGCTGCCTGGATTAGAGAGGGTGCAGAGGAGATTCACCAGGATGCTGCCTGGATTGGAGAGGGTGCAGAGGAGATTCACCAGGATGCTGCCTGGATTAGAGAAGGTGCAGAGGAGATTCACCAGGATGCTGCCTGGATTAGAGAGGGTGCAGAGGAGATTCACCAGGATGCTGCCTGGATTAGAGAGGGTGCAGAGGGAGATTCACCAGGATGCTGCCTGGATTAGAGAAGGTGCAGAGGAGATTCACCAGGATGCCGCCTGGATTAGAGAGGGCGCAGAGGAGATTTATCAGAATGCTGCCTGGATTAGAGAGGGTGCAGAGGAGATTCACCAGGATGCTGCCTGGATTAGAGAGGGTGCAGAGGAAATTCACCAGGATGCTGCCTGGATTAGAGAGGGTGCAGAGGAGATTCACCAGGATGCTGCCTGGATTAGAGAAGGTGCAGAGGAGATTCACCAGGATGCTGCCTGGATTAGAGAGGGTGCAGAGGAGATTCACCAGGATGCTGCCTGGATTAGAGAAGGTGCAGAGGAGATTCACCAGGATGCTGCCTGGATTAGAGAGGGTTCAGAGGAGATTCACCAGGATGCTGCCTGGATTAGAGAGGGTGCAGAGGAGATTCACCAGGATGCTGCCTGGATTAGAGAAGGTGCAGAGGAGATTCACCAGGATGCCTCCTGGATTAGAGAAGGTGCAGAGGAGATTCACCAGGATGCTGCCTGGATTAGAGAGGGTGCAGAGGAGATTCACCAGGATGCTGCCTGGATTAGAGAGGGTGCAGAGGGAGATTCACCAGGATGCTGCCTGGATTAGAGAAGGTGCAGAGGAGATTCACCAGGATGCCGCCTGGATTAGAGAGGGCGCAGAGGAGATTTGTCAGAATGCTGCCTGGATTAGAGAGGCTGCAGAGGAGATTCACCAGGATGCTGCTTGGATTAGAGAGGGTGCAGAGGGAGATTTATCAGGGTGCCGCCTGGATTAGAGAGGGTGCAGACGGAGATTTACCAGGATGCGGCCTGGATTAGAGAGGGTGCAGAGGAGATTCACCAGGATGCTGCCTGGATTAGAGAAGGTGCGGAGGAGATTCACCAGGATGCTGCCTGGATTAGAGAGGGTGCAGAGTGAGATTCACCAGGATGCTGCCTGGATTAGAGAGGGTGCAGAGGGAGATTTACCAGGATACTGCCTGGATTAGAGAAGGTGCAGAGGAGATTCACCAGGATGCTGCCTGGATTAGAGAGGGTGCAGAGGAGATTCACCAGGATGCTGCCTGGATTAGAGAGGGTGCAGAGGAGATTCACCAGGATGCCACCTGGATTAGAGAGGGTGCGGAGGAGATTCACCAGGATGCTGCCTGGATTAGAGAGGGTGCAGAGGGAGATTCACCAGGATGCTGCCTGGATTAGAGAAGGTGCAGAGGAGATTCACCAGGATGCCGCCTGGATTAGAGAGGGCGCAGAGGAGATTTATCAGAATGCTGCCTGGATTAGAGAGGGTGCAGAGGAGATTCACCAGGATGCTGCCTGGATTAGAGAGGGTGCAGAGGAAATTCACCAGGATGCTGCCTGGATTAGAGAGGGTGCAGAGGAGATTCACCAGGATGCTGCCTGGATTAGAGAAGGTGCAGAGGAGATTCACCAGGATGCTGCCTGGATTAGAGAAGGTGCAGAGGAGATTCACCAGGATGCTGCCTGGATTAGAGAGGGTGCAGAGGATATTCACCAGGATGCTGCCTGGATTAGAGAAGGTGCAGAGGAGATTCACCAGGATGCTGCCTGGATTAGAGAGGGTGCAGAGGAGATTCACCAGGATGCTGCCTGGATTAGAGAGGGTGCAGAGGGAGATTCACCAGGATGCTGCCTGGATTAGAGAAGGTGCAGAGGAGATTCACCAGGATGCCACCTGGATTAGAGAGGGCGCAGAGGAGATTTATCAGAATGCTGCCTGGATTAGAGAGGGTGCCGAGGAGATTCACCAGGATGCTGCCTGGATTAGAGAGGGTGCAGAGGAAATTTACCAAGATGCTGCCTGGATTAGAGAGGGTGCAGAGGAGATTCACCAGGATGTTGCCTGGATCAGAGACGGTGCAGAGGAGATTGACCAAGATGCTGCCTGGATTAGAGAGAGTGCAGAGGAGATTCACCAGGATGCTGCCTGGATTGGAGAGGGTGCAGAGGAGATTCACCAGGATGCTGCCTGGATTAGAGAAGGTGCAGAGGAGATTCACCAGGATGCTGCCTGGATTAGAGAGGGTGCAGAGGAGATTCACCAGGATGCTGCCTGGATTAGAGAGGGTGCAGAGGGAGATTCACCAGGATGCTGCCTGGATTAGAGAAGGTGCAGAGGAGATTCACCAGGATGCCGCCTGGATTAGAGAGGGCGCAGAGGAGATTTATCAGAATGCTACCTGGATTAGAGAGGGTGCAGAGGAGATTCACCAGGATGCTGCCTGGATTAGAGAGGGTGCAGAGGAAATTCACCAGGATGCTGCCTGGATTAGAGAGGGTGCAGAGGAGATTCACCAGGATGCTGCCTGGATTAGAGAAGGTGCAGAGGAGATTCACCAGGATGCTGCCTGGATTAGAGAGGGTGCAGAGGAGATTCACCAGGATGCTGCCTGGATTAGAGAAGGTGCAGAGGAGATTCACCAGGATGCTGCCTGGATTAGAGAGGGTTCAGAGGAGATTCACCAGGATGCTGCCTGGATTAGAGAGGGTGCAGAGGAGATTCACCAGGATGCTGCCTGGATTAGAGAGGGTGCAGAGGAGATTCACCAGGATGCTGCCTGGATTAGAGAAGGTGCAGAGGAGATTCACCAGGATGCCACCTGGATTAGAGAGGGTGCGGAGGAGATTCACCAGGATGCTGCCTGGATTAGAGAAGGTGCAGAGGAGATTCACCAGGATGCCGCCTGGATTAGAGAGGGCGCAGAGGAGATTTGTCAGAATGCTGCCTGGATTAGAGAGGGTGCAGAGGAGATTCACCAGGATGCTGCTTGGATTAGAGAGGGTGCAGAGGGAGATTTATCAGGGTGCCGCCTGGATTAGAGAGGGTGCAGAGGGAGATTTACCAGGATGCGGCCTGGATTAGAGAGGGTGCAGAGGAGATTCACCAGGATGCTGCCTGGATTAGAGAAGGTGCGGAGGAGATTCACCAGGATGCTGCCTGGATTAGAGAGGGTGCAGAGTGAGATTCACCAGGATGCTGCCTGGATTAGAGAGGGTGCAGAGGGAGATTTACCAGGATACTGCCTGGATTAGAGAAGGTGCAGAGGAGATTCACCAGGATGCTGCCTGGATTAGAGAGGGTGCAGAGGAGATTCACCAGGATGCTGCCTGGATTACAGAGGGTGCAGAGGAGATTCACCAGGATGCCACCTGGATTAGAGAGGGTGCGGAGGAGATTCACCAGGATGCTGCCTGGATTAGAGAGGGTGCAGAGGGAGATTCACCAGGATGCTGCCTGGATTAGAGAAGGTGCAGAGGAGATTCACCAGGATGCCGCCTGGATTAGAGAGGGCGCAGAGGAGATTTATCAGAATGCTGCCTGGATTAGAGAGGGTGCAGAGGAGATTCACCAGGATGCTGCCTGGATTAGAGAGGGTGCAGAGGAAATTCACCAGGATGCTGCCTGGATTAGAGAGGGTGCAGAGGAGATTCACCAGGATGCTGCCTGGATTAGAGAAGGTGCAGAGGAGATTCACCAGGATGCTGCCTGGATTAGAGAGGGTGCAGAGGGAGATTCACCAGGATGCTGCCTGGATTAGAGAAGGTGCAGAGGAGATTCACCAGGATGCTGCCTGGATTAGAGAGGGTGCAGAGGAGATTCACCAGGATGCTGCCTGGATTAGAGAGGGTGCAGAGGAGATTCATCAGGATGCTGCCTGGATTAGAGAAGGTGCAGAGGAGATTCACCAGGATGCCACCTGGATTAGAGAGGGTGCGGAGGAGATTCACCAGGATGCTGCCTGGATTAGAGAGGGTGCAGAGGAGATTCACCAGGATGCTGCCTGGATTAGAGAGGGTGCAGAGGAGATTCACCAGGATGCTGCCTGGATTAGAGAAGGTGCAGAGGAGATTCACCAGGATGCTGCCTGGATTAGAGAGGGTGCAGAGGAAATTCACCAGGATGCTGCCTGGATTAGAGAGGGTGCAGAGGAGATTCACCAGGATGCTGCCTGGATTAGAGAAGGTGCAGAGGAGATTCACCAGGATGCTGCCTGGATTAGAGAGGGTGCAGAGGAGATTCACCAGGATGCTGCCTGGATTAGAGAGGGTGCAGAGGGAGATTCACCAGGATGCTGCCTGGATTAGAGAAGGTGCAGAGGAGATTCACCAGGATGCCGCCTGGATTAGAGAGGGCGCAGAGGAGATTTGTCAGAATGCTGCCTGGATTAGAGAGGGTGCAGAGGGAGATTTATCAGGGTGCCGCCTGGATTAGAGAGGGTGCAGAGGGAGATTTACCAGGATGCGGCCTGGATTAGAGAGGGTGCAGAGGAGATTCACCAGGATGCTGCCTGGATTAGAGAAGGTGCGGAGGAGATTCACCAGGATGCTGCCTGGATTAGAGAGGGTGCAGAGTGAGATTCACCAGGATGCTGCCTGGATTAGAGAGGGTGCAGAGGGAGATTTACCAGGATACTGCCTGGATTAGAGAAGGTGCAGAGGAGATTCACCAGGATGCTGCCTGGATTAGAGAAGGTGCGGAGGAGATTCACCAGGATGCTGCCTGGATTAGAGAGGGTGCAGAGGAGATTCACCAGGATGCCACCTGGATTAGAGAGGGTGCGGAGGAGATTCACCAGGATGCTGCCTGGATTAGAGAGGGTGCAGAGGAGATTCACCAGGATGCTGCCTGGATTAGAGAGGGTGCAGAGGAGATTCACCAGGATGCTGCCTGGATTAGAGAAGGTGCAGAGGAGATTCACCAGGATGCTGCCTGGATTAGAGAGGGTGCAGAGGAAATTCACCAGGATGCTGCCTGGATTAGAGAGGGTGCAGAGGAGATTCACCAGGATGCTGCCTGGATTAGAGAAGGTGCAGAGGAGATTCACCAGGATGCTGCCTGGATTAGAGAGGGTGCAGAGGAGATTCACCAGGATGCTGCCTGGATTAGAGAGGGTGCAGAGGGAGATTCACCAGGATGCTGCCTGGATTAGAGAAGGTGCAGAGGAGATTCACCAGGATGCCGCCTGGATTAGAGAGGGCGCAGAGGAGATTTGTCAGAATGCTGCCTGGATTAGAGAGGGTGCAGAGGAGATTCACCAGGATGCTGCTTGGATTAGAGAGGGTGCAGAGGGAGATTTATCAGGGTGCCGCCTGGATTAGAGAGGGTGCAGAGGGAGATTTACCAGGATGCGGCCTGGATCGGAGAGGGTACAGAGGAGATTCACCAGGATGCTGCCTGGATTAGAGAAGATGCAGAGTGAGATTCACCAGGATGCTGCCTGGATTAGAGAGGGTGCAGAGGGAGATTTACCAGGATGCTGCCTGGATTAGAGAGGGTGCGGAGGAGATTCACCAGGATGCTGCCTGGATTAGAGAGGGTGCAGAGGAGATTCACCAGGATCCTGCCTGGATTAGAGAGGGTGCAGAGGGAGATTTACCAGGATGCTGCCTGGATTAGAGAAGGTGCGGAGGAGATTCACCAGGATGCTGCCTGGATTAGAGAGGGTGCAGAGGAGATTCACCAGGATGCTGCCTGGATTAGAGAGGGTGCAGAGGGAGATTTACCAGGATGCGGCCTGGATCGGAGAGGGTACAGAGGAGATTCACCAGGATGCTGCCTGGATTAGAGAAGGTGCAGAGTGAGATTCACCAGGATGCTGCCTGGATTAGAGAGGGTGCAGAGGGAGATTTACCAGGATGCTGCCTGGATTAGAGAAGGTGCGGAGGAGATTCACCAGGATGCTGCCTGGATTAGAGAGGGTGCAGAGGAGATTCACCAGGATGCTGCCTGGATTAGAGAGGGTGCAGAGGGAGATTTACCAGGATGCTGCCTGGATTAGAGAAGGTGCGGAGGAGATTCACCAGGATGCTGCCTGGATTAGAGAGCACGTTTAATGAAGATAAGTGACCTATCGGGCATTTCTCTTCGGAGCAAAGGAGAGTGAGAGGTGAACAAGATGATAAGAGGCACAGATCGAGTGGAGAGCCAGTCGTTTTCTAATGACGGTTGTGGCTGATACAAGGGGGTATAATTTTAAGGTGATTTGGAGGAAAGGATAGGGAAGGTGACGTCTCTGCTGGTTTTTTTTTTTGACAGCGAGTGGTGGGTGCGTGGAATGCGCTCCGGAGGTGGGGTGGTAGAGGGAGATAGATTAAAGTCCTGCCAAAGGCAACCGTACTTTTTCTCTATGGATGCTGCCTGGCCTGCTGAGTTCCTCTAGCATTGTGTGTGTGTGTGTGTTTGTGTGTGTGAGTGTGTGTGTGTGTGTGTGTGTGTGTGTGTGTGTGTGTGTGTGTGTGTGTGTGTGTGTGTGTGTGTGTGTCTGTGTCTGTGTGTGTGTGTGTGTGTGTGTGTGTCTGTGTGTGTGTGTGTGTGTGTCTACGTGTGTGTGTGTCTGTGTGTGTGTGTGAGAGAGTGTGTGTGTGTGTGTGTGTGTCTGTGTGTGTGTGTGTGTGTGTGTGTGAGAGAGAGAGAGAGAGAGAGAGAGAGAGAGAGAGAGAGAGTCTCAGATTTCCGGCATCTGCAGATTTTCTCTTGTTTAAGAAACTCTTAGATAGGTGCCTAGATGACGGGAAAGCGGTGGGGGGGGGGGTTGCTGTGTGGGAGTGGCCTCTAAAATCTAATCTGACAGTACGCCCCCGTAGTGAGAGGTGGAAACGGGTAAGGCCGACCAACAGGCCAAACCCCTGTGCAGTGGACGCAGTGGACTGCGGAAGCGTTGGATGAAATCCAGACACGCCATCGCCTTCAGAGGCCGATGGAGATGGGAGGTCATCGACCTCCTGGGGAGGGGGTGGAGGGGAGGTGTGATTTGTCTTAGAGTAGGTCAGCACACACTGGGCTCTAACGTTGTACATCTCTGGAATGCGGGAGGGATCCGAGGGAAGCCCGCGTGGTCTCCGGGCAGGAGGTACAAACCAGTTCACAGGCAGCGGCGGGCATTGACCCCGGGCCGCTGGTGCTGTAGTGGCGTTACTCAAACCGCGCCACCTATCCCCTCCCCCCGCCCCGCCCCGCACCCCCCGACCCCACCGCAAATTGTAAAAGGAAAATGGGAACTCGCCAGCATTTCATCAGATTGATGTGTTGGGAGCCAATCCGAATATCCCTTTCTCCTTAAGGTTCGGGATTCAAGATTGTTTAAAGTCATTTCCTGCACTCAAGTGTAAAGGAGAACGAAATAATTGTTACTCCGGGTCCGATGCAGAACAAAAAAATTCAATAAGATAAAGAACACATTAATAATAAAAACATAATAAATATGAATACGTAAGATAGCTTGTGGACACACATTGATTGTGTGTCCATAAAGTGACGCTGGGCACAGGGGTGTCGGCACATGAGGTGACTCCTCCCCTACCCCCAACCCTATCTTCCCCCTCACCTGGTCTTACCTGTCACCTGTCAGCTTGTTCTCCTCCCCCTCCCCCACCCACCCACCTTCCCCCTCACCTGGTCTCACCTGTCAGCTTCTCCCCTCCCCCACCCCACCCACCTTCCTCCTCACCTGGTCTCACCTGTCACCTGTTAGTTTGTCCTCCTCCACCTCCCCCACCCACTCACCTTCCCCCTCACCTGGTCTCACCTGTCAGCTTGTCCTCCTCCCCCTCTCTCCCACCCACCCACCTTCCCCCTCACCTGGTCTCACCTGTCAGCTTGTCCTCCTTCCCCTTCACCTGGTCTCACCTGTCACCTGTCAGCTTGTCCCCGCCCCCACCCCACCCACCCACCTTCCCCCTCACCTGGTCTCACCTGTCACCTGTCAGCTTGTCCTCCTCCCCCCTCCCCCACCCACCTTCTTATTCTGGCTTTTTCCTACTTCCTTTCCAGTCCTGATGGAAGAACTGGAGAGGAAGGGGCTTAATCCCTTCCATAGATGCTGACTGACCTGCTGAGTTCCTCCAGCGTCTTCTGTGTGTTGTTCTGGATTTCCAGCGTCTGTGGAATCTCTCGTGTTTTTGATCCATAGCCTCTTGTGTCGCCGGAGATGCAAACTCTGCAAAGTACGTGTCACATCTTCCGCAACTCTCACGAACTCATCACGTCAAGCAGCATCAAGACTCTTCGTCAGGAACCCCAACCATCCAGGCCGTGCTCTCCTCTCGCTGATGCCATCAGGAAGGAGGTACAGGAGCCTCAGGACCCACACCAGCAGGTTCAGGAACAGTTATTACCCCCCTCAGCCATCAGGAAGGAGGTACAGGAGCCTCAGGACCCGCACCACCAGATTCAGGAACAGTTATTACCCCCTCAAACATTAGGAAGGAGGTACAGGAGCATAAGGACCCACACCACCAGGTTCAGGAACAGTTATTACCCCCTCACCCGTCAGGAAGGAGGTACAGGAGCCTCTGGACCCACACCACCAGGTTCAGGAACAGTTCAGGAAGAAGGTGCAGGAGCCTCAGGACCTGCACCACCAGATTCAGGAACAGTTATTACCCCCCTCAGCCATCAGGAAGGAGGTACAGGAGCCTCGGGACTCACACCACCAGGTTCAGGAACAGTTATTACCCCTCAACCATCAGGAAGGAAGTACAGGAGCCTCAGGTCCCACACCACCAGGTTCAGGAACAGTTATTACCCCTCAACCATCAGGAAGAAGGTACAGGAACCTCAGGACCCACACCACCAGGTTCAGAAACAGTTATTACCCCCTCAACCATCAGGAAGGAGGTACAGGGGCCTCAGGACCCACACCACCAGGTTCAGGAACAGTTATTACCCCTCAACCATCAGGAAGGAGGTACAGGAGTCTCAGGTCCAACACAATCAGGTTCAGGAACAGTTATTACCCCCTCAACCATCAGGAAGGAGGTACAGGGGCCTCAGGTCCCACACCACCAGGTTCAGGAACAGTTATTACCCCCTCAACCATCAGGAAGGAGGTACAGGAGCCTCAGGTCCCACACCACCAGGTTCAGGAACAGTTATTATCCCCTCAACCATCAGGAAGGAGGTACAGGAGCCTCAGGTCCCACACCACCAGGTTCAGGAACAGTTATTATCCCCTCAACCATCAGGAAGGAGGTACAGGAGCCTCAGGTCCCACACCACCAGGTTCAGGAACAGTTATTACCCCCTCAACCAACAGGAAGGAGGTACAGGAGTCTCAGGTCCAACACAATCAGGTTCAGGAACAGTTATTACCCCCTCAACCATCAGGAAGGAGGTACAGGGGCCTCAGGTCCCACACCACCAGGTTCAGGAACAGTTATTACCCCCTCAACCATCAGGAAGGAGGTACAGGAGCCTCAGGTCCCACACCACCAGGTTCAGGAACAGTTATTACCCCCTCAACCAACAGGAAGGAGGTACAGGAGTTTCAGGTCCAACACAATCAGGTTCAGGAACAGTTATTACCCCCTCAACCATCAGGAAGGAGGTACAGGGGCCTCAGGTCCCACACCACCAGGTTCAGGAACAGTTATTATCCCCTCAACCATCAGGAAGGAGGTACAGGAGCCTCAGGACCCACACCACCAGGTTCAGGAACAGTTATTACCCCTCAACCATCAGGAAGGAGGTACAGGAGCCTCAGGACCCACACCACCAGGTTCAGGAACAGTTATTACCCCCTCAACCATCAGGAAGGAGGTACAGGAGCCTCAGGTCCCACACCACCAGGTTCAGGAACAGTTATTACCCCCTCAACCAACAGGAAGGAGGTACAGGAGTCTCAGGTCCAACACAATCAGGTTCAGGAACAGTTATTACCCCCTCAACCATCAGGAAGGAGGTACAGGGGCCTCAGGTCCCACACCACCAGGTTCAGGAACAGTTATTATCCCCTCAACCATCAGGAAGGAGGTACAGGAGCCTCAGGACCCACACCACCAGGTTCAGGAACAGTTATTACCCCTCAACCATCAGGAAGGAGGTACAGGAGCCTCAGGACCCACACCACCAGGTTCAGGAACAGTTATTACCCCTCAACCATCAGGAAGGAGGTACAGGAGCCTCAGGACCCACACCACCAGGTTCAGGAACAGTTATTACCCCCTCAACCATCAGGAAGGAGGTACAGGAGCCTCAGGACCCACACCACCAGGTTCAGGAACAGTTATTATCCCCTCAACCATCAGGAAGGAGGTACAGGAGCCTCAGGACCCACACCACCAGGTTCAGGAACAGTTATTACCCCTCAACCATCAGGAAGGAGGTACAGGAGCCTCAGGACCCACACCACCAGGTTCAGGAACAGTTATTACCCCCTCAACCATCAGGAAGGAGGTACAGGAGCCTCAGGTCCCACACCACCAGGTTCAGGAACAGTTATTACCCCCTCAACCATCAGGAAGGAGGTACAGGAGCCTCAGGTCCCACACCACCAGGTTCAGGAACAGTTATTACCCCCTCAACCATCAGGAAGGAGGTACAGGAGCCTCAGGTCCCACACCACCAGGTTCAGGAACAGTTATTATCCCCTCAACCAACAGGAAGGAGGTACAGGAGCCTCAGGTCCCACACCACCAGGTTCAGGAACAGTTATTACCCCCTCAACCAACAGGAAGGAGGTACAGGAGTCTCAGGTCCAACACAATCAGGTTCAGGAACAGTTATTACCCCCTCAACCATCAGGAAGGAGGTACAGGAGTCTCAGGTCCCACACCACCAGGTTCAGGAACAGTTATTACCCCCTCAACCATCAGGAAGGAGCTACAGGAGCCTCAGGACCCACACCACCAGGTTCAGGAACAGTTATTACCCCCTCAACCATCAGGAAGGAGGTACAGGAGCCTCAGGACCCACACCACCAGGTTCAGGAACAGTTATTACCCCTCAACCATCAGGAAGGAGGTACAGGAGCCTCAGGACCCACTCCACCAGGTTCAGGAACAGTTATTACCCCCTCAACCATCAGGAAGGAGGTACAGGAGCCTCAGGACCCCACCACCAGGTTCAGGAACAGTTATTACCCCTCAACCATCAGGAAGAAGGTACAGGAGCCTCAGGTCCCACACCACCAGGTTCAGGAACAGTTATTACCCCCTCAACCATCAGGAAGGAGGTACAGGAGCCTCAGGACCCACACCACCAGGTTCAGGAACAGTTATTACCCCTCAACCATCAGGAAGGAGGTACAGGAGCCTCAGGACCCACACCATCAGGTTCAGGGACAGTTATTACCCCTCAACCATCAGGAAGGAGGTACAGGAGTCTCAGGTCCCACACCACCAGGTTCAGGAACAGTTATTACCCCTCAACCATCAGGAAGGAGGTACAGGAGTCTCAGGTCCCACACCACCAGGTTCAGGAACAGTTATTACCCCCTCAACCATCAGGCGCTGGAATCAAGGGGGATAATTTCACTCAATTCATTGAAACATTCCCGCAACCAATGGACTCACTTTCAAGGAGTCTTCATCTCATGTTCTCGATATTTATTGCTTATTATGATTATTATTTATTGTTATTATTATATGTTTGTGTATTTGTATTTACTGTAAATGCCTGGAAGGAAATAAATCTCAGGATTGTATCTAGTTATATACAGTACTGTGCAAAAGTCTTGGACAAATACATATAGAATCAGGGTGCCCAAGACTTTTGCTCAGTACTGCATTTGTCACTGTGGAACGGAGAGCGAGTTTGTAAATCTGGCGGGAGCAAAGGATGTTGGAATTGGCGAGGGTGGGGCACCGCGGGAGGGATGTGGGACAGGTGGCAGAGAAGGAGTATCGGGGTGATGGGGTGCAAACACACCCAGCCCTGAGACACCAGGCAGGGCCATTTGATTCCAAACAATCGGTTTACCGATCATTTGCAGAATGTCTCTCTTGTGCTTCCCTCTTCCTTCCACTTTTCCCAACCACAATTCCCCTCTCCCTGCCCCCCTTCCCACTCTCAGTCCACAACAGAGACCCAGATCAGAATCAGGTTTATCATCACTAGCATATGTCATGAAATTTGATTTTTTTTTTGTGTGGGAGCAGTACAGTGCAATACGTAAAATTACTACAGTACTGTGTGCAAAAGCTTTAGGCCACCCTAGCTCTGTGTGTGTGTGTGTGTGTGTGTGTGTGTGTGTGTGTGTGTGTATGTGTGTGTGTGTGTGTGTGTGTGTGTGTGTGTGTGTATACAGTACTGAAAATAAACTTTGATAGAAAGTTGCTTTCAACTTTGAGTTGCATCAGAACTCTCCCCAACCTACCGGTCCGAACCTCGTCTATACAGTATATTCCTCTCCGTGGATGCTGCCTGACTTGCTGAGTTCCTCGGTCGCTTTTTGTGCGCGTTGCCCAAGTTCTCCAGCGCCGGCGGTAGGGTTTTGCGCGGGAGGGCGGAGGGGAACGCACGCCTGAACGCCTCTGTTTCCCTTTCCCCTCCGTCCCCGCACAGCGCCCTGTTCACCAGCGGCTGGAACAGCATAGAGAAGAAGGTGTACAACATCCCGGGCGTGTCGCCCGACATGATGAAGCTGATCATTGAGTACGCCTACACTCGGACGGTCCCAGTCACCGTGGAGAACGTGGAGCGGCTGCTGGCCGCCGCCGACCAGTTCAACGTGCTGGGGATCGTCCGCGCCTGCTGCGAGTTCCTGCAGGCCCAGCTCTGCCTCGAGAACTGCATCGGCATCTGCAAGTTTGCCGACTACTACTTCTGCCCCGACCTGCGGCACAAAGCCTACATGTATATCCTGCACCACTTCGAGGAGATCGTGAAGGTGAGCGAGGAGTTCCTGGAGCTCTCGGCCTTCGAGCTCAGAGACATTATCGAGAAGGACGAGTTAAACGTCAAGCAGGAAGACGTGGTCTTCGACGCCATTCTCAAGTGGATTGTCCAAGACCCGGACATCAGGAAAAGGTCCATTGTCATACTGCTACCTAAGGTATAGTGTGTCACACTGACTATTTAGAAGTTTTCTAACTTGCTTTTTTTAAAAAAAAAACTCTTAATAGTCTGGGACCGCAGTTTATCACAGAACAGGAGAAAATCTGCCGATGCTGGAAATCCAGAGCAACACACACACACACACACACGGAGTCGGGCCGAAACCCTTGGCAGGATTTCCAGCATCTGCAGATTTGCGATTTGGATTTACAGCACTATTTTGCGAAGTCTCTTCCGGGGATACCGAAGAAGTTTAGATCTTCCCTTGGGCGGGAGTTGAGATGTAATGTTAAAATTGTACAAGGCATTGGTAAAGCTAAATTTGGAGTATTGTGTACAGTTCTGGTCACCGAATTATAGGAAAGATGTCAAAAAATCTTAGAGAGAGTACAGAGAAGATTTACTAGAATGTTACCTGGGTTTCATTTCCTAAGTTGCAGAGAAAGGTTGAACAAGTTGGGTCTTTATTCTTTGGAGCGTAGAAGGTTGAGGGGGGACTTGATAGGGGTATTTAAAATTATGAGGGGGATTGATAGAGTTGATGTGGATAGGCTTTTTCCATTGAGAGTGGGGGAGATTGAAACAAGAGGACATGAGTTGAGAGTTAAAGGGCAAAAGTTTAGGGGTAACATGAGGGGGAACTTCTTTACTCAGAGAGTGGTAGCTGTGTGGAACGAGCTTCCAGCAGAAGTGGTTGAAGCAGGTTCGATGTTGTCATTTAAAGTTAAATTGGATAGATATATGGACAGGAAAGGAATGGAGGGTTATGGGCTGAGTGCGGGTCGGTGGGACTAGGTGAGAGTAAGAGTTCGGCAGGGACTAGAAGGGCCGAGATGCCCTGTTTCCGTGCTGTAATTGTTATATGGGAGTTCAGAGAAACCTCCCCTATCCCCCTCTCACCGCTCCCCCTCTGTGATCCCTGCTGCCAGTCCTGCCGAAGGGACTCGGCCAGAAACGGCGACTGTTTACACTTTCCCACGGACGCTGCCTGACCTGCTGGGTTCCTCCAGCATTGTGTGTGTGTGTGTGTCTTACATCACAGAATCGCTTCTGTTTAATAACCCTGCTCGTGCTCTCAGGTCTTCTTCTGTTGGCCTCTTAAAATTAAACCATCTCCTTATTCTTCTTAAGCCCACCACAACGGCTGGGGCATAGACCACCAACAGTGGCTTGCCAGAGTCCTCTGACCTGGGCAAGTTGCCCACAGGCCAATCTTCGAAGAACCTTCCTCTCCCGGAAATGAGGTCGTTGTCTCCAAGTGTAGCCCATCTCCTTGGTGTATCCTTCCTCTCCCAGGAATGAGGTCTATGGAGGTCCTGCTGCCATAGGTCTGGGTTTTTAACGTGATGGGATTGCAAACCCCATGCCCAGCCTCCTCTGTTTGCAGCTGAGTTAGTGCATCCCCCATATCATGTAGGACGCTGCTACTGGGTGCTGACAGCAGCTCGCCACAGTCCTCAGGCCTGGGCCAGTCTTTCAAGTTGTCCCCAGGTGCTGCCCTTCTTCGAAGATCCTGCCTCGCCCAGGAATGATGCCTTGGGAGCTTCTGTTGAAGTGCTGGTAGCTCTGGGGTTTATACTCTGTACATAGCCTGTGCCCAGGACAGTGTAGAGGGAGCTTCACTCTGTATCTGACTGCGCTGTCCCTGGGAGGGTGTGATGGGACAGTGTAGAGGGAGCTTCACGCTGTCTCTGACCCGTGCTGTCCCTGTCCTGGGAGTGTGATGGGACAGTGTAGAGGGAGCTTCACTCTGTATCTAACCCATGCCCTGGGAGCGTGTGATAGGACATGTGGAGAGAGCTTCACTCTGTATCTAATCTGTGGTGTCCCTTTCCTGGGAGTGTGTGATAGGACAGTGTAGAGGGAACTTTATTCTGTATGGAAATCAGGCATTCCCTTACCAAGGAGTTTTTTTGATGGGACAGTGTAGAGGGAGTTTTACTCCGTGTTTAACCTGTGCTGTGCCTGTCCCAAGAGTGATTGTTGGGACAGTGTAGAGGGAACTTCACTCTCTATCTGAACCATGCTGTGTCTGCCCTGAGAGTGTGTGATGGGACAGTGTAGAAGGGGTTTCCTTCTGCCTCTGACCCATGCTGAACCTACCCTGGGAGTGTGTGTTGGGGCAGAGCGGAAGGTGTCTAACCTGAGCTGAGTGTGCCTTGGTGGTGTGAGATGGGACCATGTAGAGGAAGCTTCACCCTGTCTCTAACCTGTGTCCTGAGATTGTATGTTGAGACACTGTAAACAGAGCTTCACTCTGTATCTAACTAATGCTGTCCCTCCCCAGGGAGTGTGTTACTGAACAGTGCAGTGGGAGCTTCACTCTGTGTCTCACCTGTGCTGTCCCTGTCCTGGAAGTGTGTGTGATAGGACCGTGTAGAGGGAGACTTATTCTGTATCAAACTCATGCTCTTCCTGACCGGGGCATTTGTGATGGGACAATGTAGGGGGATCTTCACTCTGTATCTAATCCATGCTGTCCCTCTCCCTACCCTGAGAGTGTGTGATGGGACAATGTAAAGGGAGCTTCACTCTGTATCTAGCCCATGCTGTCCCTGTCCTGGGAATGTGCATTGGGACGTTGTTGAGGAATCTCCACTCAGCGTCTAAAACGTGCTGTTCCTGTTGTGGGAGTGGGTGATGGGACAGTATAGAGGGAGCTTCACCCTGTAGCTAAATTGTGTCCTGTGCGTGTGTCACGGGACAGTGTAAAGGGAGCTTCACTCTGTCTCTAACCTGTGTCCTGTGAGAGTGTGTTGGGACAGTGTGAACAGATCTTCCCTGTTCTCAGATGTCCCTGTTCTGTTTCTAACCCATACTGTTGCTGATCTGGGAGTGTGTGATGGGACAGTGTAGAAGAGGGAGTTTCACTCTGTCTCCAACCTGTGTCTTTTATATATATATACACACACAAAACACCTTTATTACAAATTCAGTGCTATATTTACAAACCAGACTAACACAATTACTACACTACAAATACACAATACACATTAAACTAAAATGTTTCCATCTGTGTAAATGATGGCAATTACCCCCCGCGGAGCCCAATGGTCCCAGAATGACTGTAAGGTCGATGTGGACAGCATGTGTTCCTTCTCAATATTTACCCGGGTAAAAACATACTCCCCAAACATTGCCAGGCAGTCTGCCCGGGCAGATCCTCCTGCCACCTGTTTCCAAGACCCAGTGTTCTGAGAGTGTGCGTTGGGACAGTGTGAACAGATCTCCAGGTGTGTCTAACCCATACTGTTGCTGATCTGGGAGTGTGTGATGGGACAGTGTAGGAGAGGGAGCTTCGATCTGTCTCTAACCCCTATATTGGGAGTCCCCGTCTTGGGAATCTGTGATGGGACAGTGTAAAGGGAGCTTCCATCTGTCTCTGACCCGTGCTGTCCCTGTCCTGGGAGTGTATGAAGGGACAATGTAGAGGGAGATTCACTCTCTATGTCGCATGCTGTCTCTGTTCTGTGAGTGTGTGATCGGACAGTGTAGAGACAGCTTCACTCTGTATCTAACCCATGCTGTCCCTGTCTCATGGGTGTGTGATAGGATAGTATAGAGGGAGCTTCACTCTGTGTCTAATTCATGCTGTCCCTGTCCTGGGAGTGTGTGTGGGACAGTGTAGAGGGAACTTCACTCAGTCTCTAGCCTGTGCTGTGTCTGTCGTGGGGGTCTGTTTTGGGGCAGAGTAGAGGGAGCTTCACTCTGTCTCTAACCTGTGTCCTGGGAGTGTGCGATGGGGCAGTGTGAATAGATCTTTACTCTGTATCTAACCCATGCTGTGGCTGATCTGGGACTATGCAATATGACAGTGTAGAGGGAGCTTCACTCTGTATCTAACCCGAGCTGTGCCTGTCAAGGGAGTGTGCTGGGGCAGAGTTCAGGGAGCCTTACTCTATCCCTAACCTGTGTCCTGGGAGTGTGTGATGGGACAGTGTGGAGGAAGTTTCACTGTGTCTCTAACCTGTTTTCTGGGAGCTTGTAATGGGACAGGGTGGAGGAAGCTTCACTCTGTGTCTAACCCATACTATCCCTGTCCAAGGAGTGTGTTATAGGACAGTGTAGAGGGAGATTTATTCTGTATCGAGCTCATGCTCTCCCTGACCATGGAGTTTGTGATGGGAAAGTGTAGGGGGATCTTCACTCTTTATCTAACCCATAATGTCCCTGTCCCAGGAGTATGTGATGGGACAGTGTAGAGAAAGCTTCATTCTGTCTCTAACCTGTTTTCTTGAAGTGTATGATGGGACACTGTAGAGGAAGATTCCTTCTGTCTCTGACCCATGCTGTCCCTGTCCTGAGACAGCGTAGAGGGCTCTTCACTCTGTATCTGAATCATACTGTCCCTGTTCAGTGGGTGATGTGACAGTCTAGAGGGAGCTTCACTCTATCTATCCTGTGCTGTTCCTGTCCCAGGTGTGAGCGATGGGATAGTGTAGAGGGAGCTTCACTCTGTACCTAACCTGTGTTCTGGGAGTGTGTGATGGGACAGTGTAGAGGGAGCTTCACTCTGTATCTAAACTGTGTTCTGGGAGTGTGTGATGGGATGGTGTAAAGGGAGCTTCACTCTATCTAACCTGTGTTCTGGGAGTGTGTGATGGGACAGTGTAGAGGGAGCTTCACTCTATCTAACCTGTGTTCTGGGAGTGTGTGATGGGACAGTGTAGAGGGAGCTTCACTCTATCTAACCTGTGTTCTGGGAGTGTGTGATGGGACAGTGTAGAGGGAGCTTCACTCTATCTAACCTGTGTTCTGGGAGTGTGTGATGGGACAGTGTAGAGGGAGCTTCACTCTATCTAACCTGTGTTCTGGGAGTGTGTGATGGGACAGTGTAGAGGGAGCTTCACTCTATCTAACCTGTGTTCTGGGAGTGTGTGATGGGACAGTGTAGAGGGAGCTTCACTCTATCTAACCTGTGTTCTGGGAGTGTGTGATGGGACAGTGTAGAAGGAGCTTCACTCTATCTAACCTGTGTTCTGGGAGTGTGTGATGGGACAGTGTAGAGGGAGCTTCACTCTATCTAACCTGTGTTCTGGGAGTGTGTGATGGGACAGTGTAGAGGGAGCTTCACTCTATCTAACCTGTGTTCTGGGAGTGTGTGATGGGACAGTGTAGAGGGAGCTTCACTCTATCTAACCTGTGTTCTGGGAGTGTGTGATGGGACAGTGTAGAGGGAGCTTCACTCTATCTAACCTGTGTTCTGGGAGTGTGTGATGGGACAGTGTAGAGGGAGCTTCACTCTATCTAACCTGTGTTCTGGGAGTGTGTGATGGGACAGTGTAGAGGGAGCTTCACTCTATCTAACCTGTGTTCTGGGAGTGTGTGATGGGACAGTGTAGAGGGAGCTTCACTCTATCTAACCTGTGTTCTGGGAGTGTGTGATGGGACAGTGTAGAGGGAGCTTCACTCTATCTAACCTGTGTTCTGGGAGTGTGTGATGGGACAGTGTAGAGGGAGCTTCACTCTATCTAACCTGTGTTCTGGGAGTGTGTGATGGGACAGTGTAGAGGGAGCTTCACTCTATCTAACCTGTGTTCTGGGAGTGTGTGATGGGACAGTGTAGAGGGAGCTTCACTCTATCTAACCTGTGTTCTGGGAGTGTGTGATGGGACAGTGTAGAGGGAGCTTCACTCTATCTAACCTGTGTTCTGGGAGTGTGTGATGGGACAGTGTAGAGGGAGCTTCACTCTATCTAACCTGTGTTCTGGGAGTGTGTGATGGGACAGTGTAGAGGGAGCTTCACTCTATCTAACCTGTGTTCTGGGAGTGTGTGATGGGACAGTGCAGAGGGAACTTCACTCTTTGTCTAACCCAAGCTGTGTCTGCCCTGGAGTGTGTGATGGGACAAAGTGGATGGAGCATCCATCGGTATCTAACCCATGTTCTCCCTGTCCTGGGAATGTGTGATGGGACAGTGTCGAGGGAACTTTATTCCGTACCTAGCCTGTGCTCTCCCTATTCCGAGAGTGTGAGATGGGACAGTGTAGAGGAGACTCAACCCTGTATTTAACCTGTGCTGTCCCTGTCCTGTGAGTGTGTGTTGGGACATTGTTGAGGGGGCTACACCCTGTCTCTCACACTTGCTGCCCCTGATCTGGGAGAGTGTGTTGTGGCAGAGCACAGGGAGCTTCACACTATCTCTAACCGATGCTGTCTCTGTCCCGGGAGTGGGTGATGACTGTGGAGAGGGTGCTGCCCTCTGCATCTAGCCTGTGCCTCCCTGTCCTGGGAGTGTGTGTTGGGACAGTGTGAACACATAGAAACATAGAAACATAGAAAACCTACAGCACAACACAGGCCCTTCGGCCCACAAAGCTGTACCGAACATGTCCTTACCTTAGAACTACCTAGGCTTTACCCATAGCCCTCTATTTTCCTAAGCTCCATGTACCTATCCAGGATTCTCTTAAAACACCCTATTGTATCCACCTCCACCGCCGCCACCAGCAGCCCATTCCACACACTCACCACTCTCTGTGTAAAAAACATACCTCTGTACCCACTTCAAAGCACCTTAAAAGTATGCTGTCTCATGCTAGCTATTTCAGCCCTGGGAAAAAGCCTCTGACTGTCCACACGATCAATGCCTCTCACCAACTTATACACCTCTATCAGGTCACCTCTCATCCTCCGTCGCTCCAAGGAGAAAAGGCCAAGTTCACTCAACCTATTCTCATAAGGCATGCTCTCCAATCCAGGCAACTTCCTTGTAAATCTCCTCTGCACCCTTTCTATGGTTTCCACATCCTTCCTGTAGTGAGGCGACCAGAACTGAGCACAGTACTCCAAGTGGGGTCCGACCGGTGTCCTATATAGCTGCAACATTCCCTCTCGGCTCTTAAACTCAGTCCCACAATTGATGAAGGCCAATGCACCGTATGCTTTCTTAACCAAAGCGTCAACCTGCGCAGCTGCTTTGAGTGTCCTATGGAATCGGACCGCAAGATCCCTCTGATCCTCCACACTGCCAAGAGTCTTACCATTAATGCTATATTCTGCCATCATATTTGACCTACCAGAATGAACCACATCACACTTACCTGGGTTAAACTCCATCTGCCACTTCTCAGCCCAGTTTTGCATCAATGTCCCGCTGTAACCTCTGACAGCCCACCACACTATCCACAACACCCCCAACCTTTGTGTCATCAGCAAATTTACTAACCCATCCCTCTACTTCCTCATCCAGGTCATTTATCAAAATCACGAAGAGAAGGGGTCCCAGAACAGATCCCTGAGGCACATCACTGGAGACTGACCTCCATGCAGAATATGACCCATCTACAACCACTCTTTGCCTTCTGTGGGCAAGCCAGTTCTGGATCCACAAAGCAATGTCCCCTTTGATCCCATGCCTCCTTACTTTCTCAATAAGCCTTGTATGGGGTACCTTGTCAATTGCCTCGCTGAAATCCATATACGCTACATCTACTGCTCTACCTTCGTCAATGTGCTTAGTCACATCCTCAAAAAATTCAATCAGGCTCGTAAAGCACGACCTGCCTTTGACAAAGCCATGCTGACTATTCCTAATCATATTATGCCTCTCCAAATGTTCATAAATCTCAGGATCTTCTCCATCAACTTACCAACCACTGAAGTAAGACTCACTGGCCTATAATTTCCTGGGCTATCCCTACTCCCTTTCTTGAATAAGGGAACAACATCTGCAACCCTCCAATCCTCTGGAACCTCTCCCGTCCCCATTGATGATGCAAAGATCATCACCAGAGGCTCAGCAATCTCCTTCCTCGCCTCCCACAGTAGCCTGGGAAACATCTCATCCGGTCCCGGCGACTTATCCAACTTGATGCTTTCCAAAAGCTCCAGCACATCCTCTTTCTTAATATCTACATGCTCAAGCTTTTCAGTCCACTGCAAGTCATCACTACAATCACCAAGATCCTCTTCCATGGTGAATACTGAAGTAAAGTATTCATTAAGTACCTCTGCTATTTTCTCCTGTTCCATACGAATTTTCCACTGTCACACTTGATAGGTCCTATTCTTTCACGTCTTATCCACTTGCTCTTCACATACTTGTAGAATGCCTTGGGATTTTCTTTAATCCTGCTTGCCAATGCCTTCTCATGGCCCCTTCTGGCTTTCCTAAGTTCCTTCTTAAACTCCTTCCTGCTAGCCTTGTAATATTCTAAATTCCTATTAGTACCTAGTTTTTTGAACCTTTCGTAAGCTCTTCTTTTCTCCTTGACTAGATTTACAACAGCCTTTGTGCACCACAGAATTGTACGCTACCATCCTTTCCCTGAGTCATTGGAACGTACCTACACAGAACCCCATGCAAATATCCCCTGAACATTTGCCACATTTCTTCTGTATGTCTCCCTGAGAACATCTGTTTCCAGTTTATGCTTCCAAGTTCCTGCCTGATAGCCTCATATTTCCCCTTACTCCAATTAAACATTTCCCTAACTTGTCTGTTCCTATTCCTCTCCAATGCTATGGTAAAGGAGATAGAATTGTGATCACTGTCTCCAAAATGCTCTCCCATTGAGAGATCTGACACCTGACCAGGTTCATTTCCCAATACCAGATCAAGTACAGCCTCTCCTCTTGTAGGCTTATCTACATTTTGTGTCAGAAAACCTTCCTGAACACACCTAACAAACTCCACCCCATCTAAACCCCTCACTCTAGGGAGATGCCAATCAATATTTGTTAAATTAAAATCTCCCACCACAACAACCCTGTTATTATTACTCCTTTCCAGAATCGGTCTCCCTATCTGCTCCTCGATGTCCCTGTTTCTATTGGGTGGTCTATAAAAAACACCCAGTAGAGTTATTGACCCTTTCCTGTTTCTAACTTCCACCCACAGAGACTCAGTAGACAACCCCTCCATGTCTTCCTCCTTTTCTGCAGCCGTGACACTATCTCTGATCAACAGTGCCACATCCCCACCTCTTTTGCCTCCCTCACTGTCCTTTCTGAAACATCTAAAGCCTGGCACTTGAAGTAGCCATTCCTGCCCCTGAGCCGTCCAAGTCTCTGTAATGGCCACAACATCATAGCTCCAAGTACTGATCCACGCTCTAAGCTCATCCACTTTGTTCATAATAGTCCTCGCATTAAAATAGACACATCTCAAACCGTTGGTCTGAGCGCGTCCCTTCTCTATCACCTGCCTATCCTCCCTCTCGCACTATCTCCAAGCTTTCTCTATTTGTGAGCCAAGCACCTCTTCCCCAGTCTCTTCAGTTCTGTTCCCACCCCCCAACAATTCAAGTTTAAACTCTCCCCAGTAGCCTTAGCAAACCTCCCCACCAGGATATTGGTCCCCCTGGGATTCAAGTGCAACCTATCCTTTTTGTACAGGTCACACCTGCCCCAAAAGAGGTCCCAATGATCCAGAAATCTGAATCCCTGCCCCCTGCTCCAATCCCTCAGCCACGCATTTATCCTCCATCTCATTCTATTCCTATACTCACTGTCACGTGGCACAGTCAGTCATCCCGAGATTACTACCTTTGTGGTCCTGCTTCTCAACTTCCTTCCTTAACTCCCAGTAGTCTGTTTTCAGGACCTCCTCCCCTTTCCTACCTATGACGTTGGTACCAATATGTACCACGGCCTCTGGCTGTTCACCTTCCCACTTCAAGATATCCTGGACGTGATCAGAAACATCCCGGACCCTGGCACCTGGGAGGCAAACTACCAAAGAAACCATAGAAACTACAGCACAGAAACAGGCCCTTTGGCCCTTCTTGGCTGTGCCGAACCATTTTCTGCCTAGTCCCACTGACCTGCACAAGCACCATATCCCTCCATACACCTCCCATCCATGTATCTGTCCAATCTATTCTTAAATGTGAAAAAAGAACCTGCATTTACCACTTCGTCTGGCAGCTCATTCCATACTCCCACCACTCTCTGTGTGAAGAAGCCCCCCCTTAATATTCCCTTTAAACTTTTCCCCCCTCACGCTTAACCCATGTCCTCTGGTTTTTTTCTCCCCTTGCCTCAGTGGAAAAAGCCTGCTTGCATTCACTCTATCTATACCCCTCATAATTTTATATACCTCTATCAAATCTCCCCTCATTCTTCTACACTCCAGGGAATAAAGTCCTAACCTATTCAACCTTTCTCTGTAACTGAGTTTCTCAAGTCCCGGCAACATCCTTGTAAACCTTCTCTGCACTCTTTCAACCTTACTTATATCCTTCCTGTAATTTGGTGACCAAAACTGAACACAATACTCCAGATTCGGTCTCACCAATGCCTTATACAACCTCATCATAACATTCCAGCTCTTATACTCAATACTTCGATTAATAAAGGCCAATGTACCAAAAGCTCTCTTTATGACCCTATCTACCTGTGACGCCACTTTTAGGGAATTTTGTATCTGTATTCCCAGATCCCTCTGTTCCACTGCACTCCTCAGTGCCTTACCATTAACCCTATATGTTCTACCTTGGTTTGTCCTTCCAACGTGCAATACCTCACACTTGTCTGTATTAAACTCCATCTGCCATTTTTCAGCCCATTTTTCCAGCTGGTCCAAGTCCCTCTGCAGGCTCTGAAAACCTTCCTCACTGTCTACTACACCTCCAATCTTTGTATCATCAGCAAACTTGCTGATCCAATTTACCACATTATCATCCAGATCATTGATATAGATGACAAATAACAGTGGACCCAGCACTGATCCCTGTGGCACACCATCTGTGTTTCTTTCCTGCATCCACAGAATCGCCTGTCTGACCCCCTAACTAAAGAGTCCCCTATCACTGCTGCCATCCTCTTCCCTTCCCTACCCTTCTGAGCCACAGGGCCAGACTCTGTGCCAGAGGCGCGGCCACTGTTGCTTCCCCCAGGTAGGCTGTCCCCACCCCCCCAACAGTACTCAAGCAGGAGTACTTATTGTTAAGGGGGACAGCCACTGGGGTACTCCCTAGTATCTGACTCCTGCCCTTCCCTCTCCCGACTGTTACCCACTTATCTGTCTCCCGAGGCCCCGGTGTGACTACCTGCTCCTCTCTATCACCTCCTCACTCTGTGTCAAACCCAATCTGTTGCTGATCTGTGAGTGTGTGATGGGACAGTGTGGAGGGAGCTTTATTCTGTGTCTAACCCATGAAGTCCCTGTCCTGGGAGTGTGTAATAGGACAGTGAAGAGGGAGCTTCCTCTGACTCTAACAATGTTTGCTGTGAGTGTGTGATGGGACGCTGTGGGGGGAGCTTCACTCTATATCTAACCCATACTATCCCTATTCTCGGAGTGTACGATGGGACAATGTCGAGGGAGTAGCGCTCAGTATCTAACCTGTGCTGTGCCTGACATGGGAGTGTGTTGGAGCAGAGGTCAGGGAGCTTCATTCTGTCTCTAACCTGTTTTCTGTGAGTGTGTGATGGGACAGTGTGAGCAGATATTCATTCTGTATCTAACCCATACTGTTGCTCATCTGTGAGTGTGTGTGATGGGACAGTGTAAAGGGAGTTTAACTCTGTATCTAACCCAAATTCTCCCTTTAATGGGAGTGTGTGATGGGACCATCTAGAGGGAACATCACTCTGTATCTGACCCATGCTGTCCCTGTCCTGGGAGTGTCTGATGGGACAGTGTAGAGGGAGCTTCACTCTGTATCTAACCCGTGCTATGCCTGTCATGGGAGTGTGTTGGGGTAGAGTTCAGGGAGCTTCACTCTGTCTCTAACCTGTGTCCTGGGCGTGTGTGTTGGGACAGTGTAGAGGGAGCTTCACTCTGTATCTAACCCGTGCTGTCCCTGTCATGGGAGTGTGTGATGGGACGGTGTAGAGGGAATTTCATTCTGTCTTTAACTTGTGTCCTGTGATTGTATGATGGGAAATTGTAGAGGGAGCTTCACTTTGTATCTAAACCATGCCCTGTGATTGTGTGATGAGACCGTGTAGAGGGAGCTTCACTCTGTATCTGACCCGGGCTGTCCCTGTCATGGGAGTGTGTGATGGGACGGTGTAGAGGGAATTTCATTCTGTCTTTAACTTGTGTCCTGGGAGTGTGTGATGGGACAGTGTAGAGGGAGCTTCACTCTGTATCTGACCCGTGCTGTCCCTGTCATGGGAGTGTGTGATGGGACGGTGTAGAGGGAGCTTCATTCACTCTGCCTCTAACCTGTGCTGTCCCTGTCATGGGAGTGTGTGTTGGGACAGTGTAGAGGGAGGTTCACTCTGTATCTGATCCATGCTGTTTCTGTCCTGGGAGTGTGTGATCAGACAGTGAACAGGGATCTTCACTCTGTGTCTCACCCATACTGTCCCTGTCATAGGAGTGTGTGATAGGACAGTGTAGAGGGAGATTTATTCTGTATCGAACTCATGCATTCCCTTACCAGGGAGTTTGTGATGAGACAGAATCAGCTTTACTGTCACCAGCATATAACTTGAAATTTGTTAACTTAGCAGCAGCAGTTCAATGCAATACATAATATCGAAGAGGGAAAAAATAATAATAATAATAATTAAACAAGTAAATCAATTACAGTATACTTATATTGAATAGATTAAAAAATGTACAAAAACAGAAATACTGTACATTAAAAAAGTGGGGTAGTGTCCAAGGATTCAATGTCCATTTAGGAATCAGATGGCAGAGGGGAAGAAGCTGTTCCTGAATCACTGAGTGTGTGTCTTCAGGCTCCTGTACCTCCTCCCTGATGGTAACAGTGAGAAAAGGGCATGCCCTGGGTGTTGGAGGTCCTTAATAATGGACACTGCCTTTCTGAGACACTGCTCCCTGAAGGTGTCCTGGGTACTTTGTAGGCTAGTACACAAGATGGAGCTGACTAGATTTACAACCCTCTGCAGCTTCTTTCAGTCCTGTGCAGTAGCCCCTCCATACCAGACAGTGATGCAGCCTGTCAGAATGCTCTCCACGGTACAACTATAGGAGTTTTTGAGTGTATTTGTTGACATGCCAAATCTCTTCAAACTCCTAATAAAGTATAGCCACTGTCTTGCCTTCTTTATGACTGCATCGATATGTTGGGACCAGGTTAGATCCTCAGAGATCTTGACACCCAGGAATTTGAAGCTGCTTCTCTCTCCACTTCTGAACCCTCTATGAGGATTGGTATGTGTCCCTTCATCTTACCCTTCCTGAAGTCCACAATCAGCTCTTTCCTCTTACTGACGTTGAGTGCCAGGTTGTTGCTGTGACACCACTCCACTAGTTGGCATATCTCACTCCTGTACGCCCTCTCGTCACCAGCTGAGATTCTATCAACAATGGTTGTGTCATCAGCAAATTTATAGATGGTATTTGAGCTATGCCTAGTCACACAGTCATGGGTATAGAGAGAGTAGAGCAGAGGGCTAAGCACACACCCTTGAGGTGCGCCAGTGTTGATCGTCAGCAAGGAGGAGTTGTTATCACCAATCTGCATGGATTGTGGTCTTCCAGTTAGAAAGTCACAGATCCAATTGCAGAGAGAGGTACAGAGGCCCAGGTTCTGCAACTTCTCAATCAGGATTGTGGGAATGATAGTATTAAATGCTGAGCTATAGTCGATGAACAGCATCCTGACGTGGGTGTTTGTGTTGTCCAGGTGGTCTAAATCGGTGTGAAGAGCCATTGAGATTGCGTCTGCCATTGACCTATTGTGGTGATAGGCAAATTGCAATGGGTCCAGCTCCTTGCTGAGGCAGGAGTTCAGTGTAGTCATAACCTACTTCTCAAAGCTTTTCATCACTGTAGATGTGAGTGCTACCGGGCGATAGTCATTAAGGCAGCTCACATTATTCCTCTTAGGCACTGGTATAATTGTTGCCTTTTTGAAGCAAGTGGGAACTTCCACCCGTAGCAGTGAGAGGTTGAAAATGTCCTTGAGTATTCCGGCTAGTTGGTTGGCACAGGTTTTCAGAGCCTTACCAGGTACTCCATCGGGACCTTCCGCCTTGTGAGGATTCACTCTCTTTAAAGACAGCCTAACATCAGCCTCTGAGACAGAGATCACAGGATCATCAGGTGCAGCAGGGATCTTCACAGCTGTAGTTGTGTTCTCCCTTCCAAAGCTGGCATAGAAGGCGTTGAGTTCATCTGGTAGTGAAGCATCATTGCCATTCATACTGTTGGGTTTCGCTTTGTAGGAAGTAATGTCTTGCAGTCCCTACCAGAGTTGCCGTGTATCCGATGTCACCTCCAACCTCATTCAAAATTGTCTCTTCACCCTTGAAATAGGCCTTCGCAAATCATACCTGGTTTTCTGGTACAGGCCTGGGATACCAGACTTGAATGCCGCAGATCCAGCCTTCAGCAGACGATGCACCTCCTGGTTCATCCACGGCTTTTGGTTTGGGAATGTACAGTAAGTCTTTGTAGGCACACACTCATCCACACAGGTTTTACTGAAGTCATTAACAACTGCAGCACACTCATCCAGGTTCGAAGATGAATCCATGAATACAGTCCAGTCCACTGATTCAAGGCAGTCCTGTAGGCGCTCCTGTGCTTCCCTTGTCCAAACTGTCTTGGTCCTTACCTTCTTGGTCCCCACGACTGATGCTGCAGTCTTCAGTCTCTGCCTATACTCAGCCAGGCGATCAGACTTCCTGAAGTGAGGGTGTGGGATAGCACAGTATGCATACTCGTGAGGGGGATCTTCACTCTGACAGTGTAGAGAGAATTTCACTCTGTCTCTACATCATACCCTGGGGGTGGGTGATGAGACAGTGTACAGGGAATCTTCACTGTGTATCTAGCCCGTGCTCTCCCTGTCCTGGGAGTGTGTGAACGGACAGTGTAGAGGGAGCTTCACTTTGTATCTAATCTGTGTCCTGGGAGTGTGTGATGGGACAGTGTGAACAGATCTTCACTCTGTACCTAACCCATACTGCTGATGATCTGGGAGTTACGATGGGACAGTGTAGAGGGATCTTCACTCTGTCTCTAACCCGTGTCCTAGGAGTGTGTGTTGGGACAGTGTGAACAAACCTTTACTCTGTATCTAACCCGTACTGCTGCTGATCTGGGAGTTACGATGGGACAGTGTAAAGGGAGCTTCACTCTGTCTCTAACCTGTGCTGTGTCTCCCTGAGAGTGTGTGGATGGGACAGTGTAGAGGGATCTTCACTCTGTCTCTAACCCGTGTCCTAGGAGTGTGTGTTGGGACAGTTTGAACAAACCTTTACTCTGTATCTAACCCGTACTGCTGCTGATCTGGGAGTTACGATGGGACAGTGTAAAGGAAGCTTCACTCTTGTCTCTGACCTGTGCTGTGTCTGCCCTGGGAGTGTGTGATGGGACAGTGTAGGGGCAGCTTCCTGTGCTGTTCCTGTCCTTTGTTTTTATATACAAAATACCTTTATTACAAATTCAGTGCTACAATATATACAAACCAGTGACTAGCACAATTACTACACTACAAATAGACAGTACACATTAAACCAAAATGTTTCCATCTCTGTCAATGATGGCTATTAACCCCCGCGGAGCCCAATGGTCCCGGAACAACTCTGTGGTCACCGTGTTCCTTCTCAATTTTTTACCCGGGCATGAACATACCCCCTAAACATTACCAGGCAGTCTGCCCGGGGACATCCTCCCGCCACCCGTTTCCAAGACCCGCGGATGGCTGTTTTCACCAGCTCCAGGAGCACATTGACAAGGGCATCCTCATCCCTCTGTGCCCCCTTCCTTACTGGATGACCATATATAAATAGGTTGGGGCTAAAATGCAACCAGAAGGCGAGAAGCAGCCTACGCAAATACGTAAAAAGGGGCCACAGTCTTGCACACTCCAGGTACGTATGGTACATGGTCTCCTCCAGCCCGCAGAAGTGGTATGCGGCTGGGAGATCGGTGTACAGACTAAAAAAATTATTACAAGGCACCGTTCTCTGCAGCACCCTCCACCCCAGATCCCCCAGGTGCATGGAAAGAACTCCTCCATAAAGGGACTTCCATTGGGGCCCCCTCACCTCCAGGTGGAAAGACAGACCGCCATGGCGTGTCGGGATGGTGGACAAGGGCTAGGAAGTGGAGGGTGTGGAGCAGCAGCCCACACAGATACCTCCTGCTTGCATCCCTGAATGGGATTGTGGGTGTCGAGGAGAGGCGGCTTAAATTGTGTGGACACGGCCCTCGGATAAGATAGCGGGGCCTGGGCCCGACAAGCAGCTCAGCCTGAGTCGTTCCACACACCTGAGCCCCACCGACATCCGTTGAGGCAGAGTAAACTCCACCCTTGGCCAGAGGAGGGGATTCCCGGCCTCAGACAGTGTAGAGGGAGCTTCACTCTGTGTCTAGCCCGTGCTCTCCCTGTCCTGGGAGTGTGTTTTGAGACAGTGTGGAGAGATCTTCACTCAGTATCTGACCCGTGCTCTTCCTGTCATGGGAGTGTGCAATGGGATGGTGTAGAGGGAGCTTCACTTTGGAGCTAACTTGTGTCCTGTGAGTGTGTAGTGGGGCAGAGTACAGGGAGCTTCACTCTGTATCTAAGTGACCTGGGAATATGTGATGTGGGATCTTCACTCTGTCTCTGACCTGGGAGTGTGTGATGAGACAATGTGAACAGATCTTCACTCTGTATCGAACCCATACCGTTGCTGATCTAGGAGTGTGTGTTGGGATACTGTAGAGGGAGCTTCACTCTGTCTCTAACCTGTGCTGTACCTGCCTTGAGAGTGTGTGATGGGACAGTGTAGCGGGAGTTTCACTCTGTATCTAACCCGTACTGTTACTGATCGGTAGTGTGTGATGGGACAGTGTAGTGGGAGTTTCACTCTGTATCTAACCCGTACTGTTACTGATCGGGAGTGTGTGATGGGACAGTGTAGAGGGAGTTTCACTCTGTATCTAACCTGTACTGTTGCTGATCGGGAGTGTGTGATGGGACAGTGTAGAGGGAGTTTCACTCTGTATCTAACCTGTACTGTTGCTGATCGGGAGTGTGTGATGGGACAGTGTAGAGGGAGTTTCACTCTGTATCTAACCCGTACTGTTACTGATCGGGAGTGTGTGATGGGACAGTGTAGAGGGAGTTTCACTCTGTATCTAACCCGTACTGTTACTGATCGGGAGTGTGTGATGGGACAGTGTAGAGGGAGTTTCACTCTGTATCTAACCCGTACTGTTACTGATCGGGAGTGTGTGATGGGACAGTGTAGAGGGAGGTTCACTCTGTATCTAACCCATACTGCTGCTGATCGGGAGTGTGTGATGGGACAGTGTAGAGGGAGTTTCACTCTGTATCTAACCCGTGCTGTCCCTGTCCTGGGAGTGTGTGATGGGACAGTGTAGCGGGAGTTTCACTCTGTCTGTATCCCGTGCCCTGGGACAGTGCAGGCAGATCTTTATTATGTATCTAATCCATGCTGTCCCTGTCTTGGGGGGGGGGGGTGGATTTGAAGATTTAAGACTTAAATCTATTTTTCACATGAACATTGAAACATGCTGTGAAATGCCAACATTTGCCTCGCTGTCTAACACAGCCGGTGGACGTGTCGGGGGTGGCGGGGGCTTCCCCAAGTGGCGTCACACATTCCAGTTGGCCACTCTGCCAGCCCGACCAACACAGAACACAAACACCCACCAGCAGCAACTCCGATACCGTCCCCATCCGCCTCTCCCACTCAAGGACTGTGCCGCCCTCTAATCACCATACCCCTCCCCAGCCCCCACCACCACCGAACTTGCCAAGACGGGCAAAGATTGTCAGAGGCTGGCCAGACATCGAGGAGGTCGCGACGCCACTGCCAGTGAGCAATGCTGCCCACGGGGCAATCCTCCGCCCTCCTCCCGCTCCTCCTCCATTTCCCGGATGCCCGCCCTCCACCCCGTCTTCCTGCTGCCTTCAAAGAGATCCTCACCTGCGAAATTTGTTGTTTGGCAGGATATCATGATTTTTAAAGACTATAATTTACAGTAAGAAATAAACACAAAATAATCTGCAGATGCTGGGGTCAAAGCAACACGCACAACATGCTGGAGAAACTCAGCAGGTCGGGCAGCATCCGTGGAAACGATCAGTCAACATTTCGGGCGGGAACCCTTCGTCACGACTGAAGAGGGAAGGGCCAGAGGCCCTATAAAGAAGGTGGGGGAGGGTGGGAAGGAGAAGGCTGGTGGGTATCAGGTGAAAAACCAGTAAGGGGAAAGATAAAGGGGTGAGGGAGGGGAAGCAGGGAGGGGATAGGCAGGAAAGGTGAAGAAGGAATAGGGGAAAACACAATGGGTAGTAGAAGGAGGCGGAACCATGAGGGAGGTGGTAGGCAGCTGGGGGAGGGGGCAGAGTGACATAGAATTAGGGGAAGGGAGGGGGAGGGAATTACTTTTTAAAAAGAATGGCGAGTCTCTCTCTTCCCCCCACCCCACTTTCCTTACCAGTCCTGATGAAGGGTGTCGGCCCGAAACGTCCACCGGTTGTTCCACTCCAGAGATGCTGCCTGACCTGCTGAGTTCCACCAGCATGTTGGATTGTCCCTGCATCCCGCAGGATCACTGGGCAGCAATGGGCCAGCTAAACGTGTCCTGTGACACCACCCCTCCTCCCAACCCAACCACCCCTCTATTCCCCACCATCCCTGCCATGTCCCCCCACTAGCTGAGAGTCACCGGGAACACCTGTGAAACATCCAATAGCTCTGGACCTGCACTCGCTGGAGTTTAGAATGAAGCCGTGTTGGCGGGGTGTCAAATCTCATCGAAACCTGTCAAATACTGGAAGGACTCAATAGAGTGGATGTGGAGAGGATGTTTCCTATAGTGGGGGAGTCTATGACCAGAGGACACAGATAGAGTGGATGTGGAGAGGATGTTTCCTATAGTGGGGGAGTCTAGGACCAGAGGACACAGATAGAGTGGATGTGGACAGGATGTTTCCTATGGTGGGGGGAGTCTAGGACCAGAGGACACAGATAGAGTGGATGTGGAGAGGATGTTTCCTATAGTGGGGGGAGTCTAGGACCAGAGGACACAGATAGAGTGGATGTGGAGAGGATGTTTCCTATAGTGGGGGAGTCTCGGACCAGAGGACACAGATAGAGTGGATGTGGAGAGGATGTTTCCTATAGTGGGGGAAGTCTAGGGCCAGAGGACACGGATAGAGTGGATGTGGTGAGGATGTTTCCTATAGTAGGGGAGTCTAGGACCAGAGGACACAGATAGAGAGGATGTGGAGAGGATGTTTCCTACAGTGGTGGAATCTAGGATCAGAGGACACAGATAGAGTGGATGTGGAGAGGATGTTTCCTATAGTGGGGGAGTCTAGGATCAGAGGACACAGATAGAGTGGATTTGGAGAGGATGTTTCCTATAGTGGGGGAGTCTCGGACCAGAGGACACAGATAGAGTGGATGTGGAGAGAATGTTTCCTATAGTGGGGGAAGTCTAGGGCCAGAGGACATGGATAGAGTGGATGTGGAGAGGATGTTTCCTATAGTGGGGGAGTCTAGGACCAGAGGACACAGATAGAGTGGATGTGGAGAGGATGTTTCCTATGGTGGGGGGAGTCTAGGACAAGAGGACACAGATAGAGTGGATGTGGAGAGGATGTTTCCTATAGTGGGGGGAGTCTAGGACCAGAGGACACAGATAGAGTGGATGTGGAGAGGATGTTTCCTGTAGTGGGGGAGTCTAGGACCAGAGGACACAGATAGAGTGGATGTGGAGAGGATGTTTCCTATGGTGGGGGGAGTCTAGGACCAGAGGACACAGATAGAGTGGATGTGGAGAGGATGTTTCCTATAGTGCGGGGAGTCTAGGACCAGAGGACACAGATAGAGTGGATGTGGAGAGGATGTTTCCTGTAGTGGGGGAGTCTAGGACCAGAGGACACAGATAGAGTGGATGGGGAGAGGATGTTTCCTATGGTGGGGGAGTTTCGGACCAGAGGGCACAGATAGAGTGGATGTGGAGAGGATGTTTCCTATAGTGGGGGAGTCTCGGACCAGAGGACACAGATAGAGTGGATGTGGAGAGGATGTTTCCTATAGTGGGGGAGTCTCGGACCAGAGGACATGGATAGAGTGGATGTGGAGAGGATGTTTCCTATAGTGGGGGATGTCTAGGGCCAGAGGACACGGATAGAGTGGATGTGGAGAGGATGTTTCCTATAGTAGGGTAGTCTAGGACCAGAGGACACAGATAGAGAGGATGTGGAGAGGATGTTTCCTATAGTGGTGGAATCTAGGATCAGAGGACACAGATAGAGTGGATGTGGAGAGGATGTTTCCTATAGTGGGGGAGTCTAGGATCAGAGGACACAGATAGAGTGGATTTGGAGAGGATGTTTCCTATAGTGGGGGGAATCTAGGACCAGAGGACACAGATAGAGTGGATGTGGAGAGGATGTTTCCTGTAGTGGGGGAGTCTAGGACCAGAGGACACAGATAGAGTGGATGTGGAGAGGATGTTTCCTATAGTGGGGGAAGTCTAGGGCCAGAGGACACGGATAGAGTGGATGTGGAGAGAATGTTTCCTATAGTGGGGGAGTCTAGGACCAGAGGACACAGATAGAGTGGATGTGGACAGGATGTTTCCTATGGTGGGGGGAGTCTAGGACCAGAGGACACAGATAGAGTGGATGTGGAGAGGATGTTTCCTATAGTGGGGGGAGTCTAGGACCAGAGGGCACAGATAGAGTGGATGTGGAGAGGATGTTTCCTGTAGTGGGGGAGTCTAGGACCAGAGGACACAGATAGAGTGTATGTGGAGAGGATGTTTTCTATGGTGGGGGAGTTTCGGACCAGAGGGCACAGATAGAGTGGATGTGGAGAGGATGTTTCCTATAGTGGGGGAGTCTCGGACCAGAGGACACAGATAGAGTGGATGTGGAGAGGATGTTTCCTATAGTGGGGGAGTCTCGGACCAGAGGACACAGATAGAGTGGATGTGGAGAGGATGTTTCCTATAGTGGGGGAGTCTAGGATCAGAGGACACAGATAGAGTGGATTTGGAGAGGATGTTTCCTATAGTGGGGGAGTCTAGGACCAGAGGACACAGATAGAGAGGATGTGGAGAGGATGTTTCCTATAGTGGGGGAGTCTAGGACCAGAGGACACAGATAGATTGGATGTGGAGAGGATTTTTCCTATAGTGGGGGAGTCTAGGACCAGAGGGCACAGATAGAGTGGATGTGGAGAGGATGTTTCCTATAGTGGGGGAGTCTAGGACCAGGGGACACAGGTAGAGTGGATGTGGAGAGGACGTTTCCCATAGTGGGGGAGTCTAGGACCAGAGGACACAGATAGACTGGATGTGGAGAGGATGTTTCCTATAGTGGGGGAGTCTAGGACCAGAAGTCTCCACCTCAGAATAGGATCCCCAATAGAACAGAGATGAGGAGGAATTTCTTTAGCCAGAGGGTGGTGAATCTGTGGAATTCGTTGCCACAGACGGCGCTGGTGGCCAAGTCATTGGGTGTATTTAAAGTAGAGATTGACAGGTTCTTGAGTAGTCAGGGTGACAAACATCAGGAGGAGAATCGGGGTCGAGATGGATAATAAATCAGCCATGTTGGGATGGCGGAGTGGTCTCGATGGGCTGAATGGCCTTGACCAGTCCTCGTGATCTGGGAGTCCAGATGGGTCAGCGGAGACGCACAGCAGAGATTTGGAATCTGGAGCACGAAATGGCATTTGGAGGAACTCAGCAGGTCGGGCAGCGTCTGTGAGCGGGGGGGGAAGAACTGCCAACACACACACACGCACACACACACACACACACTCATACTCACACACTCACACTCACATACACACACACACTCATACTCACACACTCACACTCACATACACACACACACACTCATACTCACATGCACACTCACACACACACACACACACTCATACTCACACGCACACTCACACACACACACACATACTCACACGCACACACACACACACACATACTCGCACGCACACACACACACACACTCATACTCACACACTCACACTCACATACACACACACACTCATACTCACACGCACACACACACACACACACACTCATACTCACACGCACACTCACACACACACACACATACTCACACGCACACACACACACTCATACTCACACATTCACACTCACATACACACACACACTCATACTCACACGCACACTCACACACACACTCATACTCACACGCACACTCACACACACACATACTCACACGCACACACACACACACACACCCTCATACTCACACACTCACACTCACATACACACACACTCATACTCACACGCACACACACACACACTCATACTCACACACTCACACTCACACACACACACACACTCATACTCACACGCACACTCACACACACACACACACACTCATACTCACACGCACACACACACACACTCATACTCACACACTCACACTCACACACACACACTCATACTCACACGCACACTCACACACACACACACACTCATACTCACACGCACACTCACACTCACACTCACACAAAATGCTGGAGGAACTCAGCAGGTCGGTCAGCGTCTGTGGAGAGGAATAAACAGTCAACGTTTTGTGCCGAGACCCTTCATCAGGACTGAGAAGGAAGCGGGCGGCGGGGGATGATGCTAGAATAAAAAGGTCGGGGGGAGGGGAAGGAGGCCTGGCTCTAAGGTGATAGGTGAAGCCGGGTGGGAGGGAAAGGTCAAGGGTTGGAGAGGAAGGAATCTGATCGGAGAGGAGAGTGGACCGTGGGAGAACGGGAAGGAGGAGGGACACCAGGGGGAGGTGATGGGTGGGAAAGGTAAAGGGCTGGAGAGGAAGGAATCTGATCGGAGAGGAGAGTGGGCCGTGGGAGAAAGGGAAGGAGGAGGGACACCAGGGGGAGGTGATGGGTGGGAAAGGTAAAGGGCTGGAGAGGAAGGAATCTGATCGGAGAGGAGAGTGGACCGTGGGAGAAAGGGAAGGAGGAGGGACACCAGGGGGAGGTGATGGGTGGGAAAGGTAAAGGGCCGGAGAGGAAGGAATCTGATCGGAGAGGAGAGTGGACCGTGGGAGAAAGGGAAGGAGGAGGGGCACCAGGGGGAGGTGATGGGTGAGAAAGGTAAAGGGCTGGAGAGGAAGGAATCTGATCGGAGAGGACAGTGGACCGTGGGAGAACGGGAAGGAGGAGGGACACCAGGGGGAGGTGATGGGTGGGAAAGGTAAAGGGCTGGAGAGGAAGGAATCTGATCGGAGAGTAGAGCGGACCGTGGGAGAAAGGGAAGGAGGAGGGACACCAGGGGGAGGTGATGGGTGGGAAAGGTAAAGGGCTGGAGAGGAAGGAATCTGATCGGAGAGGAGAGTGGACCGTGGGAGAAAGGGAAGGAGGAGGGACACCAGGGGGAGGTGATGGGTGAGAAAGGTAAAGGGCTGGAGAGGAAGGAATCTGATCGAAGAGGAGAGTGGACCATGGGAGAAAGGGAAGGAGGAGGGACACCAGGGGGAGGTGATGGGTGGGAAAGGTAAAGGGCTGGAGAGGAAGGAATCTGATCGGAGAGGAGAGTGGACCATGGGAGAAAGGGAAGGAGGAGGGACACCAGGGGGAGGTGATGGGCGGGAAAGGTAAAGGGCTGGAGAGGAAGGAATCTGCTCGGAGAGGAGAGTGGACCATGGGAGAAAGGGAAGGAGGAGGGACACCAGGGGGAGGTGATGGGTGAGAAAGGTAAAGGGCTGGAGAGGAAGGAATCTGCTCGGAGAGGAGAGTGGACCATGGGAGAAAGGGAAGGAGGAGGGACACCAGGGGGAGGTGATGGGTGGGAAAGGTAAAGGGCTGGAGAGGAAGGAATCTGACAGGAGAGGAGAGTGGACTGTGGGAGAAGGGAAGGAGGAGGGACACCAGGGGGAGGTGATGGGCGGGTGAGAAGAAGTAAAAGGTCAGAGTAGAGGAACTCAATCGACAATTCATTCCCCTCCAACAGACGCTGCTCGAACCGCTGAGTTCCTGCGGCAGATGGTTAGCGGCTCCACGCGTGCACTGAACCGAGCCAACTGCCTTGGCTCTCCGGTCTGGGATTAAGCAGCGCTCCGGGGGGGCGCCCAGAATGGGGTCGGGGGGGGGGGTGGGGACGATACCCACGCCGGACGAACAGCGGGTCGGGCGGCGTCTGTGAAAGGAGATGGGCAGTCGATGTTCCGGGTTGAGACCCTTCACCAGGACTGACAGACGAGGGGAGATGACGGGGGGTCGGGGTTGTTTAAGAGGCGGGGTGGCGCAGGAGATGGTTAGTGATGGGTGGATCCAGGTGAGAGGGGTAAAGGAGGCTGGAAACATTCCTTAAGGTTGTCATAACCAGGGGTGGGGCGGAGGAGAGGGTTAATAAGCACCACTACCTATTAAATGCTCCCAGTGTTGTGCGTCTCACGTAGCCTCTGACAACCAAGTCCAGCTCCCGGCCTTCCCGTGTGGTTTAGCTACTAAACCCGGCGGAACCGTGTCTACTGACAGGAGAAGGGGCAAACGCGGGTTACCGGCGCCTTAAAACCAGTCGCTCCGGGCAGATGGGGCTCGTCAGCCGCGGTTGGCAGCTCATCTGGGAGAAGGGAAACTCTGATCTCAAACCACCCGCTGTCTTGCGGCTACACCCGCTTCGGGAGTAAACCCCGCCGAGAGAAAAAAAGTCTGGAGAGCGGAGTCCCTAACGTTGAGTTCGAGGCTGCCTGGCAATTCCTGGTGCCAAACCGTGTCGGTCTCTGCCGGTCCTTTGGGTCCATCGGCTGCGTGGGGAGAGGGAGCTTGCTACACGGGGGCAGCAGTTCGCTCTCCGTATCGTACCGCCCTGGCCTGCGTATCCAGACAGCTGGGACGCACCGTCCCTGGACGACCCTGATCGATGGAGGGGGTGGGCGGCTGGAGGTCGCCGAGGGCTGAAGCTGACGGGAGAGGACGGCGGAGCGTGAAACCAAACGAGGGCGAGAGGGGCGATAGAAGGAGAGGTGTGGGTAACTCGTGCTTTCCCCCCGTTAGCAAAGGAGGCCCCTCGGTTGGCCGGAGGCCGACCGTGAGTATTGCGGCTGGCAGGGCGGTACGATACGGAGAGCGAACAGTTGCCCGTGTAACGGGCTCCCTCTCTCCACGTAGCGGATGAACCCAGAGAAACATAGAAAATAGGTGCAGGAGTAGGCCATTCGGCCCTTCGAGTCTGCACCACCATTCAGTACGATCATGGCTGATCATTCAACTCAGAACCCCGCCCCAGCCTTCCCTCCATACCCCCTGATCCCTTTAGCCACAAGGGCCATATCTAACTCCCTCTAGGCAATGAACTGGCCTCAACTGTTTCCTGTGGCAGAGAATTCCACAGATTCACCACTCTCTGTGTGAAGAAGGTTTTCCTCATCTCGGTCCTAAAAGGCTTCCCCTTAATCCTCAAACCGTGACCCCTCGTTCTGGACTTCTCCAACAACGGAAACAATCTTCCTGCATCTAGCCTGTCCAATCCCTTTAGGATTTTATATGTTTCAATAAGATCCCCCCTCAATCTTCTAAATTCCAACGAGTATAAGCCTAGCTGATCCAGTCTTTCATCATATGAAAGTCCTGCCATCCCAGGAATCAATCTGGTGAACCTTCTTTCTACTCCCTCTATGGCAAAGATGTCTTTCCTCAGATTAGGGGACCAAAACTGCACACAATACTCCAGGTGTGGTCTCACCAAGGCCTTGTACAACTGCAGTAGAACCTCCCTGCTCCTGTACTTGAATCCTCTCGCTATAAATGCCAGCATACCATTCGCCTTTTTCACCGCCTGCTGTACCTGCATGCCCACTTTCAATGACTGGTGTATAATGACACCCAGGTCTCGTTGCACCTCCCCTTTTCCTAATCGGCCACGATTCAGATAATAATCTGTTTTCCTATTTTTGCCACCAAAGTGGATAACTTCACATTTATCCACATTAAATTGCATCTGCCATGAATTTGCCCACTCACCTAACCTATCCAAGTCACCCTGCATCCTCTTAGCATCCTCCTCACAGCTAACACTGCCACCCAGCTTCGTGTCATCCGCAAACTTGGAGATGCTGCATTTAATTCCCTCGTCCAGGTCATTAATATATGTATTAATGATATTAATGGCACCGGGAGTTGCCAGTCAGCGTGGAACTCAAGGTCGGACTCTGCCTGAGGGGCTCCAGCTCCGGATTTCCCCCCTCGCGGTTCACTCCCGAAGCCTTCCCCGTGAGTGGGCATAGCGGGGTCTCCTCCTCCCCGTGCTAACCGCTCGTTGCCTTCCCCCTTCCCCGCCCCGGCCCCGTAGGTGAGACTGGCCCTCATGAACGCCGAGTACTTCATGAACAACGTCAAGAACAACGACTACGTGAAGGACAACGACGACTGCAAGCCGATCATTATCAACGCCCTCAAGGCCATGTACGACCTCAACATGAACGGGCCGTCCAGCTCGGACTTCCGCAACCCGCTCACCAGGCCCCGGCTCCCCTTCTCCATCCTCTTCGCCATCGGCGGCTGGAGCGGCGGCAGCCCCACCAACGCCATCGAGGCGTACGACGCCCGCGCCGACCGCTGGGTCAATGTCACCTGCGAGGAGGAGAGCCCCCGGGCTTACCACGGCGCCGCCTACCTCAACGGCTTCGTCTACATCATCGGCGGCTTCGACAGCGTGGACTACTTCAACAGCGTCAAGCGCTTCGACCCGGTGAGGCGGGCGTGGCAACAGGTGGCGCCCATGCACTCCCGGCGCTGCTATGTCAGCGTTACCGTCCTCGACAGCTTCATCTACGCCATGGGCGGCTTCGACGGCTACGTGCGCCTCAACACCGCCGAGCGCTACGAGCCCGAGACCAACCAGTGGACGCTGATCGCGCCGATGCACGAACAGCGCAGCGACGCCAGCGCCACCATGCTGCACGGCAAGGTAACCCGGAGGGTCGGGGGGAGATGGGGTGGGGGGCAGCCCCGAGCCTCCGGCTAAAGAAACTCCTGGCATTAGCCATTTCCGCCCCCAGGAAAATCTAGCATCAAAGTTGGTGCTGAACGCAGCATCTCCAGGAAGAGGTACAGTCGACGTTTCAGGCCGAGACCCTTCGTCAGGACTTCGTCGGCCCGAAACGTCGACTGTACCTCTTCCTGGAGATGCTGCGTTCACCAGCAACTTTGATGTGTGTTGCTTGGGTTTCCAGCGTCCGCAGATTTCCTCGTGTTTGCCCAGGAAATTCTCTCTGGTTACCCGCCTCCCTGCCTCCCTGTACGCCTCCGTCAAGTCAGCTCTTCCCTCCACGGAGAAACGCCCCAGCTCGCTCCTCTCTTACCCCAGAGCCCTGCAGAAGTCGGAGCTCCATTCTAATATTGTAGGAGGAATATTGTATCATTTCTTAATGCGTGCATTACTAAATGACAATAAAAGAGGACTGCGTGTCCTCGAAATCTAATCACCTCCAGTTTGAACTCTCCAAGGTAATCGCCCAGCTCGAGCGGTAAACGACGATCACCGCAAGACGTAGCTGCAGATTTTGGCTATTCGGCCCGCTGAGTCTGCTCCACTCTATTCCATCATGGCCGGATTATTTTCCCCTCTCAACAACACCCCCCCCCCACACTCTCTTTCCTTCGCCCCTAATCGCGAACCGATCAACCTCCGCTTTCAATGTGGCTCAGTCTCCGCCGCCGCCTGCGTGGCCACGAATTCCACAGATCCACCGGCCTCTGGCCGGCTGGAGAAATCCGGCCTCGCCTCTGTTCTAATTACAGGTCGCAGGTCTCACTGAAAGGAGCCAAAAGGACGGGGATTTGATCACCGGCTGTAATAATGTGGCCAGTACCCGGCGGCAGAAATGTGCAATCGATCAGTCGATAATACATCGGCCTTTAGGATCAGGTTTAAGAACACTAAATAAGACCGTAAGACATAGGAGCAGAATGTGGCCACTCGGCCCATCAAGTCTGCTGCCATTCCATCACCCCCTCAACCCCACTCTCCTGCCTTCTGCCTGTAACCTTAGATGCCCTGACTAATCAAGAACCTATCAACCTCCGCTTTAAGTCTCCCCAATGACTTGGCCTCCAGAGCCGCCTGTGGTGACGAATTCCACAGATTCACCTCCCTCTGGCGAAAGAAATTCCTCCTCACCTCTGTTCTAAATGGACGTCCCCCTATTCTGAGGCTGTGCCTAGACCCCCCCCCCCCCCCCCCCCCCGCCTCCAAGAACTTGAGAATATAGGTTTAAACTGAGGACCTTTTCCACACAAGCTGCAGGAGGAGGTGTTTCAGGTACAATGACAACGTTTAAAAAACAGAACGATTCTGCAGATGCTGGAAATCGAGAATAATGCGCACAAAATGCTGGAGGAACAGCCGCCCCCCCCCCCACACCATCTTGTTTTCCAATCCTTATTCTGGTTACCCTTTCACCCCTTCTCTTCCCCTCACTTAAGAGACTACTAGACAGGTATATGGAGGAATTTAAGGTGTGGGGGGGGGGAGTTATATCGGAGGCAGGGTTTAAGTGTCGGCACAACATTGTGGGCCGAAGGGCCTGTATTATTCTATGTTCACCTGCCTATCACGCCATTCCCTTTCTCCCACGGTCCGCTCTCCTCTCCAATCAGATTCTTTCTTCTTCAGCCCTTTTCCTCTTCCGCCTATCATCTCCCAGCTTCTCGCTTTATTTCCATCTTCCCAATCACCCATCATCTGCAAACTGGTACTCGACCCCCTCCCCCCTCCCCTCCCTTACCTTCTTATTCTGGCTCCTACACCCCACCCCCTCAAGCGTCAACTGTTTACTCCTCTCACTGGAGCTGCCTGACCTGCTGAGTTCCTCCAGCATTGTGTGTGTGTGTGTGTGTGTGTGTGTGTGTGTGTGTGTGTGTGTGTCTGTGAGTGTGTGAGTGAGTGAGTCAGTGTGTGTGTGTGTGTGTATCTGTGTGAGTGTATGTGTCTGTAAGTGTGTGTGTGTGTGTGTGTGTCTGTGTGTGTCTGAGTGTGTGAGTGAGTGAGTCAGTGTGTGTGTGTCTGTATGTGTGTATCTGTGTGAGTGTATGTGTCTGTAAGTGAGTGTGTGAGTGAGTGTGTGTGGGAGTGTGTGAGTGAGTGTGTGTGAGTGTGTGTGTGTGTGCATTACAATCGTTTGAGATCTGGTTCTCAACTGCAGAAAATGGCTTAACTGATGCTGCGAGTGGATGCTAAAAGCTCTAAAACAGAATCATTCCACCCACTGTGAGCGGTCTTTTACCATTCATAATTTTATAAAAATTATTAAATTCAAATTATTCCTGCTGTATTATTTCTTCACTCCGGTACTTGCTTCCATCTCCTCTGCTTTTAAGTAACTGGCCGGCAACCGTTAATTAACGATTGGCTCTATTTGTCACATAAACATTGAAACAGACACAGAAATTGACACCACCACAGTCCAAGCATGTGTTGGAGGCTGCCTACAAGTGTCGGCAGGCTACCGGCGAATAGAATGCCCGAAATATTTCCACTGTGTGCTTAATTGCTGGTCCTCAGTAATTCAAAAGTTGGTGCACTCTTGGTTTTGGCTTGTTCTTGAACAGTGATCGGCGTGTACACCTTACGGTGAACTCAATCCATCTGATGCAGCCAGCTAACTGTCCTTTCCTCTTCACCCCAGGTCTACATATGTGGAGGGTTCAACGGGAACGAGTGCTTGTTTACGGCCGAGTTCTACACTCCAGAAACTAACCAATGGACAACCGTAGCCCCCATGAGAAGCCGGCGTAGTGGTGTTGGTGTTATAGCTTACGGTGAATGTGTGTACGCAGTAAGTAACGACATCGTGCCATCATAGATCGCTCTTAATAAATGTACACTCATTGGCAACTTTATTAGGTACAGGAGTGGAGCTCAGTGTAATCTTCTGCTGCTGTAGCCCAACCACTTCAAGGTTGGACGTGTTGTTCATTCAGAGATGCTCTTCTACGCACCACTGTTGCAACACGTGGCTATTTGAGTTACCGTCACCTTCCTGTCAGCTTGAACCAGTCTGGCCATTCTCCCCTGACCTCTCCCACTAACAAGGCACTTCTGCTCACAGGATTTTCCTTTTTGTGTTTCTCACACCATTCTATGTTAAGCTCTAGAATCCACTGTGCCTGAAAAATTCCAGGAGATCAGCGGTTTCTGAGATACTCAAACCACCCCGTCTGGCACCACCAATCATTCCAGGGAGAAAGTCGCTTAGATCACATTTCTTCCCCGTTCTGATGTTCAGTCTGAACAACAACTGAACCTCTTGACCCCGTCTGCATGCTTTTATGCCTTGGGAGTTGCTGCCACACGATTGGCTGGTTAGATATTTGCATTAACGAACAGGTGTACCTAATAAAGTGGCCGCTGATTGTAAATTCCCCAATTAGAGAGAAGGAAAATGAGATTGAAGAGAATTTCGATCAAGGGAAGCTGAGGAAATATGTATATTTTGTTTTGTTATAATTTATTGCCATGATGACACCACTCTCAGGTTGGAGGAGCAACACCTCAAATTCCATCTGGGCAGCCTCCAACCTGATGGCATGAACATCGATTTCCCCAATTTCCTCCACCCCCTTCCCTCTTCTTCCATTCTCCACTCTGGCTCCCCTCTTACTCTTCTCCTCATTTGCTATCACCTCCTCCTTCCCTTCCTCCCATGGTCCACTCTCCTATCAGACTCCTTCTTCCCCAGCCCGTTACCTTTTCCACCTATCAACCCCAGCTCCTTATTTCAAACCCCCCCCCCCCGTACCGGCATTAATTCACCTATCACCACTGGGCTTTTTCCCCGGTCCTCACCTTTATCCAGCTTCTTCCATTTTCCTTTCCGATCCCGACGAAGGGTCTCGGTCGAAACGCCGGCTCTTTAGTCTTCTGCACTGGTGCTGCCTGGCCCGCTGAATTCCTCCAGCATTTTGAGCGTGCAGTGCTCTGGATTTCCAGCATCTCTTGTGCTTATGTATTCTGAATGGACCAGAGGTCCTAGTCTGGAGTGAGGTTGCGAAATTTGAAACCACTGAATATTATGTACTGGTTCAAGGGCTGAACACTCATCTCTGGATCAGACAGATACAGATTCAAGCCCCACGCTTAGGAAGAGAGTTTACTGAGGGAACGTTACAGTGCAGAGGTGGTGCCTGCCCAATAGGGCATCGAGGCATGGCACTATATTCCCTAAACACTACGAATGAAGGAAACAACAACAATCAACAATACCCACTAGGAATAGGGTTCCCCTGGTCCTCACCTACCACCCCACCAGCCTCCAGGTCCAACATATTATTCTCCGTAGCTTCCGCCACCTCCAACGCGATCCCACCACTAAGCACATCTTTCCCTTGCCCCCCCGCTTTCCACAGGGATCGCTCCCTACGCAACTCCCTTGTCCATTCGTCCCCCCCATCCCTCCCCACTGATCTCCCTCCTGGCACTTATCCGTGTAAGCGGAACAAGTGCTACACATGCCCTTACACTTCCTCCCTTACCACCATTCAGGGTCCCAAACAGTCCTTCCAGGTAAGGCGACACTTCACCTGTGAGTCGACTGGGGTGATATACTGCGTCCGGTGCTCCCGATGTGGCCTTCTGTATATTGGCGAGACCCGACGCAGACTGGGAGACCGCTTTGCTGAACATCTACGCTCTGTCCGCCAGAGAAAGCAGGATCTCCCAGTGGCCACACATTTTAATTCCACATCCCATTCCCATTCTGACATGTCTGTCCACGGCCTCCTCTACTGTAAAGATGAAGCCACACTCAGGTTGGAGGAACAACACCTTATATTCCGTCTGGGTAGCCTCCAACCTGATGGCATAAACATCGACTTCTCTAACTTCCGCTAATGCCCCACCTCCCCCTCGTACCCCATCTGTTTTTTATTTTTATACACACATTCTTTCTCTCACTCTCCTTTTTCTCCCTCTGACTATACCCCTTGCCCACCCTCTGGTCCCCCCCCCTTGTCTTTCTCCCCGGACCTCCTGTCCCATGATCCTCTCATATCCCCTTTGCCTATCACCTGTCCAGCTCTCGGCTCCATCCCTCCCCCTCCTGTCTTCTCCTATCATTTTGGACCTCCCCCTCCCCCTCTCAAATCTCTTACTAGCTCTTCCTTCAGTTAGTCCTGACGAAGGGTCTTGGCCCGAAACATCGACTGTACCTCTTCCTAGAGATGCTGCCTGGCCTGCTGCGTTCACCAGCAACTTTTATGTGTGTTGGATGAAGGAAATCTCTTCTTTGGTGTCCTTGAAAATAAAAGCATTCTTAAAATAGATTATCTGGCCTTTTGCCTCACTGTTGGCAAGGACTAGAGGGACAGTATCTGTGCCGTGGTGTTCTAAGACTGTCTGACTTCATTGTAGGAGATTTCTCAACGTTCAAAGTAAATTTATTATCAAAGTACATATATGTCACCATATACAGCCCTGACAGTCATTTTCTTGTGGGCGTCCTCAATAGAGTAATAACCCAAACAGAATCAATGAAAGAACTTGGGCGTTCAACCAGAGTGAAGACCACAAACTCTGCAAATACAAAAAGAAATAATAGTAGTAAATAAATAAGCAACAAATATCGAGAACATGAGCCGAACAGTCCTTGAAAGTGAATCCATTGATTGTTCCTGAATTGACCACCCCATTTGAACAGGAAATAAACCACACACTGCGTAACCGTGATCGTGCCGAGGTCAGGATATTGGAGGATGGTACATTTATTCATTTGCTTTTCCCTCCCCACTTCCCCTAACACATTAACACTTTTCAATAAAGTACTATTCAGTGGCCGGAACAACATTGTGAGCCGAATGTTGTATGTGGGGTAAAAGGTCTCTGAAAGAAAGATAATTTTTGAAGAATTCCTTTTTGTGAAAGATCTTCTCGAACTTTTCTGAGCTATAAATAATTTTTGTTTCTTCACTACCTTGAAAATGGTATTTAAATCTTATATTACCAGAAACTCTTCTCCCAAGATTTACCTACTTACTGCCCATTACGCTGCTGGTGCTTAGGGAAGCAATGAAGGTGCTCCATAGAAGAATTCTTCATTGCTGTTTCTGTAACAATTTTTACTTTGACCAGTCAGGGTTGTTATCGTTGAGCTGAATCCCCCAAGCCTAGAGGACCAATGGACCACTCTTAGTCTGTCCTCTAACCTTTGACCTGTTTGGAATGGGCGACCCTACCAAGAGCCAAAGAGTAAAGCCCTTGACTCCAGCCAACATAGCTCTCCAGGCACGACAACCTCCAAACCCCATGACAAGGCTGTGGTCCTTTTGGAGGCTTCTCCCAAGAACCCATCCTCGATTTGAGAAAAAAAAAATATCTAAAATCGAACTCTCAATTCCCGGCGATCTTTATTTCACTCTTCACAAGTAATTCTCTGCTTTGTAATGACGAAATGGGTAATGGGTGACCGTCACGGGTAAAGCTCTCCCCACTATTGAGTACATCTATTTGAAATGTTGCAGCAGGAAAGCAGCATGCATCATTAGGGACCCAACCGCCCAGGACATGCTCTCTTCTCACCGCCGCCATCAGGAAGAAGGCACGGGTACTTTGGGACTCACACCACCCGGTTCAGGAAGTTATTACCCTTCGACCATCAGGTGATCGAACCAGTGGAGATAACTTCACTTGCCCCCATCTCTGAACTGTTCCCACAACCTATGGACTCACTTTCAAGGCCACTTCTGTCATGTTCTCAATTATTATTTGCTTGCTTGTTTCTTTCTTCCTTTATTATTTCGTTATTTTTGTATTTGCACACTTGGTTAACTTCTGCGCTCTGTTTGAGCACCCAAATTGGTACGGTCTTTCATTGATTCTGCTATGGTTATCATCCTATGGATTCAGTGAGGATGCCCTCAAGGAAATGAATCTCAACAGTTTATATATGTACTTTGAACTTTGGAAAGTCTAGATGACATGGAACTCCAGGTGTCAACTGACACTTTTCCATAAAATCGCAGAAATTTGAAGATTTTATTGTGGTCCATATAATTTATTGAGATTAAAAGTAAAACAGGCTGTTTCCTTTGTTGTGAGCATTGTGTTTATTTCTTTGAACGCCAGGTAGGAGGTTTCGATGGTGCTAACCGACTCCGGAGCGCTGAAGCCTACAGTCCGCTCACCAATACGTGGCGCACGCTACCCACCATGTTCAACCCCCGCAGCAACTTTGGCATCGAGGTGGTGGACGACCTCCTGTTTGTCGTGGGCGGCTTCAATGGCTTCACCACCACGTTCAACGTAGAGTGCTACGATGAGAAGACGGATGAGTGGTATGATGCCCACGACATGAGTATCTACCGCAGCGCCCTGAGCTGCTGCGTGGTGCCGGGCCTGCCCAACGTCAGGGAGTATGCAGCGCCCCGAGACAAACTGCTCGGGTTATTGTCCCGCGAGGAACAAATAAAATATTCTGCTTCTACCAGTATTTTAGCAGTATGATCTCTGAAATGACAACTTGATTACTCTTTTGCTGTTACCAATAAAATATTTTCCTGAAGAATCAACTGTGTAATAACCATAAATAAAACTTATTTTTTAATAAAATTTTTTTTTAGAAACTTGGTATGACTATATACAGTGTTAAATGTGAAGAAGCCGCCCAGGGAACACAGAGAGTGAACAGCATCAGAGTTCTGAAAATTAAAGTATTGTTTTCAGGATCAATTAACAGGGCACACGTCAGGGAGAATGAGAGATTCCTTTCACCATCAATGCCTCACAAAGGAGAAGGAAAGATGTCTTCTGCATGCTGGAGAAGTGATACCATTTGTACCGTGAGTAAGGAAAGGAAAACGGAGTGTAGAGTGTTATAGTCCAAGAGGAAGAGGTCTAAATGAACAGGTTAAGTATGTGACAGTAGATAATTATCAGCTCTTGATGTGGGGGGGGGGGGGTATCGCTCAGTGGTAGAGCACTTGACTGCAGATCCACAGGTCCCTGGTTCAAATCTGGGTGCCCCTTTGTTTGTTCAATGCTTTTCAGTGGCAGTGACCTGGTTTCAATTACCCGTCGCTGTCTGTAAAGAATTCGTACATTCTCAGTTTCCTCCGGGTGCTCTGGTTTCCTCCCACGTTCCAAGGGCATACAGGTTAGTAGGTTAATTGATCACGGGCAGTGTGGGCTCGTTGGGCTATGAGAGTCTTTTATCTCTAAGTAAACATAAATAAAGTTAGAATGAGGTCCCTACACAACTCCCTTGTCCATTCGTCCCCCCCCCCCCATCCCTCCCCACTGATCTCCCTCCTGGCACTTATCCGTGTAAGCGGAACAAGTGCTACACATGCCCTTACACTTCCTCCCTTCCCACCATTCAGGGCCCCAAACAGTCCTTCCAGGTGAGGCATCACTTCACCTGTGAGTCGACTGGGGTGATATACTGCGTCCGGTGCTCCCGATGTGGCCTTTTATATATTGGCGAGACCCGACATAGACTGGGAGACCGCTTTGCTGAACATCTACGCTCTGTCCGCCAGAGAAAGCAGGATCTCCCAGTGGCCACACATTTTAATTCCACATCCCATTCCCATTCTGACATGTCTATCCACGGCCTCCTCTACTGTCAAGATGAAGCCACACTCAGGTTGGAGGAACAACACCTTATATTCCGTCTGGGTAGCCTCCAACCTGATGGCATGAACATTGACTTCTCTAACTTCCGCTAAGGCCCCACCTCCCCCTCATATCCCATCTGTTACTCATTTTTATGCACACATTCTTTCTCTCACTCTCCTTTTTCTCCCTCTGTCCCTCTGAATATACCTCTTGCTCATCCTCTGGGTCACCCCCCCCCGTCTTTCTTCCCGGACCTCCTGTCCCATGATCCTCTCGTATCCCCTTTTGCCTATCACCTGTCCAGCTCTCGGCTCTATCCCTCCCCCTCCTGTCTTCTCCTATCATTTTGCATCTCCCCCTCCCCCTCCAGCTTTCAAATCCCTTACTCACTCTTCCTTCAGTTAGTCCTGATGAAGGGTCTCGGCCTGAAACGTCGACTGCGCCTCTTCCTATAGATGCTGCTTGGCCTGCTGCGTTCACCAGCAACTTTGATGTATGTTGTTGGAATGAGGTGTGTTCGTTTGTTATGCGCCGTGGGTGATCACGGTCCTTGCAAGACCCATGATCGTTCCTGGCAAATTTTTCTACTGAAGTGGTTTGCCATCGCTTTCTTCTGGGCAGTGTCTTTACAAGATGGGTGACCCCCCCCCTCCCCCCAGCCTAATATTATCAATACTGTTCAGAGATTGTCTGCCTGGCGTCAGTGGTCATATAACTAGCAGAGGTAAGGAGCACCTTTCACCTCCTTTGATAAAGACGTATCTCCACCCTGCCAATGAGGTACAAGGGTTTTAAAAAAAGTCACAGGATGTTTGTATAATTTGAACCCAGAGTATGGTATTGATAAGGATAAATCCAATGCAGGAGACGGAGACAATAGGGTTAATTTTCCTAAATTAGTAGATACATCAGTGGATTTAGTAAAACAGTTACTGCATTTCTGGAGTACAAAGCAAAAGGATTGTAAAGTAGATTTGTTACAGCGGCAATTTCCAACGAACTACCTAAACTAAACAAGAGGTCGGCATTGGAAAATGAACAAAATCTGCCAACTCTGGGGTCACGGCGACTAGGATGATTGAGTATGTGAAAGATTTTTTCATCTTTTAGATTAGGTTTCTTTCTCTCATAGGTACATCGAAACATACAGGGAAATGTGCTGCTTGTGGCAATGCAAATAGTCCAAGGGTATCTGAAGATGCCTCCATAAATCAAAGTATTGAGTGCAGGAGATGGCATGTTATGCTGAAGTTGTATAAGACGTTGGCGAGGCCTAACTCGGTGTATTGTGTGCATTTTTAGTCGCCTACCCACAGGAAAGATGCATATAAGGTTGAAAGAGCCCTGAGAAAATTTATAAGGATGTCGCCGGGTCTGAAGGGCCTGAGTTACAAGGAAAGATTGAATAGGTTAGGATTTCATTCCTTACAATGTAGAAGATTGAGCTGAGATTTGATGAGCGTATACAATATTGTGAGGGGAGTATAAGACCATAAGATATAGGAGCAGAATTAGGCCATTTGGCCCATCAGGTCTGCTCTGCCATTTCATCATGGCTGATTCAGTTTTCCTCTCAGCCCAGTCTCCTGCCCTCCTCTAATATCCCTTCATGTCCTGACCAATCAAGAATGTATCAACCTCTGTCATAAAGACTTGGCCTCCACAGCTCCATAAGTTCCACCGATTCACCACACTCAGGCTAAGGGAATTCCTCCTTGTATCTGTTCTAAAAGGACAGCCCTCTGTTCTGAGTCGATGTCCTCTGATCTTAGATTCTCTCATCATAGGAGAGACATCCACTACTGGTCTTTCACTGTTCGATAGGTTTCAACTGGGTCACCCCCAGCCTTCTGAATTCCAGTGAATACAGGCCCGGAGAAATCAAATGCTCTTCATATGACAAGTCATTCTATCCTGGAATAATTTTCGTGAACCTCCTTTGAACCTTCTCCAGTTTCAGCACCTCCTTTCTAAAATGAGGAGCTCAAAACTGCTCACAATACTCCAAGTGAGGCCTCACCAGTGCTTTATAAAGTCAAACAACAGGAATTCTGCAGACGCTGGAAATTCAAGCAACACACATCAGAAGTTGCTGGTGAACGCAGCAGGCTAGGCAGCATCCGTAGGAAGAGGTGCAGTCGACGTTTCAGGCCGAGACCCTTCGTCAGGACTAACTGAAGGAAGAGTGAGTAAGGGATTTGAAAGTTGGAGGGGGAGGGGGAGATCCGAAATGATAGGAGAAGACAGGAGGGGGAGGGATGGAGCCAAGAGCTGGACAGGTGATAGGCAAAAGGGATATGAGAGGATCATGGGACAGGAGGTCCAGGAAGAAAGACGGGGGGGGGACCCAGAGGATGGGCAAGAGGTATAGTCAGAGGGACAGAGGGAGAAAAAGGAGAGTGAGAGAAAGAATGTGTGCATAAAAATAAATAACAGATGGGGTACGAGGGGGAGGTGGGGCCTTAGCGGAAGTTAGAGAAGTCGATGTTCATGCCATCAGGTTGGAGGCTACCCAGACGGAATATAAGGTGTTGTTCCTCCAACCTGAGTGTGGCTTCATCTTTACAGTAGAGGAGGCCGTGGATAGACATGTCGGAATGGGAATGGGATGTGGAATTAAAATGTGTGGCCACTGGGAGATCCTGCTTTCTCTGGCAGACAGAGCTTTATAAAGTCCTTGCTTTTATATTCCAGTCCCCTTGAAATGAATTTGCCTTCCTCACCACAGACTTAACCTGCAAATTCATGTTTAGAGAATCCTGCACAAGGACTCCCAAATCCCTTTGCGCTTCAGATTTTTGTATTTTCTCTCCATTTAGAAAATAGTCAACCCTTTCATTTCTCCTACCAAAGTGCAAGACCATACACTTCCCGACACTGTATTCCATCTGCATTTCTTTGCCCGTTCTCTGAATCCAAGTCCTTCTGTAGCCATTTCCTCAAAACTACTTGCTCCTCCACCTATCTTCATATTGTCTGCAAACTTTGCAAAAAAAAAAGCCATCAACTCCATCATCCAAATCATTGACATATAACGTAAAAAGAATCGGTCCCAACACAGACCCCCATGGAACACCACTAGTCACCAGCAGCCAGGCAGAAAAGGCTCCCTTTATTCCCACTCTTTACGCCCTGCCAATCAGCCACTGATTTATCCATGCTAGAATTTTTCCAGTAATACCATGAAATCGTAGCTTGTTAAACAGCCTCATGTGTGGCACCTGGTCAAAGGCCTTCTGAAAATCCAAATACACAACATCAACCAATTCTCCTTTGTCTATCCTGCTTGTTATTTCTTCAAAGAATTCCGACAGATTTGTCAGGTAGTATTTTCCCATGCTGACTCCAGCCTATTTTATCATGTGCCTCCAAGTAACCCCAAACCGTACCCTAAACAATCAATCCACCAGCTTCCCAACCACTGAGGTCAAACTAACCGGCCTATATTTCCTTTTCTCTTGCCGCTCTCCCTTCTTGAAGAGTGGAGTGACATTTGTAATTGTCTAGTCTTCCAGAACCTTGTGATTCTTGAAGGATCATTATTAATGCCTCCACAATCTCTTCAGCCCCCTCTTTCAAAACCCTGCAGTCCATCTAGTCCAGGTGACTTATCTACTTTCAAACCTTTCAGTCTCCCAAGAACCTTCTCCCTAGTAACAGTAACTTCACTTCATGACACCTGGGACTTCCACAGTGAAGACCGATGCAAAATATTTATTCAGTTTGTCCCCATTACTACATCCCCAGCATCATTTTCCAGTGGTCTGATATCCCTCACACCTTTCTTTGATACTTCATGGATCTGAAAAAAATGTTGGTATCCCCTTTAATATTATTGGCTGATTTGCTTTCATATTCCATCTTTACCTTACGACTTTTTAGTTGCCTTCTGTTGGTATTTAAAAGCTTCCCAATCCTCTAACTTCCCACCAATTTTTGTTCTATGAAATGCCCTCTCTTTGGCTTCGACTTCACTTGTTAGCCATGGTTGCATCATCTTGCCTTCAACATACTTCTTCCTCTTTAGGGTGTATATACTGTATCCTGTGCCTTCCAGAAATTTCCAGCCATTACTACTCTGCCATCATCCCTGCCAGTGTTCTTTTCCAATCAATTCTGGCCAACTCCTCTCTCACGCCTATGAGATTTCTTTGACTCCACTGTGAAACTGGTACATCTAACTTTAGCTTCTCCTCAAATTTCAGGGGGAATTTGAAATTATGATTATTTTTTCCAAAATGTTCTTTTACCTTAAGCTCTCTAATCAATTTTGGTTCATTGCACAACACCCAATTCAGAAATAGCTGATCCCCTACTGGGCTCTACTATGAGCTGTGCTAAAAAGCCATTTCATAGGTATTCTAGAAACTCCCCCTCTTGGAATCCCACACCGACCTGATTTTCCCAATCTACCTGCTTTTTGAAATCCCCCACGATTTTTGTAACATTGCCCTTTGGCGTGCATTTTCTATCTTCCATTGTAATTTGTAGACCACATCCTTACTACTGGTTGGCGGGTGGGGGGGGTCTGTATATAACTCACATCACGGTCTTTCACCCTTCCTTAACTCAAGCCACAATAGAGAGGGTAAATGCAATCAGGCTCTTTCCACCAAGCACGAGGAAATCTGCAGATGCTGGAATTTCAAGCCACACACATAAAAATTGCTGGTGAACGCAGCAGGCCAGGCAGCATCTCTAGGAAGAGGTACAGTCGACGTTTCTGGACGAGACCCCTGACGAAGGGTCTCGGCCCGAAACGTCGACTGTACCTCTTCCTGCAGATCTTTCCACCAAGGTTGAGTGGGACTACAACGAGAGGTCGTGGGTTAAGGATGAAAGTGAAACGTTTAAGGGGAACGTGAGGGGTTGAGAGTTAAGGGTGGTGTGAGTGTGGAACGAGCCATCAGTGCAGGGATGCATGCAAGCTCGATTTCAACGTTTAGACAGGTACATGGATAGAAGAGGGTATGAAGGCCTATGGTCACAGTGCAGGTCGACGGCAGGAGGCAGATTAAATGGTTTTGGCATTGAACTAGGTTTCTGAGCGGTACTTTTCTACGTGCTGGGGTAGCCCAATAGTGTCGGCATGCCTGTATGATCACAACTTACTGAACCTTTGGAAAGCGAGGAAACCAGGGCATTCAGAGGAAACCCACGTAGTGACAGGAAGAACTCCTAACAGACAGCAGCAGGAACTGAACCCCAGTCATCACTCCTGATGAAGGGACTCGGCCGGAAATGTCAGCCCTTTATTCCTCTCCACAGATGCTGCCTGACATGCTGAGTTCCTCCAGCATTTTGTGTGAGGTGTGTGTGTGTTGTGCTCTGGATTTCCAGCATCTGCAGAATCTCTTGTCTTGTATTTATGAAAATTAATTAACTCACTGGATAAATACCACAACTACCCCCCCCCGCCCCGCAGGGGAGATGAGGGAAGCATACACTGAACATCCACATTTTGAAAGATGGGGAAGAGAGGCCTTCTGAATGAATTCCCAACTGGGAACTGAGTATTGATGGTGATTTTAAAAAAAAGTGAGTCAACTTTAGTAATATACTTGAATGTGGAAGAGAGTTAAACCTCAAGGTGCTGGTTGTAGCGGGCGACGGAGTAGAGGGAGACAGATTAGGAAGGCTTTGGCTCAAGAGACTGAGGACCAGCTTCACTCCAAGTGAGGTAAGGCCAGGTAAGTTCCTTAAATTACTTTAATTACCTTAAGAGTAGGTAATGGAGGCAGCAGTTAGGACAGTCGAGTGCTCCGTTTGCAGTATGTGGGAAGTCAGGGCGAGCACAATCGTCCCTGATGACTACACCTGCGAAAGGTGCATCCAACTGCAGCTCCCGACAAACCAAGTTAGGGAACTGGAGCTGGAGCTGGATGAACTTCAGATCATTCGAGAGGCAGAGGCAGAAATAGAAAGGAGTTACAGGGAGATAGTCACCCCTTAGAGTCAGGAGACAGGTAGCTGGGTGACTGTCAAGAGAGGAAAGGGGAATAGACAGAATGAGCAGAGCACCCCCGTGACTGTTCCCATCAACAATAAGTACATCATTTTGGATACTGTTGATGGGGACGACCTACCAGGGACAAGTTGCAGTGATTGCGTCTCTGGCACTGAGACTGGACCCTCAGCTCAGAAGAGAAGGAGGGAAAACAGGAGAGCAGTAGTGATAGGGGATTCGATAGTTAGCGGGACAGATAAGAGGTTTGTGGAAGAGATCAAGAATCCCAGATGGTCTGTTGCCAAGGTCCGTGATATCTCGGATCGAGTTCTTGGTATTTTCAAGAGGGAGGGTGAGCAGCCGGATGTCGTGATCCATGTAGGGACCAATGACGTGGGTAGGAAGAGTGAGGAGGTCCTGAAAGGCGAGTTTAGGGAGTTAGGTGCCAAGTTAAAGGACAGGACCTCCAGGATAGCAATCTCAGGATTGCTACCAGTGCCACATGCAGGCGGGATTAGAAATTGTAAGATAGCGCAGATCAACACATGGCTGAAGACAAGGTGCAGGAGGGTGGGCTTCAGATTTATAGATTATCGGGCAGTTTTCCAGGGAAGGTGGGACCTGTTCCGGCGGGACGGTTTACAACTGAATTGGAGGGGGACAAATATTTTTGCAGGTAGGTTTGCTAGAGAGGATCCAGTGGATTTAAACTAGGTACAAGGGGAGAGCGGAAACAGAGTGTAGGAACAGATGTAGGGGAGAAGGAAGAAAAAGAAAATAGTAAAGTTGTTTGCACCGTTAGTGATAAACAGAGTAAGAGGTGGAAAATTTCTTTAATGCATTTATTTTAATGCTAGGAGCATTGTAAGAAAGGTGGATGAGCTTAGAGCATGGATTGATACCTGGAAGTATAATGTTGTAGCTATTAGTGAAACTTGGCTGTAGGAGGGGTGTGATTGGCAACTAAATATTCCTGGATTTCATTACTTCAGGTGTGTTAGAATCGGAGGGACAAGACGGGGAGGTGTTGCATTGCTTGTCAGAGAAAATATTACAGCAGTGCTCTGGCAGGATAGATTAGAGGGCTCGTCTAGGGAGGAATTGAGGAATGGGAAAGGTGTAGTAACACTTATAGGGGTGTATTACAGACCACCAAATGGGAAGCGAGAATTGGAGGAGCAAATTTGTAAAGAGATAGCAGATATTTGTAGTAAGGACAAGGTTGTGATTGTGGGAGATTTTAATTTTCCACACATAGACTGGGAAACCCATTCTGTAAAAGGGCTGGATGGTTTGGAGTTTGTAAGATGTGTGCAGGATAGTTTTTTGCAGCAATACATAGAGGTGCCAACTAGAGAAGGGGCAGTGTTGGATCTCCTGTTAGGGAATGAGGTAGGTCAGGTGACAGAGGTATGAGTTGGGGAGCACTTCGGGTCCAGTGATCACAATGCCATTAGTTTCAATATAATTATGGAGAAGGATAGGTCTGGACCCAGGGTTGAGATTTTTGATTGGAGAAAGGCTAACCTTGAGGAGATGCGAAAGGATTTAGAAGGAGTGGATTGGGACAATTTGTTTTATGGGAGGGATGTAATAGAGAAATGGAGGTCATTTAAAGGTGAAATTTTGAGGGTACAGACTAGAAGCCCGAGATGGCCTGTTTCCGTGCTGTAATTGTTATAGATATGGTTAAGTAGAATCTTTATGTTCCTGTTAGGTTGAAAGGAAAGGTTAAAAGTTTGAGAGAGCCGTGGCTTTCAAGGGATATTGGAAACTCGGTTCGGAAAAAGAGAGATATCTACAATATATATAGGCAGCATGGAGTAAATGAGGTTCTCGAGGAATATAAAGAATGTAAAAAGAACCTTAAGATATGAGGGTGCTTTGGCAAGTAAGGTGAAAATAAATCCAAAGGGTTTCTACAGTTATATTAATAGCAAAAGGATAGCGAGGGATAAAATTTGTCCCTTAGAGAATCAGAGTGGACAGCTATGTGTGGAACCAAAAAGATGAGGGAGATTTTAAACAATTTCTTTTCTTCGGTATTCACTAAGGAGAAGGATATTGAATTGTGTAAGGTAAGGGAAACAGATAGAGAAGTTATGGAAACTATGATGATTAAAAAAGAGCAAGTACTGGCGCTTTTAAGGAATATAAAAATCGGTAAGTCTCCAGGTCCTGACATGATATTCCCTACGACCTCGAGGGAAGTTAGTGTGGAAATAGCAGGGGCTCTGACAGAAATATTTCAAATGTCATTAGAAACGGGGATGGTGCCGGAGGATTGGCGTATTGCTCATGTTGTTCCATTGTTTAAAAAGGGTTCTAAGAGTAAAACTAGCAATTACTGGCCTGTGAGTTTGACGTCAGTGGTGGGTAAATTGATGGAAAGTATTCTTAGAGGTGGTATATATAAGTATCTGGATAGACAGGGTCTGATTAGGAACAGTCAACATGGATTTGTGCGTGGAAGGTCATGTTTGACAAATCTTGTTGAATTTTTTGAAGAGATTATTAGGAAAGTTGACGAGGGCAAAGCGGTGGATGTTGTCTATATGGACTTCATTAAGGCCTTTGACAAGATTCCACACGGAAGGTTAGTTAGGAAGGTTCAATTGTTAGGTATTAATATTGAAGTAGTAAAATGGATTCAGCAGTGGCTGGATGGGAGATGCCAGAGAGTAGTGGTGGATAATTGTTTGTCAGATTGGACGCCAGTGACTAGTGGTGTGCCTCAGGGATCTGTACTGGGTCCAGTGTTGTCATATACATTTATGATCTGGATGATGGGGTGGTAAATTGGATTAGTAAGTATGCAGATGATACTAAGATAGGTGGAGTTGTGGATAATGAAATAGGTTTTTAAAGCTTGCAGAGAGATTAAGGCCAGTTAGAAGAGTGGGCTGAAAAACGGCAGATGAAGTTTAATGCTGATAAATGTAAGGTGCTATATTTTGGTAGGACTAATCAAAATAGGACATACATGGTTAATGGTAGGGCATTGAAGAATGCAGTCGAACAGAGGGATCTAGGAATAATGGTGCATAGTTCCCTGAAGGTGGAATCTCATGTGGATAGGGTGGTGAAGAAAGCTTTTGGTATGCTGGCCTTTATAAATCAGAGCATTGAGTATGGGAGTTGGGATGTAATGTTAAAATTGTACAAGGTATTGGAAAGGCCAAATTTGGAGTATTGTGTACAGTTCTGGTCACCGAATTATAGGAAAAACGTCAACAAAATTGAGAGAGTACAGAGAAGATTTACTAGAATATTACCTGGGTTTCATCTCCTAAGTTACAGAGAAAGGTTGAAAAAATTATGTCTTTATTCTTTGGATCGTAGAAAGTTGAGGGGGGACGATAGAGGTATTTAAAATTATGAGGGGGATAGATAGAGTTGACGTGGATAGGCTTTTTCCATTGAGAGTTGGGGAGATTCAAACAAGAGGACATGAGTTGAGAGTTAGGGAGCAAAAGTTGAGGGGTAACACGAGGGGGAACTTCTTTACTCATAGAGTGGTAGCTGTGTGGAACGAGCTTCCAGCAGAAGTGGTTGAGGCAGGTTCAATATTGTCATTTAAAGTTAAATTGGACAGGAAAGGAATGGAGGGTTATGGGCTGAGTGCAGGTCGGTGGGACTAGGTGAGAGTAAGAGTTCAGCATGGACTAGAAGGGCCGAGATGGCCTGTTTCCGTGCTGTAATGGTTATATGGTTATAGATTCTCCTGTTGGAGATGATAAATGCCAGGCACCTGAACCAGTGTGTACATCTTCACTCACCTCAAAACTGAAATCAACCTACGGACTCACTTTCAACCCTCAACATTCTACGCTCCAAAGAATAAAGACACAACTTGTTCAACCTTTCTCTGTCACTTAGGAGATGAAACCCAGGTAATATTCTAGTAAATCTTCTCTGTATTCTCCCTATTTTGCTGACATCTTTCCTATAATTCGGTGACCAGAACTGTACACAATACTCCAAATTTGGCCTTACCAATGCCTTATACAATTTCAACATTACATCCCAACTCCCATACTCAATGCTCTGATTTATAAAGGCCAGCATACCAAAAGCTTTCTTCACCACCCTATCCACATGAGATTCCACCTTCAGGGAACTATGCACCATTATTCCTAGATATCTCTGTTCTACAGTATTCTTCAATGCCCTACCATTTACCATGTGTGTCCTATTTTGATTAGTTCTACCAACATGTAGCAACTTACATTTATCAGCATTAAACTCCATCTGCCGCCTTTCAGCCCACTCTTCTAACTGTCCTAAATCTCTCTGCAAGCTTTGAAAACCAACTTCATTATCAAGCTCTACTACTCATGTTCTCAGTATAAATTATTTAATATTAACTAGATGGGCCAAAGGGCCTGTTCCTGTCAACTCATTAGGTATACCTAAAGCAGAGGTAGGGTTCTTGATTAGTCAGGGCATCACAGGTTACAGGGAGAAGATAAAATGGGGTTGAGAGGGTTGATAAATCAGCAATGATTAAATGACAGAGCAGAGTTGATGAGCTGAAATGGACTTAGTCCTTAAACTGCTGGAGAACAGTGCGGAAAGAACAGGTGCTGTTTTCTCCCGGTAGGGATTAGTTTGTAGTTTCAAGTGCTCCCGCCACGTTTTGTCACCCGGCAACCTTATCCTTTAATCTCTTTGAATTATGGAGGACAGCATGTGTATAAATGTCTCCCTCCAGCAGACCTCATCATGATCATCATGACTCCAGTGTTTCTACTATTCTTTAATGTTTCTTAATTGTACATGTTTTTTTTTGTTTTCTATCGCTGAGCAGCAGTGAACCATCTGATTGGCCTATTAGAGTCTTCTTTGAGAACTAGCTGACTTGATCAGCATTTCTTATCTGGCTATTGTTCACGATTGCACTTAAATAAAATTTTAGAAATGAAGAAATAAGTGCCTAATTTGTTCCTATGTCTTATGGGCTTTTGACCCTGTTAGTTCTCCACACTGTTTTAAACACCTGAAGTGCCGTCTAGCTGGTTAAGTCCCGTTGAACTGAATAACCAAAATCAGTTGATTCCTGACGGCATTTCGACATTCTTTTACAAACACCTGAAACAGCAGCTTCCGCTCCCTGATAATTTAGAATCAGCGTCTGTCGAATTATTGTCAGAGATTTACAGCATTGAGAAATGTCTTAACACAGGAAAAGTGACTTTGTTGTTTGGAAATTGCTTCGGTTGAAGCCAGATTTCCACCCAGCTTACAAGAACACAAAACACAGCCAGTGCAGCCAACGTTGAGATATGGTGGCCCGGATAGCACTCTGACCCTCTGTGACGTGAGAGGTAGAGGTAGAGATTTGCATTCTCCCTGTGGCTATGTTGCTAGAACTAACTCCTGCACCTGGTCTCAGTGTAGGTGAGCATTCATATGGACATAATAAGTGAGATAATGGGATTGCTCACAGACTAAATAGGCCAACTGGCCTTCAATATGGTGAGGAAATGGGGTAATATGAAAATGCAGTGCACAAGGGATAGGCAGCCTGTAGAAAGGGCTGGTGTACGTAATTTATAATAAATCAGTTCTTGTGATCCCAGTGTTCATTATACCTAAGGCTAAAAGATAAACATATACTTTCGAGGAATATAAAATATAACAAGGGCCAACACAAGAACATCATTGTAATTAGTGGAAAATAAGGTGGGTAAACGATGAACCCAAGAGATTCTACAGGGGCTGGAAACCCAGAGCTCATACAAAACAGGACAATATGGTAGCGTACTGGTTAGCACAACGCTTTACAGTACAGGCTGTCTGGGTTTAAACCCCACCACTGTCTGTAAGGAGTTTGTATGTTCTCCCTGTGACCATGTGGGTTTCCTCCAGGTGATCTGGTTTCCTCCCACAGTCCGAAGGCATACCGGTTAGTAGGTTGTTGTAAATTGTCCCGTGAATAAGGCTAGGATTAAATAGGGGGATTAAATGGGCTAGGTGGCTCAGCTCGAAGGGCCCACTGTGCTGCATCTCAATTCAGAATAAAAATGCTGGAGGAACTCAGCAGGTCAGGCAGCATCTATGGAGAGGAATAAACAGCTGACGTTTCAGGCCAAGGCAGGTTCATCCCTTTACCTTTTCCACCCATCACCTCCACCCCCCCCCCACCCACCTATCTTCATCTATTATCTTCTAGCTTGTAGTCCTTCCCCTCCCTGCCATCTTCTGAATTCTTTCTGGTCTCAGCCCGAAACACCAGTTGTTTATTCCTCTCCATAGATGCTGCCCGACCTGCTGAGTTCCTCCAGCATTTTATGGGTAAATGACGATTGTGTATCTGAACACACAGTACAGATCTGCTGCTCCATCTCCACCTAGGAAAGACGTACTGTACATAATAAAAAACAGAGACAGTAGATGTTTAATTCTACAGTCTGTCAAGTGGGCGTATGGCTCTCTGCATAGTAACACTTTCAATACAGAAGACAGATATATTCCGTGGTAAAAGTAACCATTTTATTGACATGCCGTATTTTATAAAAACGAATAGATAAGTTCAGATTGCCAAACATGCACGTGCATTTCATAGAAAGGGACTGTGAGGTGTAGACAAACCAGATGCAAATGGTTCAGATGGGGGATGGAGTTTACAAGCACAACTTTTGTTCAGAAGATACTCCTCGGTCTATCCCTCGTAACTCAACGTTAACGACATGGTGCTCAGCTCACTGCAGAAGTGCGCGGATGGAGAAGCCTGCTTCTTTACAAACAAACCTTTTGACAGAGGGGATGTTTAACGGATTGCCAAGGGCGACAGAGAGAAACTAGACCAACTATAATCTCAAACACATGCAGTAAACAGCCTGGATTTCAGACGAGGACACAATGGACTTTTAACTACCTTCCCTTCGCAATAGCCAACATCACCACACAGTAGCAGAAGTCTCTGCTCCCTTGGCCAAAGGGAGAAATGAAAACTGTGAGCACCCCTGACATACACATTTAGGTCATCAATGGCGCACGCTCTGACAAAGTCGTCATCCAATCTCAGTGGAGAGAGAGAGAGGCCAATAACTCAGAAAGAATAAAAAGAGCACACAAAAGTTAAAACTAACCAAAAGCAAGCGGCAGAATTTGGAGAGGCCTGTTAAGCACAGCTGGGGCCCATCTCCACCACACTGTTAGTTCTTTCAATAGAGAGCAAGGTTTAGTTCTGGTAGTTGCATACACACTGTGAACAAAGAAACGGGAAATGTCTAAAGCACAAGCTCCCATATCCAGTAGGCTTCAGCTGAATCTAAAAAAAAGTGAGACAGCCAGAGTGGTTAAACGCAGCAAATCACGCAAAGGAATGCAATCAGTCATTATACATGCGTGTTAACTGACAGATTAAGGCTGGTTTATACTTGTGCGTACTAGCTCACGCAAGTGGGCTACGCCGTTGTGAGCATTTATACCTGTGCGTTGGTGTGTCTGCGTCGCTCTGCAATTCACCGCCAAAACGCTCGTTGGCGGTGGGGTTTCTATGCCACTGTGTTGAGTTTCAACACGAAGAAACCCAAATTTCAGACAATGGCGACTGAAACTGAAGGGGGGTGAATATTCTGTGCTTGTCCGGCCACTGAGAGAGACGGACGAGGAAATGCATTTCAAATATTTTCGGATGTCGGCAGGTAGATTTGACGATTTGGTTCATCGTCTCCAACCATTAATATCGCATCAGTGTACGCGCAGCGACTGGCAATCACCATTCGAAGGTTTAGCTTCAGATGGAAGTCAACAGGCTGTAGCAGCCAGCTACAAACTGGCGTCAAGCACAGGGTCCTCCGTAATTTCGGAGGTCTGTAAAGCTTTACGGAAAGCATTACAGCCAGAGTTCCTTCCCTGCCCTTCAGTCGCCCAGTGGGAAGCTATTGCAGCGTAGGAGGAAATGCGATGCTACCAGGCGGAACAATCACAGTTGTTTCAGTCTGCGACACCGCGACGCGCAGTTACATTTTGGGAGAGGTGCGCGTTAGGCTACGGCGTAGGGTTTGCGTAGAGTACAGCGTAGGGTACGCGGCTACGCCGTACATTTGACTCACAAGTATAAATCAGCCTTTACTCAGAACACTAAAGCTGCCACAGTAATCCAAGAAAAAGCTGCCAAAGATGAAAGAAGCAGATTTCACAAAAATAGAGAAGGGGAAAGAAAACCTTGTTTCTTAATGTGATGATTTGTCGCAACAAGATCTGTTATGAGATCTGTATCACAATGAGATAATGACAACACTGGTTAGAGACGATCTGGTGTGAGATCTGTATCACAATGAGATACTGACAATGCTGGTTAGAGAAGATCTGGTGTTAGATCTGTATCACAATGAGGAATTGACAATGCTGGTTAGAGACGATCTGGTGTTAGATCTGTATCACAATGAGATACTGACAACACTGGTTAGAGAAGATCTGGTGTGAGATCTGTATCACCATGAGATACTGACAACACTATTTAGAGACGATCTGGTGTGAGATCTGTATCACAATGAGAAACTGACAATGCTGGTTAGAGAAGATCTGGTGTTAGATCTGTATCACAATGAGAAACTGACAATGCTGGTTAGAGACGATCTGGTGTTAGATCTGTATCACAATGAGATACTGACAACACTGGTTAGAGAAGATCTGGTGTGAGATCTGTATCACAATGAGATACTGACAACACTGGTTAGAGATGATCTGGTGTGAGATCTGTATCACAATGAGATACTGACAACACTGGTTAGAGATGATCTGGTGTGAGATCTGTATCACAATGAGGAATTGACAACACTGTTTAGAGATGATCTGGTGTGAGATCTGTATCACAATGAGATACTGACAACACTGGTTAGAGACGATCTGGTGTTAGATCTGTATCACAATGAGATAATGACAACACTGGTTAGAGACGATCTGGTGTGAGATCTGTATCACAATGAGATACTGACAACACTGGTTAGAGATGATCTGGTGTGAGATCTGTATCACAATGAGATACTGACAACACTGGTTAGAGATGATCTGGTGTGAGATCTGTATCACAATGAGATACTGACAACACTGGTTAGAGATGATCTGGTGTGAGATCTGTATCACAATGAGAAACTGACAACACTGGTTAGAGATGATCTGGTGTGAGATCTGTATCACAATGAGAAACTGACAATGCTGGTTAGAGACGATCTGGTGTTAGATCTGTATCACAATGAGATACTGACAACACTATTTAGAGACGATCTGGTGTGAGATCTGTATCACAATGAGAAACTGACAATGCTGGTTAGAGACGATCTGGTGTTAGATCTGTATCACAATGAGGAATTGACAACACTGTTTAGAGATGATCTGGTGTGAGATCTGTATCACAATGAGATACTGACAACACTGGTTAGAGATGATCTGGTGTGAGATCTGTATCACAATGAGATACTGACAACACTGGTTAGAGATGATCTGGTGTTAGATCTGTATCACCATGAGATACTGACAACACTATTTAGAGACGATCTGGTGTGAGATCTGTATCACAATGAGAAACTGACAATGCTGGTTAGAGATGATCTGGTGTGAGATCTGTATCACAATGAGATACTGACAACACTGGTTAGAGATGATCTGGTGTGAGATCTGTATCACAATGAGAAACTGACAATGCTGGTTAGAGATGATCTGGTGTGAGATCTGTATCACCATGAGATACTGACAACACTGGTTAGAGAAGATCTGGTGTGAGATCTGTATCACAATGAGGAATTGACAACACTATTTAGAGACGATCTGGTGTGAGATCTGTATCACAATGAGAAACTGACAATGCTGGTTAGAGATGATCTGGTGTTAGATCTGTATCACAATGAGGAATTGACAACACTGTTTAGAGATGATCTGGTGTGAGATCTGTATCACCATGAGATACTGACAACACTGGTTAGAGATGATCTGGTGTGAGATCTGTATCACCATGAGATACTGACAACACTGGTTAGAGAAGATCTGGTGTGAGATCTGTATCACCATGAGATACTGACAACACTATTTAGAGACGATCTGGTGTGAGATCTGTATCACAATGAGAAACTGACAATGCTGGTTAGAGAAGATCTGGTGTTAGATCTGTATCACAATGAGGAATTGACAACACTGTTTAGAGATGATCTGGTGTGAGATCTGTATCACCATGAGATACTGACAACACTGGTTAGAGATGATCTGGTGTGAGATCTGTATCACCATGAGATACTGACAACACTGGTTAGAGAAGATCTGGTGTGAGATCTGTATCACCATGAGATACTGACAACACTATTTAGAGACGATCTGGTGTGAGATCTGTATCACAATGAGAAACTGACAATGCTGGTTAGAGAAGATCTGGTGTTAGATCTGTATCACAATGAGGAATTGACAACACTGTTTAGAGATGATCTGGTGTGAGATCTGTATCACAATGAGATACTGACAACACTGGTTAGAGAAGATCTGGTGTGAGATCTGTATCACCATGAGATACTGACAACACTGGTTAGAGAAGATCTGGTGTGAGATCTGTATCACCATGAGATACTGACAACACTATTTAGAGACGATCTGGTGTGAGATCTGTATCACAATGAGAAACTGACAATGCTGGTTAGAGAAGATCTGGTGTTAGATCTGTATCACAATGAGGAATTGACAACACTGTTTAGAGATGATCTGGTGTGAGATCTGTATCACAATGAGATACTGACAACACTGGTTAGAGAAGATCTGGTGTGAGATCTGTATCACCATGAGATACTGACAACACTGGTTAGAGATGATCTGGTGTGAGATCTGTATCACAATGAGAAACTGACAACACTGGTTAGAGACGATCTGGTGTGAGATCTGTATCACAATGAGAAACTGACAATGCTGGTTAGAGAAGATCTGGTGTTAGATCTGTATCACAATGAGGAATTGACAACACTGTTTAGAGACAATCTGGTGTGAGATCTGTATCACAATGAGATACTGACAACACTGGTTAGAGAAGATCTGGTGTGAGATCTGTATCACCATGAGATACTGACAACACTATTTAGAGACGATCTGGTGTGAGATCTGTATCACAATGAGATACTGACAACACTGGTTAGAGACGATCTGGTGTGAGATCTGTATCACAATGAGAAACTGACAATGCTGGTTAGAGAAGATCTGGTGTTAGATCTGTATCACAATGAGGAATTGACAACACTGTTTAGAGACGATCTGGTGTGAGATCTGTATCACAATGAGATACTGACAACACTGGTGAGAGACGATCTGGTGTGAGATCTGTATCACAATGAGAAACTGACAATGCTGGTTAGAGACGATCTGGTGTTAGATCTGTATCACAATGAGATACTGACAACACTGGTTAGAGATGATCTGGTGTTAGATCTGTATCACCATGAGATACTGACAACACTGGTTAGAGATGATCTGGTGTGAGATCTGTATCACCATGAGATACTGACAACACTATTTAGAGACGATCTGGTGTGAGATCTGTATCACAATGAGAAACTGACAATGCTGGTTAGAGAAGATCTGGTGTTAGATCTGTATCACAATGAGGAATTGACAACACTGTTTAGAGATGATCTGGTGTGAGATCTGTATCACAATGAGATACTGACAACACTGGTTAGAGAAGATCTGGTGTGAGATCTGTATCACCATGAGATACTGACAACACTATTTAGAGACGATCTGGTGTGAGATCTGTATCACAATGAGAAACTGACAATGCTGGTTAGAGAAGATCTGGTGTTAGATCTGTATCACAATGAGGAATTGACAACACTGTTTAGAGACAATCTGGTGTGAGATCTGTATCACAATGAGATACTGACAACACTGGTTAGAGAAGATCTGGTGTGAGATCTGTATCACCATGAGATACTGACAACACTATTTAGAGACGATCTGGTGTGAGATCTGTATCACAATGAGAAACTGACAATGCTGGTTAGAGAAGATCTGGTGTTAGATCTGTATCACAATGAGGAATTGACAACACTGTTTAGAGACGATCTGGTGTGAGATCTGTATCACAATGAGATACTGACAACACTGGTTAGAGAGGATCTGGTGTGAGATCTGTATCACCATGAGATACTGACAACACTATTTAGGGACAATCTGGTGTGAGATCTGTATCACAATGAGATAATGACAACACTGTTTAGAGACGATCTGGTATGAGATCTGTGTCACAATGAGACAGCTGGTTTGAGACAATCTGGTGAGAGATCTGTATCACAACAAGATACTGACAACACTGGTTAGGATCGATCAAAAAAAGGCTATTTGTAGGCAGCAAGGCTTCATGCTGAAAGGGACTAATCGTTGCTGGAATTTCCTTTTGGTTTATCGGGGAGCTGTGGGCACAGTATTTTCCACTGGGTTTAGTAATCCATTTCAAACAAGCAGTGACTGTAACTCACGCAAAAACCATGCTGCGAATCACTTACCATCAATTCCCAAGCTGCAGGCGCTGGGTCTGGAAATAAAACAACTCATCAGCACGGTAACACGGGTGTAGAGATGACTCCAGTAGCTCGTGCGACAAGTGACAGTGTATTTAGCAGTTAGAGGACTGCATTCATTCCTGAACCACCGTTACACAGCAAGAATTGGGAAAGCCACTGAGCACACTACTGCTTCCAGAGGCGACGGATCAATGAATACCGCCATGTTCTCACCACATTATCTCCGTCTGGCTTGGCGTGCTGATGCATTTGATGGCAGAGACGTGTATTTTTTTTTTAAGGAGGAACAAAAGCAGATATTGCAGCCGAGATTGTTATGGCCGTTTCAGTGCTGGAAGGAGGACTATAGTTTTAAAAATTTAGCCCATTAAAAGATGTCCTTCCTAACCGAAGCTTGTGACTGGAGAGTGTACGTGGTTCCCGGGCGTAAGCAGGCGGACAGATTACCTTCAGTTCTACTTTATCAAGGGCACTTATTCTTACCAGGTCTAGAGATTATATGTAAAGGTTCCTATTCTATTTTAAATCGGAATTAGGAAGGGAAACAGTAGTTGCTGGATGGAGTATGTGACTGTCAACACTAAGCCCAGTAAACGGGAGGTTGCCCAATTGCTCAGGACACGCGCAAGAAGTCACCGCTGTAAGAGGAGACAATTATTAAACCAGACTTCTGAGCGAACGCTAGGGCGTCAACAATGGTAAAAAAAAACTGAGTTTATATGTAGGGTCAAAAAGTGTACAGACCTTGTGGCAGTCAGCAGCGACATAGCCTGTCAGATGGGGTGAGAAAGGAACGATCGGTCACCATACCCTACACAATAAACCCTTTTCACCAATGCATCTCACAAATGCGCTTACAAGTGAATTTAATTTTAAATCAGGTTTGAACTGCTTACTCGAATTCCAGGACCACTTCTGATACAGAAATTAGAACGGCCTGACCAAACATATGCTACTGCCTCCTCCGAGCTTAACTTCTGAAACAAACGGACCTGCACTTGGAAAATACATCCTAGAATTCAAGGATTGACATGTCAATATACATTTACACACATTGCAGCTTCTAGTAACAACACCCCAGAAGACCAAACACATTGGAAACACCACCGTGATGTAACAGAATCATTTCACATTGTTGCATTTCAAAGCTTCCTAGATATTTTAATTACGGTAATTAGGGTGGGTGCATTTTAATTACGGTCATTCTAAACCTAGAACTGCAAAGGAAAGCACTTCACCTTCGTGTAAATGTTCACTTCTGAAAGTCATGGGTTCAGAGGTGATGAGAGGCCATGTTAAGAACACGTCTCACGTACTGAGCTTGGGGGTCTGTGTGGGACGGCGGTCAGTGGTCACCGCGGCAACTCAATCGTCACGCTCCTCACTGGGAACTCTTGACACCTTCAGCAGCGGCAGCTCGAAGGGCAGGCGCCATCTCGACGCCGATCTGCCGAATGCCAGGAGTGCCCGACTGGCAGACAACACTTCAGGTACGACGGAAAGGTAACTGGCTTCGAACAGCCTGGGAAACAACGACCACTGCTCGCCTGTTAATGAGCGCGCTCCTCACCTACTCGCGTGCTTATCGCAGCGGTCCCAGTGGCCGGGGGAGCGCGCTGATATTTGAGGTTTCCAGGGCAACGTCCCTCTTACTGGCTGCCACCCGGAAAATTCAGGCAAAAGCTGCCAGGGTCTTTGATGGCGTTAATCTAATATTCCGGATCGGGGCAGACCTTGGTTCCGGCAGTGCAGAAGCACCCGCGAGACCGATCACACCAACACCCTTTGTTTCTGAGTGCTGACAGAACGGTCGCCCGACCACAACAAAGAGCGGCTGTTGATATCGAGCGACAAGAGGCATTTACTATGACTCAACAGAATAGGCTCCCCACCTCCACCCAAACTTCTTGAAGTGAATTACTTAAACAAAATATACATGACAAAGCTTATCAATTCTGCATTGGTAAATAAAAAATGGGTCTTGAGTGACCAGGATATTTAGTGAGAGGGTTGAAGTGAATAAATAAACTTAACTAAGGCAAAGCATATTTTACAAACCTTACCAACATTTTCAACGTTCCAAATTTACAATGACATTGCAGTTTATGCTTGGACAGGACAGGAGTTACTAGTTACCTATAAACACCAACAAGCTGCACGTCCTTTGTACTCGGGCGGCTGTGTGAGTCTCCGATGGCGATGCCACGCGGTCAGCAGTCGACCTGGGGCTGCTGCTGTCGCCTGAGGATCAGGGAACGCCGGTGCAGCTGCTGCATCTGCTGCAGCCTCTCCCGCTGCCTGGCCAGGTTCTGCGGCATTGGGTACCTCTGCGCCCCGTGCAGGTACCGGTACGGGACCCTCACGTGGCAGGCGGTCGCCCGGCACCGGGGCTGGGGCATGGGGGGCAGCAGCATCCAGCGCTTCCGCTCGGCGCAGTAGCGGTACGCCTCCTTCCGGTACTGCTTGTCTATGTCGTCGCTGTTCTTCCAGCCGCCGATGATGAAGACGTCGTCGCGGAAGTAGCAGACGGCCGCCCCCTCTATACTCAGCACCTCTGGGGGCAAGCTCTCCAGGATCTCGTCGGCCGCGGTGCTGGAGATTTTCCGCTTCGCTTCGCTGTCCGTCACGGGGTAACACCTGGGGCAGCAGGAGGCCGTGTGGTAGAAGTTCGTGGTGGAGACAGCCGTCTGGAAGGCACAGTAGTTATCCAGCAGCGGCAGGGACTCCACGTCTTGCCACTCCCTCGTGTCCGTGTCGTACTTGGCGCTGACGGTCCCCAGCCCGTCCTCGCTGTCGGTTTCCACGGGGCTGCGAGCGGTGACGTACACGTAGCGGTCCTCCACGCTGATGGCCTTGACGTCGCGCAGGATCTTGGGGGCCGACTGGAGGTGGTGCCACCGGTCGTTCTCGGGCTCGTAGACGTCGACGTCCTTGAAGCCCGGGCTGAAGTTGCCGTGGCCCCCGATGCTGTACAGGTGCTGCTTCACCGCCATCAGGCCGAAGGAGTGCTTCCTGGTGATTAGGTTGCTCAGCTGCTCCCAGCTGTTACGGTTGGGGCTGTAGCGTTCCACCGTCTTCGCGAACCCGGGCTCCATGGAGCCCGCCACGTAGACGTGGGACTCGGTGACAGCCATGGCGTGGCCGTCGAGGTGGTTGTGGATGTGGGGGAGGTTCACCCACCGGTCCTCGTCAACGAAGTAGCCCACGCACTCGCTGAGGTAGTCCCCGCCCTCTGACACGCCGCCCACCACCATGATGACGTCCATGTTCTGGCCAAAGCGGGGCTGGAAGGGCACCACGTGCGACGCCCAGCTGTCCGGGCTGGCCGGCTGCTGGTTCTCCGACCTCAGCGCGTGTCCCTCCACCGCCTCTGTCACCAGCCGCAGGCAGCTGGCGCTACCGGCCACCAGCTGCTCGGACTTAATGATGCGGGTGAGGTAGGTGGGCTTCATCTGGGGCAACCGCAAGAGTTTGAACAACTCCTCGAAGTGCTTCTCCCTTTCCTCGGGGTTCCGGTGAACCCACTTCACCACCGCCTCAAACAGAACTTCCTCAGAGTCCACCGTGATCTCAGAGTCCGACAGCCAGTCCCTGACCAGGTGGAAGGGCAGCGTGTAGAACTCGTCGTCCCAGATCACCTTGTAGAAGTCCCTGCGAATCATGTCTGCTGCTTTCAGCGCCAGCTGGTCCAGGGAGTACATGTGGGCCAGGCTGTGAACGGCCACGCAGTTCGTAAGGTTCAGCTTCTTCTTCAGAAACTCCCCACAGAATTCCTTCAGCTGGAGCAAGAGGAACCTGGAAGAAGCAAATGTCAAGTTTGGGAAAATCTTGTGAGTGTTAACAATGGACGACACATCTGAGAGCAAACAGATCACACGTTATATACGCTCAGAGGCCACTTTATTAGATAGACCTGCTTATTAAAGCAAATATCTAATCAGTCATGTGGCAGCAACTCAATGCATAAAGGTACGCAGACACGCTCAAGAGGTTTAACTGAGGTTTGGCCACACAGGGTTAAATGGTACGTGTGCTTCTTCATCTTAAAAACAAACATGGGCGGTGGGAGTCTCGCAATCGACGTGCTGCTGAGGTGTTTTAGTGTGTCAGCGCAGTAGTATGGTGGTAAGCACGACACTTTACAGTGCAGGAGGTAAGGAGTTCCCGCGGTAAGGAGTTTGCACACTCTCCCCGTCACCGCGTGGGCTTTCTCCCGCAGCCCGAAGATGTACGGGCTGGTAGGTTAATTGGTGATTGTAAATTGCCCCATGATCAGGCTAGGGTTAAACCTGGTGTTGCTGGGTGGCACGGTTTGAAGGACCCATTCTATGCTGTATCTCAATAAAATAAATATAATCCAGAGAGGGGATGGTTAATTTTCAAGCAATCACGGCATAAAAATACAATTTAACATTAGCATTGCAGAAAGGATCACAGGATTATTGCTTTAAATATAGTGCAGGTCCTTAAGAATAGGCTTTTTTTTAAAAAATAGAATCTGATACAAATATAAATATATAGGATTCGGATATCCTGAGCCACACTCCGGTTCAGGACGTGGCGGTAAAGCTCTTCGCCAGCCACAATAAGAGGTTCGGCGATTACTTTGCATTAGGCGTGATTAGAGTAGTCAGAGCATGACTATGTTGTGTACGGGTCTGCTGCCCTCTCGCTGTAGTTCCGTGTGCTGGTGCCGTCAGGCCATCTCCTCTCTCTGCTCTGCAGCTGGGAATGGGTCGACTGCTGTCGTATTTGCGAAGAGTGCAGATGGATATGAATTATTGGCCACATCCCACTGGTCATGAGGATGATCACCCAACTTAGATTATGTTGGGAGAACCAAGATCGCAAGATACGCAGCTTTGGGTGGGAAGGAAGTGATCAGGCCGAGACTGTGGCTCTGTCTAATATAACCTGCGCTCCAGTGTGGTTTTACCAGATATTTCTCCTGGCTATTTCCTTTACCTGGGGTAGATCTGACTCTTTGGGCAAGGCCGTGCATCTGAAGAGGTAGTGGTGACTCAATAGGATGAAATGGCCCCAGTATTTACCGATGGTTGACGGTACCGGTTGATAGGTTAATTGGTCATTGCAAATAGCCCCATGATCAGGCGAGGGTTAAATCGGGGGTTGTGGGGTTGCTGGGCAGTGCGACTCGAAGGGCTGCAAACGCCTATTCCACATTTTATGTCAATGAATATGTAATGTGTGTGTGTGTGTGTACGTGTCTGTCTCTGTGTACGTGCATGTGTGTGTATTAGCTGTTTATTACGCACTGCTGCTTCAAAAACAAATTTCACGACAAATGCCAGTGATATTAAACCTGACTCTGACTCTGTCTGTGGGCCCCTGGTTAAAAGCACATTTTATATGTTTAGAAACATGAACAATGCTCCCCACATTCCTGTTATTCACCGGTCCAGTCTTTGCACTTCCAATTCAATGTCCTGACTCTCAGCGTCATCCAGAGCCTTAGTCCAAGGTTGGCAAGCAACAATTCCCACATTCAAGAGCAGTGATCAAGCGTTTGGGCAGACGTTCCCAGCAGCACCATCTTAAAAATCTGGTTTCATTATGATAGACCAGCTCCATCTTCTGCTGGGTGCTGCCCCCTGGTGTTCACTCCGAGGAAGAACAAGCTGGAACAGGACAACATCCCATTTTGCAGGACATGCCATTCAGGGACAGCTATATTATATTCTTCTGACTGCATGCTTTCCGCTGTCATAACCACATTTGCTTTGCACTGTTGTTACTGTCTTTTGCACCCTGACCCCAGGGGAAAGCTGTTTCCTTTGGCTCTATATTGAATAATATTTGCATGGGCTAGATCCGTTTAATGCTGAGATTAAGCCACTGATGAGGGTCTCAACTGAAAGGGGAGCAGGTTCATCGGTGAAAGCAGACAATTAGCAACGTGATCCAAAGTACACCCCCTGGCCAAACGTCACCTTGCTCACTTCACCTGCTGGGTACCTCCAGCATTTCTTTTTCGATTCCTCCCTGCACGAAATGTTTCTTATGTATGCCTCCTTCAATCTGCCCCGACCCGGGTTCTGAATCATCCACTCACGGTGATATTTTCACAGCACTCATCCTCTCCAGAATAGCTGTGATATTACAGACATAAGAGGCTCTGCAGATGCTGAAATCCAAAGCAACACACACCTTCTGCATAAGACCACAAAACCAGTTATTTCACGCCTTTTTATATCTGTTTTTCATCTTAAGCATGTTTCTGAAACTGCTGAAGCCTGCAATTTACAGCTTGGAGATCGACTGAGTGAAGTTTCCGAGCTCCAAGCCCGAAGCCTCGAAGCGAAGAAACCTTGAGACGGGATGCTAGCCGATGATCAACTCCATTTCTTCGACTGAAGCTTCTATTACTCACCAATTAAAGCCACGATGAAGACTGCGACAGAGGCGAGCAAGTGTTCGGCCTCCCCCTTTGATCCCTCTGTTGCTGTAGGAGCCTGTGTGGCCCATCTCTGTGCCTGGAGGGTAAGGCCTCAGCCCTCGAGCCGTGTCCCTCTCTCTCCATGATCTTGGAGGATGTTTCTGAGGGTTTGCATTTATGGATTTGGACTGTGGACTGTGGACTTTTTCAGCCTTACGGTTTTTGTATTCTGAGCTTACGCCTGCTTTCTCATTTTTGCGCAGGAGGGAGGGGGTTTGGAGGTCAAAGTTCTTGTTGCACTTTGTGCAGGGGAGGGAGTTTGGGGGCTGATGATCATATAACCATTTAACTACAGCACGGAAACAGGCCATCTCGGCCCTCCTAGTCCGTGCCGAACGCTTACTCTCACCTAGTCCCATCTACCTGCACTCAGCCCATAACCCTCCATTCCTTTCCTGTCCATATAGCTGTCCAATTTTTTTTTTTTAAAAACGACAACATCGAACCTGCCTCTACCACTTCTTTGGGAAGCTCGTTCCACACAGCTACCACCCTCTGAGTAAAGAAGTTCCCCCTCATGTTACCCCTAAACTTTTGCCCCTTAGCTCAAAAATGCAAATAAAAGAACTCTTAGAAAAGTTCACAAATATATGAAAAATAATGAGATGGGCTTTATGGGAGTGAAAGGATGGTTTAATCATGGTACATTTACTTTGGTCAGCAAAACATTGAGGGAAGAAGGACCCTGACTTACTGTGCTGTACCCAGAAATTCTATGTTTTATATCATATATTCACTTTAACCCAATCTCTAATTATTAGTTTACTTTCCTACATCCCACCCGCGAGTTCCCCATTAACCATCTTCATCTCCTCCCCCCCACCAGTTCCATTCACACACTACACACAAACAGTGGTGCTGGAAAGTTTGCGAACCCTGAAAACCCCCACCATTTCCACATCAATACGACCCAAAATATGATCAGATCTTGCTGCCATTCATTTTTTTGTGCCGGGGGGTGGGTGGGTTTGCTGCTTTTCTTTGAATGACTTCCACAGTTTCTCTGTGTCTCGTGACTATCTGGAGAAGACGAATTTCAGGGTTGTGTGAAGCACACATACATTGATAATAAATAAGTCTTTGAACAAAATGCAGTAGGAACTCAGCAGGCCAGCCAGCATCTACGGAAAGGAAGGGGGAAGATGTCAGAGTAAAAAGGTGGGGGGGAGGAGGAAAAGCTAGAAGGTGATAGGTGAAGCCAGTTTGTGGGGGGTGGGGGTTTGAAATAAGGAGCTGGGAGGTTGGAAAAGGCAAAGGGCTGGAGAAGGAGGAATCGGGTAGGAGAGGAGAGTGGACCGTGGGAGAAATGGAAGAAGCTGGAACACCAGGGGGAGGTGAGGAGGAAAGGGAAGAGGTCGGAGTTGGTACTTCAAGAAGAGGGAAGAGGGAAGCGGGAAGAGGAATACACTGTCATACTACAGATCTTGTGAAATCACTAAGTGACTGCTAAGCTCCACCTGCATTTGCAAGTACCAATGCATTCCACTTAGCTCAACGACGATGGAAAAGCACCGGAATTTCTAGACGCGCTGTGGAGAGCATTCTAACTGGCTGCATCACTGTCTGGTATGGCGGGCAGGGGAGAGGGGGGGTTAAAGGCACAGATTCAAAACAAGCTGCAGAGAACTGAACAGTCATGGGCAGTCATCCTCCCCAGCACCCAGGATATCTTCAAAAGGCGATGCCCCAAAAGGGACCCCCATCACCCAGGACGTGCCCTCTTCTCATTGCTACCATCAGCAAGGAGAAACAGGAACGTAAAGGCACACACTCGACAATTCAGGACCAGCTCCTACCATCTGATTTCTGAATGGACATTGAACCCATGAACACTACCTCTATTCTTGCACTACTAACCTTTTCAATACTGTAATTTACAGATTTTATTATAATGTATCGCAATGTACTGTAGCTGCATAACAACAACTTTCATGACATCTGCCAGAGATGGGGTGGGGGCAGTTTAAAGGTGATATGAGGGGCAAGTTGTTTTTTCTTATGTCGGTGCTTGGTTACCTAGGGTAGTCGTGGAACGTGGTAATTTGGTGGAGTTGAAGACAGACAGGTGTCTATGAAAGAAACGGATGATACTACAAGAGGAGTGAATACCCTGCCACCAGGACAGAGAGATGAATACTGTTTACCTGTGGCTTCGCATTACATAGACTTTGAATGACAGGTTGTTAACTTGTTTGTGGAAATATTTTGTTTTATCTGCTGCGTGTGATCCATGTTGCGTGGGTGCACCGTGGTCTGGGAAGAAGTTGGTTTGTTTGGTTCTATCTATATATATGTATGTACAATCAGGTAAAAATAAACTTGAACCCGAAGGCATTTAGTACAAATCAGATTCAAGATCAGTGTGGCCTGCGCCAAATGGCCTGCCCAGAGCTGTAATATTCTGTGTTCAGACCCTCAACCCACTCCATTAAAAACAACCCACACACCTGGTCCCAGAAAGCCCGAAGCTTGCTCCTTCAACCAGTAAAGCCCTTCCCTCTCCAGTCCCTCAACAATGAAACCCCTAACCGTCCAGTCCCACAACCCAATGAAATTCAGCTCCCCAACCCTCAGCCAATGAAACCCCTAACCATCCAGTCCCACAACCCAATGAAATTCAGCTGCCCAGCCCCTCAACCAATGAAACCCCTAACCGTCCAGTCCCACAACCCAATGAAATTCAGCTCCCCAACCCTCAGCCAATGAAACCCCTAACCATCCAGTCCCACAACCCAATGAAATTCAGCTGCCCAGCCCCTCAACCAATGAAACCCCTAACCGTCCAGTCCCACAGCCAATGAAATTCAGCTGCCCAGCCCCTCAACCAATGAAATCCCGCTCCCCAACCCTCAGCCAATGAAACCCCTGATGCCCCAGTCCCTCAGCCAATGAAACCCGATGCCCCAGTCCCTCAGCCAATGAAGCCCCTGATGCCCCAGTCCCTCAGCCAATGAAGCCCCCGATACCGCGGCTCCTCAGCCAGTGAAACCCCTGATGCCCCAATCCCTCAGCCAATGAAACCTGATACCCCAGTCCCTCAGCCAATGAAGCCCCTGATACCGCGGCCCCTCAGCCATTGAAACCCCTCATGCCTCAGCCAATGAAACCCCTCATGCCTCAGCCAATGAAGCCCCGGTCCCTCAGCCAATGAAACCTGATACCCCAGTCCCTCAGCCAATGAAGCCCCTGATACCGCGGCCCCTCAGCCAATGAAACCCCTCATGCCTCAGCCATTGAAGCCCCAGTCCCTCAGCCAATGAAGCCCCTGATACCCGAGTCCCTCAGCCAATGAAACCCCTCATGCCTCAGCCAATGAAGCCCCGGTCCCTCAGCCAATGAAACCTGATACCCCAGTCCCTCAGCCAATGAAGCCCCTGATACCGCGGCCCCTCAGCCAATGAAACCCCTCATGCCTCAGCCATTGAAGCCCCAGTCCCTCAGCCAATGAAGCCCCTGATACCCGAGTCCCTCAGCCAGTGAAGCCCCTGATGCCCCAGTCCCTCAGCCAATGAAGCCCCTGATGCCCCAGTCCTTCAGCCAATGAAACCTCCGATACCGCGGCCCCATAGCCAATGAAACCCCTCATGCCCCAGTCCCTCAATGAAGCCGCTGTTGCCCCAGTCCTTCAGCCAATGAAACTACTGATACCCCAGTCCCTCAGCCAATGAAGCCCCTGATACCGCGGCCCCTCAGCCATTGAAACCCCTCATGCCTCAGCCAATGAAGCCCCAGTCCCTCAGCCAATGAAGCCCCTGATGCCCCAGTCCCTCAGCCAATGAAGCCTCTGATACTCCAGTCCCTCAGCCAATGAAGCCCCTGATGCCCCAGTCCCTCAGCCAATGAAGCCCCTGATACTGCGGCCCCTCAGCCATTGAAACCCCTCATGCCTCAGCCAATGAAGCCCCAGTCCCTCAGCTAATGAAGCCCCTGATGCCCTACTCCCTCAGCCAATGAAGCCCCTGATGCCCCAGTCCCTCAGCCAATGAAGCCCCTGATGCCCCAGTCCCTCAGCCAATGAAACCCCCGATACCGCGGCCCCTCAGCCAATGAAACCCCTCTTGCCCCAGTCCCTCAATGAAGCTCCTGTTGCCCCAGTCCTTCAGCCAATGAAACTACTGATACCCCAGTCCCTCAGCCAATGCCACGGCTGCTCCTCAGCCCCGTCAGCCAATCATATCGGCGCGGCCCGGCCCGGCCCAGCCCGAGGCGCTCACCTGTCGGCCAGCTCCAGCACTTCGTGGACGGTGCCGGTGCAGACGCGGATGGCGCCGGTGTACATGTACTGGATGACGGCCTCGACGGTGTCGGGGTCGGGGCCGGGCTGGGTGCTCCAGTTGCGCATCTCCACCCGCTCGGAGCGCGACTCCTCGAAGTTGCCGCCGAGCAGCGGCTCGAAGTACTCGGTGGCGGCGGCCAGCACCGAGCGGTGGGCGCGGAACTCGCGGCCCCCCACCGACAGCGTCAGGTCGCAGAAGAGGCCGCGCTTCCGCTGCTCGTTCTGCCGGCGCGACAGCTCCAGGCAGTGGCTCTTCGAGTCGAAGTAATCGGCCTCGTCGTCGGCGTCGCCGCCGCCGCCTTCCCCGGTCGGAGCCTCCGCCATAGCTGTTCCTCCGACCGCCCGCCTTTTGCTGACGTCACCCCTTCCTGACGTCACCGCATCTGCGGGCTACGTCAACGATTCCTGCGCAGCCCGCCGGCCCTGCCCTGTTCGAAACTTTCGCCCGAAGTTAGTGTTAGTTATCCTGGGGACGGGTGGGGGACAACTTTCCTTCGCAGGATAAATAAAGTCGGGCAGTGGAATCTTCTCCAAAACTACCCGTGCACACAGAGCCGACAACGAGTGAGACAGGCAGTGGAATCTTCTCCAAAACTACCCGTGCACACAGAGCCGACAACTAGTGAGACAGGCAGTGGAATCTTCAAAACTACCCGTGCACACAGAGCCGACAACTAGTGAGACAGGCAGTGGAATCTTCTCCAAAACTACCCGTGCACACAGAGCCGACAACTAGTGAGACAGGCAGTGGAATCTTCTCCAAAACTACCCGTACACACAGAGCCGACAACGAGTGAGACAGGCAGTGGAATCTCCAAAACTACCCGTGCACACAGAGCCGACAACTAGTGAGACAGGCAGTGGAATCTTCTCCAAAACTACCCGTGCACACAGAGCCGACAACTAGTGAGACAGGCAGTGGAATCTTCTCCAAAACTACCCGTACACACAGAGCCGACAACTAGTGAGACAGGCAGTGGAATCTTCTCCAAAACTACCCGTGCACACACAGCGGACAACGAGTGATACAGGCAGTGGAATCCCAAAACTACCCCTGCAGAGAGAGCTGACAACTAGTGATACAGGCAGTGGAATCTTCTCCAAAACTACCCGTGCACACAGAGCCGACAACTAGTCATACAGGCAGTGGAATCTCCAAAACTACCCGTGCACACAGAGCCGACAACGAGTGAGACAGGCAGTGGAATCTTCTCCAAAACTACCCGTGCACACAGAGCCGACAACTAGTGAGACAGGCAGTGGAATCTTCTCCAAAACTACCCGTGCACACAGAGCCGACAACTAGTGAGACAGGCAGTGGAATCTTCTCCAAAACTACCCGTACACACAGAGCCGACAACTAGTGAGACAGGCAGTGGAATCTTCTCCAAAACTACCCGTGCACACACAGCGGACAACGAGTGATACAGGCAGTGGAATCCCAAAACTACCCCTGCAGAGAGAGCTGACAACTAGTGATACAAGCAGTGGAATCTTCTCCAAAACTACCCGTGCACACAGAGCCGACAACTAGTCATACAGGCAGTGGAATCTCCAAAACTAACCGTGCACACAGAGCCGACTACTAGTGATACAGGCAGTGGAATCTCCAAAACTAACCGTGCACACAGAGCCGACAACTAGTGAGACAGGCAGTGGAATCTTCTCCAAAACTACCCGTGCACACAGAGCCGACAACTAGTGAGACAGGCAGTGGAATCTTCTCCAAAACTACCCGTGCACACAGAGCCGACAACTAGTGAGACAGGCAGTGGAATCTTCTCCAAAACTACCCGTACACACACAGCCGACAACTAGTGATACAGGCAGTGGAATCCCAAAACTACCCCTGCAGAGAGAGCTGACAACTAGTGATACAGGCAGTGGAATCTTCTCCAAAACTACCCGTGCACACAGAGCCGACAACTAGTCATACAGGCAGTGGAATCTCCAAAACTAACCGTGCACACAGAGCCGACTACTAGTGATACAGGCAGTGGAATCTCCAAAACTAACCGTGCACACAGAGCCGACAACTAGTGAGACAGGCAGTGGAATCTACTCCAAAACTACCCGTGCACACAGAGCCGACAACTAGTGAGACAGGCAGTGGAATCTTCTCCAAAACTACCCGTGCACACAGAGCCGACAACTAGTGAGACAGGCAGTGGAATCTTCTCCAAAACTACCCGTGCACACACAGCCGACAACTAGTGATACAGGCAGTGGAATCCCAAAACTACCCCTGCAGAGAGAGCTGACAACTAGTGATACAGGCAGTGGAATCTTCTCCAAAACTACCCGTGCACACAGAGCCGACAACTAGTGATACAGGCACTGGAATCTCCAAAACTAACCGTGCACACAGAGCCGACGACTAGTGATACAGGCAGTGGAATCTCCAAAACTACCCTTGCACACAGACCGACAACTAGTGATACAGGCAGTGGAATCTTCTCCAAAACTACCCTTGCACACAGACCGACAACTAGTGATACAGGCAGTGGAATCTTCTCCAAAACTACCCGTGCACACAGAGCCGACAACTAGTGAGACAGGCAGTGGAATCTCCAAAACTACCCGTGCACACAGAGCTGACAACTAGTGAGACAGGCAGTGGAATCTTCTCCAAAACTACCCGTGCACGCACAGCTGACAATTAGTGAGACAGGCAGTGGAATCTCCAAAACTACCCGTGCACACAGAGCCGACAACCAGTGATATAGGCAGTGGAATCTTCTCCAAAACTACCCGTGCACACAGAGCCGACAACTAGTGAGACAGGCAGTGGAATCTCCGAAACTACCCGTGCACACAGAGCCGACAACTAGTGAGACAGGCAGTGGAATCTCCAAAACTACCCGTGCACACAGAGCCGACAACTAGTGATACAGGCAGTGGAATCTTCTACAAAACTACCCGTGCACACAGAGCCGACAACTAGTGATACAGGCAGTGGAATCTTCTACAAAACTACCCGTGCACACAGAGCCGACAACTGGTGAGACAGGCAGTGGAATCTTCTCCAAATCTACCCGTGCACACAGAACCGACAACTAGTGAGACAGGTAGTGGAATCTCCAAAACTACCTGTGCACACAGAGCTGACAACTAGTGAGACAGGCAGTGGAATCTTCTCCAAAACTACCCGTGCACACAGAGCTGACAACTAGTGAGACAGGCAGTGGAATCTTCTCCAAATCTACCCGTGCACACATAGCCGACAACTAGTGATACAGGCAGTGGAATCTCCAAAACTAACCGTGCACACAGAGCCGACAACTAGTGATACAGGCAGTGGAATCTCCAAAACTACCCTTACACACGGACCGACAACTAGTGATACAGGCAGTGGAATCTTCTCCAAAACTACCCGTGCACACAGAGCCGACAACTAGTGAGACAGGCAGTGGAATCTCCAAAACTACCCGTGCACACAGAGCCGACAACTAGTGAGACAGGCAGTGGAATCTTCTCCTAAACTACCCGAGCACACAGAGCGAACAACTCGTGAGACAGGCAGTGCAATCTCCAAAACTACCCGTGCACACAGAGCTGACAACTAGTGAGACAGGCAGTGGAATCTTCTCCAAAACTACCCGTGCACGCAGAGCTGACAATTAGTGAGACAGGCAGTGGAATCTTCTCCAAAACTAACCGTGCACACAGAGCCGACAACTAGTGAAGCAGGCAGTGGAATCTCCAAAACTACCCGTGCACACAGAGCCGACAACCAGTGATATAGGCAGTGGAATCTCCAAAACTACCCGTGCACACAGAGCCGACAACCAGTGATATAGGCAGTGGAATCTTCTCCAAAACTACCCGTGCACACAGAGCCGACAACTAGTGAGACAGGCAGTGGAATCTCCAAAACTACCCCTGCACACAGAGCGACAACTAGTGATATAGGCAGTGGAATCTCCAAAACTACCTCTGCACACAGAGCCGACAACTAGAGATACAGGCAGTGGAATCTTCTCCAAAACTACCCCGTGCACACAAAGCCGACAACTAGTGAGACAGACAGTGGAATCTCCGAAACTACCCGTGCATACAGAGCTGACAACTAGTGAGACAGGCAGTGGAATCTTCTCCAAATCTACCCAAGCACACAGAGCCGACAACTAGTGAGACAGGCAGTGGAATCTTCTCCAAAACTACCCGTGCACACAGAGCTGACAACTAGTGAGACAGGCAGTGGAATCTTCTCCAAAACTACATGTGCACACAGAGCTGACAACTAGTGAGACAGGCAGTGGAATCTTCTCCAAAACTACCCGTGCACACAGAGCCGACAACTAGTGAGACAGGCAGTGGAATCCCAAAACTACCCCTGCAGAGAGAGCTGACAACTAGTGATACAGGCAGTGGAATCTTCTCCAAAACTACCCGTGCACACAGAGCCGACAACTAGTGATACAGGCACTGGAATCTCCAAAACTAACCGTGCACACAGAGCCGACTACTAGTGATACAGGCAGTGGAATCTCCAAAACTACCCTTGCACACAGACCGACAACTAGTGATACAGGCAGTGGAATCTTCTCCAAAACTACCCGTGCACACAGAGCCGACAACTAGTGATACAGGCAGTGGAATCTCCAAAACTAACCGTGCACACAGAGCCGACAACTAGTGATACAGGCAGTGGAATCTCCAAAACTACCCTTGCACACAGACCGACAACTAGTGATACAGGCAGTGGAATCTTCTCCAAAACTACCCGTGCACACAGAGCCGACAACTAGTCATACAGGCAGTGGAATCTTCTCCAAAACTACCCGTGCACACAGAGCCGACAACTAGTCAGACAGGCAGTGGAATCTCCGAAAACTACCCGTGCACACAGAGCCGACAACTAGTGAGACAGGCAGTGGAATCTTCTCCAAATCTACCCGTGCACACAGAGCCGACAACTAGTGAGACAGGCAGTGGAATCTCCAAAACTACCTGTGCACACAGAGCTGACAACTAGTGAGACAGGCAGTGGAATCTTCTCCAAAACTACCCGTGCACACAGAGCTGACAACTAGTGAGACAGGCAGTGGAATCTTCTCCAAAACTACCCGTGCACACGTAGCCGACAACGAGTGATACAGGCAGTGGAATCTCCAAAACTAACCGTGCACACAGAGCCGACAACTAGTGATACAGGCAGTGGAATCTCCAAAACTACCCTTGCACACGGACCGACAACTAGTGATACAGGCAGTGGAATCTTCTCCAAAACTACCCGTGCACACAGAGCCGACAACTAGTGAGACAGGCAGTGGAATCTCCAAAACTAACCGTGCACACAGAGCCGACAACCAGTGAGACAGGCAGTGGAATCTTCTCCAAAACTACCCGAGCACACAGAGCGAACAACTAGTGAGACAGGCAGTGCAATCTCCAAAACTACCCGTGCACACAGAGCTGACAACTAGTGAGACAGGCAGTGGAATCTTCTCCAAAACTACCCGTGCACGCAGAGCTGACAATTAGTGAGACAGGCAGTGGAATCTTCTCCAAAACTAACCGTGCACACAGAGCCGACAACTAGTGAAGCAGGCAGTGGAATCTCCAAAACTACCCGTGCACACAGAGCCGACAACCAGTGATATAGGCAGTGGAATCTCCAAAACTACCCGTGCAAACAGAGCCGACAACCAGTGATATAGGCAGTGGAATCTTCTCCAAAACTACCCGTGCACACAGAGCCGACAACTAGTGAGACAGGCAGTGGAATCTCCAAAACTACCCCTGCACACAGAGCGACAACTAGTGATATAGGCAGTGGAATCTCCAAAACTACCTCTGCACACAGAGCCGACAACTAGAGATACAGGCAGTGGAATCTTCTCCAAAACTACCCGTGCACACAGAGCCGACAACTAGTGAGACAGACAGTGGAATCTCCGAAACTACCCGTGCATACAGAGCTGACAACTAGTGAGACAGGCAGTGGAATCTTCTCCAAATCTACCCGTGCACACAGAGCCGACAACTAGTGAGACAGGCAGTGGAATCTTCTCCAAAACTACATGTGCACACAGAGCTGACAACTAGTGAGACAGGCAGTGGAATCTTCTCCAAATCTACCCGTGCACACAGAGCCGACAACTAGTGAGACAGGCAGTGGAATCTCAAAACTACCCCTGCAGAGAGAGCTGACAACTAGTGATACAGGCAGTGGAATCTTCTCCAAAACTACCCGTGCACACAGAGCCGACAACTAGTGATACAGGCAGTGGAATCTCCAAAACTAACCGTGCACACAGAGTCGACAACTAGTGATACAGGCAGTGGAATCTCCAAAACTACCCTTGCACACAGACCGACAACTAGTGATACAGGCAGTGGAATCTTCTCCAAAACTACCCGTGCACACAGAGCCGACAACTAGTGATACAGGCAGTGGAATCTCCAAAACTAACCGTGCACACAGAGCCGACGACTAGTGATACAGGCAGTGGAATCTCCAAAACTACCCTTGCACACAGACCGACAACTAGTGATACAGGCAGTGAAATCTTCTCCAAAACTACCCGTGCACACAGAGCCGACAACT